>NC_142089.1:69581879-69893129 GCF_054644295.1 Miniopterus natalensis | reverse complement strand
TGACCTCTGTGGGTTGACAAGCACATAATACAGATTCGTAAACATTGGGGACATTCTTATCAGTAGGAAAATATCACAGTTTGTCTTATAGTAGAAGTATACAAAACTTTAAAAGAAGGATGTCTCTGACACTACCGCTAGGTTGAGGAGGTGACTAGCTGAGTCTTTTTTTTTAAAAGTGGAGATTTTTTTTTTCAGGCGAATAAGAATGAAAAATTTTAATAATCTGATGAATGACATGAAAGTGAGAAAGAACTTGGCTCATTTGACCAAGTCCATCATGGCTAGAAGGTGTTGTAAGTTTGAAACAGTGACATACTTCGAAAAAGCAAATGTAGGTAAAAACCAAAGAATGTGCGTGTTGGTGGAGAGCTGCTGGTGCTTTCTCAGTGAAGGAGGGTGCCTACAAACCATTCAGAATTTTATTTTCAAATGCTCAGACAGTACTCTTAGATCTACTAAATCAGAATCTTGAAAAATGAGACCCGACCATGGAAATTTAAAC
This sequence comes from Miniopterus natalensis, assembly GCF_054644295.1. NCBI lineage: Eukaryota > Metazoa > Chordata > Mammalia > Chiroptera > Miniopteridae > Miniopterus > Miniopterus natalensis. The sequence continues at coordinate 69,892,624 of NC_142089.1, read as the reverse complement.
AGAGCTTCATGTATATTCCTGACATGCCTATGAAAAGTGGCTTTTCTTCAGAACTAGGTGCCTTGGTAGAAATACCTCTGGAAATGCACATACCTAGATTTGAAAGGAGAGACCCAGGCGGAACGTGGGGCGAGTCTTCAGTGTGTAGGTGTAACTCATGCGATTGCTCAGGGAAAGTGTAAAGAGGAGACGAGGGCCTAGAGTGGATTCGGGAATCACTACTATGTAAAGGGTTGAATGGATGAAGAAAGTCCACAGGAAAAAGGTATTTCAAGGAAAGTTGTTCAAGCAGAGAGATCAAATAAATGTGAAGACTAGCATGGTGTTTGGGCTGAGCAGTTCTAATACCACTGGAGACTTGAGTCAAATGGGCAAGTGGCTGTGGAGGATTGGATCTTAGGTTGACTGATAACTCATAAATATTAATGTATTTATAATTCAAAATGGAAAAAGACAGATAAATGCTAAAATAAGAGGATTTCTAAGACAAACAAGGAATCAACAACATATAATGCTGTGGAGTGTCCAAGGATATGAAGACTAAGGAAATGACAAGGATTTTAGCATTTAACTCATTGGTAATGTAAATAGAAACCAGATTGGATAGTAATAAAGTGAGCAAAGGATAAGGGGGAATTTGGCATTGAAAAGAAGGTAAGACATCCTCTTAAAGGTATAAAGTCAAGGAAAGGTGTGTTTATATTGCAAGTAGAGGGGAACCTGATGTGTTTGCCAGGAAAAGAAAAGGAGACGGTTGATTTTTACCTGTCAGGTCAGTGGCATTACCTCTGCATACTGCCTTTTTGAGAAACTCAGGCCAGCAGCTTTTTTTTATTTCTGACTTTGTAAGGACAGGGGCTTCCCAGGGTCCCCTTTCTGAAACCTCAGAGGTCCTCCATCCGTGATGCACACAGCCTCTTATCACTTACTATTGAGTCCTCTTGGTTCGATAGCTGTCTACACGGTGATGTAATTTTTAAAGGTTTGTAACAAAGAGGCCCGTGATTAGAAATGTTGTGCCTTGTGTTGGAGTTGGCCAAGGGAATGGAGTTTAAGCCTTTGCTGTTAACACTTGACCTTGAACAAGTGACTTAACCCAGAGAGTGTCCTTCCTCACTGGGATGTAATCTGCTTGTCTGCCTTCCTCACAGATAGAGTGGAATGGGCTGAGGCCTGAGGACACTTGTGAATGGGGCGGTTGTGTAAGAGTCACAGATAAGATGGTGTTACCATGTTTCTATGGAAGAGCATACAGTGTAATCATTTTGAGTTCATTGCCTTTTTCTAGACACTTAATTTTTATCAGGCCCAAACCCAGCTTCTGACCTGACCTGTATCTGTATCTCACAGTTCTCAGTATTCGGGAATTTTGGAGAAGATACAAGAGGAAACATGAGTGTGGTTTAAAGCGATGGGAGACAGGGAGAAAAAAATCCTGGGAAATGGGGCTTGTGCTTTAACTTAGCAGTTCACTGAACTGAAGGGGATTTGGTCATGTTGCTCAGGAGCATGAGACATTATTATACCAAAGGGGTAACTAGCTCTTTGCCATCTCCAAAGAATAGACTCTTTGAGAAATACACTTACATTGCATTATGAGTGGTTGTTTAGATGTAAGAAAAAATATTTAGTCTGTTTTAAAAAGTTCCTATTAAACTCACCAAGTACCAGGGTGGGAGGTTGCAAAGCCTTCATTTGGGGGCATCAATGGACTGTGGTGGGATTTTAAAAGAGCTTAAGATTTATCAGTTTGCTGTGGTTTACACAGATAAAGATAAGGGAGGAGATAAAGCAAATGACCTTGAACCTGTTACTTCCTTGAAATGCGTTTCATGAAATTAACTATGTGCACTGTGCTCTGCCGTGTTTATTTTCCAAGTGAAACTTTAGCATGTTTGTGTTTTCAGTTTTATTAAATTAGTTTCTCTTTTTTTTTTTTTTCTCCTTTCAGAGAGCATTAGGTAATCAAAAGTCCACAGTAGTTGAATTCAGCAATAAAGATGCCTCTGAAATTAACAGTGAGCAAGATAAAGAAAATTCCTTAATCAAAACTGAACCAAGAAGAATTAAAATATTTGATGGAGGGCAAGTACAAATTTTACTTTTTAAATGTACATTTAAACTTACTTTTTAAATGTACATTTGCTTTCATGTGAATGAAGACTTATCAGTGCCAGTTTTACATAAATATTGCAAGGTTTCTCAGTTTATTAACAGAATCTTCGTAGCAAAATACATATTTAGTATTATGTTAAATAATTCCATTGTGTTCAAGGAAATATTAACTATTTAGGAAACATTATAGGTACCAGTAGGCAGCTAAGAACAAAGTTTTCAGAGTGAATCTTGAGTTTCACATTAATTTGTAATAAGGAATGAAATTGGAAAACCTGCTGTAAGAGAGATGAACTCATTCCCTATTTGATGTCTTTGTGTATTTGGTTATGAGAAAACCAAAATGTAAAAGCCAGTTGTAGTTATTGTGAACCTCAGAAATATTTCAGTATTTATAGTTGTGATTGAATTTAACAACAAAGAAAACTTTTAAACCCAGTGACTTAAAAGAGGAGGTATTTTAAAATTAAACCTCATGTTGAATAAGATGGTTTGGTTAGAATTAGCTATTAGAATATTAAGTGTTGATGTGAAAAGCTGGAATATTCTCTTACTTGTATGTGCATAAAATTTATATTGATTGAGTCTAAAAATTTTGCCTTGTTTTAATTTTTAGGTTGAATTTTAATCATCAGTATTTTCTCAGAGACATTAGTATCCAATTTCCGTATTCATTTTTCTTTCTTTAAATTAGATATAAATCAAATGAAGAATATGTATATGTCCGAGGCAGGGGAAGAGGAAAGTACATTTGTGAAGAATGTGGAATACGTTGTAAGAAACCTAGTATGTTAAAGAAACACATACGAACCCACACAGATGTCCGCCCCTACCACTGCACTTACTGTAACTTCTCCTTTAAGACGAAAGGTATGAGATGACATCGCTTCCTTGGCCTTTTTATATGCATTGAGTTCCTAGCACTAAGACGCAACTTTATATATTCTTTGACCAATGATGCAGTAGCTTAAATAGACTAATATAAATTACATCTTGTCAACATTTTAGCATTTTATCCTGTTTCTGAACCTCTTGGGAAAAAAGTTTTTAATTACATGCTTTTAAAATATTTCTAACAAATATAACATTTTAAAAGGAGCTACTGCCTTTTATTTTACTTCCCAAATTACGATTGCATGACATGATGACCAAGACATTTTCAAAAATACTTAATTTGGGACTGAAGGAGAAAAATAAACTTTCATGATTACTTAGGTGTTAAAAGATTGGAAAAAATTTAAAATAATGGCCAGTAAACTTACGATTACATTCATGTTTTATTATCTAATTTTAGGCATGCAGCCATTTCTTTTTCTATTTCATGATTTTTTTAACCCAAATTCCGTGGAATTCTAGCTTCAAAAATTTTCTAACTTTTATGCTATTTAATATTTATAGAACTTAGAACTATTCATTAAAATTATATAGTACTCTTTCTATATTCTTTATACAGCGTGGGGCAAAAGTAAGTTTACAGTTATGAGTACCCAAAATAGTTTATTCTTGTATTGTTATTAATTATAGTATTATGTATGTTACTTAAATTGTAAGTCTTTATTATAGTCAAGGTAATTTTACCCTCTACAAATTTTCTGTTGCATATACTATAAAATGTTTACTTTCCCCATTAGGCCCCTTGTTCATAAATCATTATATGAAAATTTGTTACTTGAAATTTTAATTTTATAACACCCTTTAAAAAGTAAGAATCTTTCCAAAATAATGCAATTATAAAATTATCTTTCTGAAAGGATTATTTCTGTAAAAAATATTTAATTGGTCATTTTTTACAGAATATATATTTTTTTGAGTTAGCATTTGCTTTACTTTCTTATTGGTTGTCTCTGCAGCTTGTCTTAAAGATTGATCAACTCTTCAGCAAAATTTATTCCATTGTTTGGCCAGCATCTATTGCCACTTATGGAGAGTTATAATATACAGCACCTAAGTAGCTTCAAAGTAATTCTTCTTAAATATCAATAGTATCTGAAATAATAATGATAAAAACAACAACTCTTCTTCAGATAGCCTTGAATATTTCTAAAAAGTTTCAAGAGATTATGAGGAGTTGGGAGAAACAGTCATTCTGTAGTCCTTTGATTGTGATGTAGACCCTCCTGGGAGTGAAGGGTGGATTTCAGGATGATTTTCCTGGTCTTGGGTGAAGGCTTTGATAGGATAAAATGCTTTGTATTGCTTTTTCCCCCCACTGGTTTTAATTCTGTGATTAAGAAACATCTATTAATTTCTGTTATTAGACCAGGACACTAGTAATAGGCCAGCATAACTAATAAAAGATTACCAAGTACGGAGTGATTTTACCAAATAAAGAGAATCAAGGTATATGAAATGGGTATTTCTCAATAGGAAGGAAAGGAATCAGGATATTAAAAAATTTTCTTATAAAATAAGGGCAAGAAAGGAAGGAAAACTTAGATGTGGAAAACCAAATGAGACTACAGAGATGAACCACCAAGTATTAAACTTAGTGAAATAACTCAAAACAACATCATGTAAAATTTTAGATAAAGTTTATTCAGTGGTGGACAGAGCATAACGACCCCTGGAAAGTGGATGTTAGCAGTTTTCATGTCTTTCTTTAATATGCTACATATCTGAATTCACATTACATTTTTTGTTTTGTCAGATAATTCATAGGAGTTACGTGATAATTATTTATTTGAAGAAAGCTTCCCTAGCTAAGGTGACTGGTAAAGAAAATACTAGAAATTCAATATTTCCCTATTTTTGGCATGACAGTTCTCTTTTTTTATGGTCAGCTTCCCTTGTAGCAGTCTAGCTTTTGTAAATATATGTAAAAGAGATGCCGTAGTACCTTTTAAAGGTAGCAAATAATAATAGACTTGTTTTATATTAGGTTGTAGATTTTCCCCTACCCTCATTTACTTTGTTTTCCTAGCCAGTTCAACTCTACTACTTATTGAATATGTCTGGTTATTAAATGAAAGTAATAGTGATGTAATGGCATGAGATATATATATATATGTGCAAAGATAGCAGATTACTACCAAGGGAATGATCTGTAGTGCTAGCAATTGATGCTTCTGGTGGTAATGCTTGTAAGTCTTTACTTCATCGTTTGTGCTCTTAGTTTATTTTATGAGTACATTTTCAAAATAACTGATTTGTTTTCACTATTCTGCTTTAAAGGTCAATCAGCAGGAAATATACAGTGAGCTTGCATCTGTAGGATTTAGTCCCATGTATATTCATAGAAAGCTAGACTCTATTTGTAGCTATAGGAAACAAAATCCCTCATGCTTTCCAGAGGATTTAGATTAATGCTTATTAAATCTGTTGAAAATTTTATCTGTTAAATTAATGCACAAAGTTTATAGCATTGCTAGGGGATATTTGCATTTTAATATGCAGATTTAAATGCAAATTGTTTTGTTTATTTTAAATTATTTAAGAAGTTGGTTAGTAGTATTAGCTCAAGTTATGAGAAAATTTGCTTATTAAAAACTTATATTCCCAAATATGCCTAGTACAATTTATACGTTAACTTTTTAGAAAGGAAATAACCTTCTTTGATAAGGAACAAAAGCATTTTGAAAGGAAGTTATTAGTGGACCTTGTATTTGGGTAATATTGTTATTATACTATAAAGTATTTTGACTTATAAATGGAAATTTCAGCTAATTATCATGGCCAAACCATTTTTTATAACTTTTTAATGTGAAAATTCTAAAGCATACAGAAAAGTAGAGATTTGTATAATAAATACTGATGTACCCATCATTTAAAAATAATTATTTTTTGCCATATTTGCTTTGTATTTTATTTCTTAAGTGTATTTTAAGTAAAGGTCAGACATGGCCAAGCTGTTTAAGCCAAGTGTCATCTCTAGAATCATAAAGGGTGGGGTTTGATGAATCCTAGACATTGTCTAGCCTGGGCACCCCCCTATACTTGAACCCCTGAAGCACTAAGCTATGGGATGCTGTGCATACTATTTAGTGCAGGAATTGGCTTGAACAAATATTACCATTTCCATGGGCTTAGTGCATTTTTAGTGGAATCGAGGCTCTGTAAATATAGCAATTTTGCAGGTCTTCACCTACTGCAGGCCTAAAATCTAGGTCAATGATTCAGACGTTTTTAACTCCTCTAAAGACTTATTCTCAAATACTGATTTGCCCTGCTCACCAAATTCAATATTTAGATTTTATTTATTTTCTCAAAGGAGATGATTTTCCCTTGTTGGCAATATTTTTTGTGTGTGGCATTCTGCTCAGTATCCCAGAGGAATCCGAGCTCTCCCCCTGCACCCTGCATTTGTGATCCCTTGGGGGCAAGCATGCCCAGTGGTTCCCACTTAACCTGGTAATGCTTACAGAGGTCCGTGCACCAGCTGCCAGCAAAACACACCTTCAGAGATACTATTCTGAGGCATGTAGTCAATATGGTGAAATGAAATTAATAGAGGGAATTTCTGCTTAGGTTCCAAACACACAGAATTGCTGTTTATAATGGAACAACAACCAAATACAGATTTTAATTGTCAGGCTCAAAATTGCAAAAGGCTCAATCCCAGATTCCAAAAGTAAAAAAGAAACTCCAAGATAGCATGATGAACATTACTTTTTTAAAAAAGTCCATAGGGAAATCAAAGCCAGACATATGCCTACAGACTTAGGTTTTAATGCTGATGCTGAAGTGGAGTCCAAGGCCTTTGAAATAAGCCTGACTTTCCTGCCCAGAGACTGTGGACCATGTCGGGGAAAAGCAACCTGCTAGAAAGCAAAACCTTATACCCTGTGCCATGTAAAAAAACTGAAAACACAAAATGTGATCCAGAATCAGTGGTATGGAACCATTAAGGTCCCAGACAGAAGCAATTTGGGAAATTGACCCAAAGTAGACATTATCAAAGTAAAAGAGTCAGATTTGAAAAAGAGAAACTATTACTAATAAATAACAAGGTTTCTGCGACATATAGATACCAATATTTTCCTTTTCCAAGTTTTAGTCGTTGGAATTGTATAACCACATTCTATACTTTCACTTAAAATAGGATGGAATTTGCCAGTTTTGACAAATGCAATAGCAAAATAATACTATGTAAGCTTAGTAAACATTCTTTTCCCTTAAGGAAATCTGACAAAACACATGAAGTCCAAGACACATAGCAAGAAATGTGTGGATTTAGGCGTCTCAGTAGGTTTAATAGATGAACAAGATACAGAAGAATCAGGTAAGGCTTTATTCCATATTTTTCATAAATGCTATTTATAATGTACTATTTTTTTGCATCCATACTCTTCTTTCCATTCCCACTGGTACTGCTTAGTTTCTGTTGTCATTACCTCTTATACTATGCAATGCACTCCTCAGTTTGCTCATCTCTAATTTGTCTTCCTGCCTGTCCATCTGTCGCACTGATGTTCAGTTAATCTTCCTGAAGCATGTGTCTCATAGACTCCTCCTGTGCTCTAAGTCTCTATTGGTTTCCATTTGCCTAGCAGATGAAATAGGAACCACTTGACCTTACATCCTCAGGGGCCTTCTTCACCCTTATTTCTCCTTCCTTTTACCTGCACTGATGCCTGAATTCCCTGCTTACCTGACATTGACCCAGCTCTCTACTTACACAGCCCTCCCTGAAGGCCCTGCCCTCACTCCCCACGCAAACCTGGCCCCCAGTCTGCATTGGTCAGTCTTTCAAGATCTGCTCATATCCACCGCCACCATGAAGCCTTCTCTGATTTCCCCTTCACGCACTACCTGCGGGAATCAAGTTGCCCCTTCTCTGAACTGCTGTAGTATTTTAGTGTTCCATCTGAAAGTATGGAATCCTTTTCTGCCTTATGTTGTGATCACGCACAGCTCACCTTACCTCCCATTGAAACTCTTGAGCACATCCTGAGCAGAATCGGTTCCTGGACATCAGCCCTTGCTTCGCCCACAGCCGCCAGCAGAGTGCCTGGCACCTAGTAGCTGCTCCAGAAATACTTGTGGAAGAAAACATTTGTTTGCTCCCCAAAGTGTTTGCTCTTTTGAAAAAGTTAACCAGTTGCATTCTTAACAATGTTAACTCAACAAATAAAAGGATTTATCTTTAATCAATTTTGAGGAAAAGTAAACCTGATAATCTGTTCTGACCAATCAGAGAATAGAATTATCCTCTTCTAGACATTTTTTTTAAACCCAAGAATTTATCAACAAAAGAATAAAGTTGTCCTACTGGTTTTTTGAAAAATACCCTAAATTAAACATTTACCTGCTTGCTTGTTTTATTTAATATTCATTAGTTTGGTGTAGATAAAATTTCCAAAGAAAAAAAGGTAAGGACATCATTGAAAATACAGGTAAAAAAATAAATGCATCTAATTCCACCTATCAGTAACATACTAAGTGAATCAATCTGAATTTATTTCTAAATATGCTAGACGTGGCTCACGTCTTAAGTGGGACAGTTGATATGACTTATTATTGTAAGCATGGGAAAAGACTGCCTTTAACCCTTTGTGGGGAATAAACTGATGTATTCTTAATAGAAGAAAATGATAATCATAACAAATTTAAGACGATACGGAGCTTTTTAGTGGTTTATATACAATTTGATGTTTTGATATGTATCGGGGATGACAAAATTAGGATTTAAAAATACCCTTTTATTGTGTACCTTTTTTGTCCTAGGAACATACTTATTGAAAGCTGATTTTTTTACAGTTTTATGGAAATATAACTGACATATATCACTATATAAGGTTAAAATATGCAGCATAATGCTATAATGTATATATATATTTTAGTGAAATGATCACAATAAGTTTAGTGAGCTGAGCATTCATCAACTCTTACAGATACAATAAAAAGAGAAAGCAAAAATCTCAACAACTTTCATATGTACCATATAGCACTATCAACTATAGTTACCATGTTGTACATTATTACATCCCTAGTGCTTATTTTATAATGGAACTTTGTACCTTTTGGCCACCTTTCTCCAATTCCTTCTCTCCTCACCCCCTGCCTCTGGTAACCACAAATCTGATCTCTTTTTCTATGGTTTTTATTTTGGGGGAGCAGGTTGTTTCTATATTTGGGTTTTTTGTTTATTTTTTTAGATTCCACATATAAAAGCTAATTTTTTAATTGCTAGGAATGTAATTCTCTGTCAGTGTCTTTGTTTAATTCTGTGTCAGTGTCCTTTGTCAGTGTCTCTATTATGTTGAGCAATTCAGAAATAAAAAGCTAGAAAAAATGAGTAACAGTTTCATCAAGTATCTATTACCCACAGGCTAGAAAAGGCATAAAGTAAAGGTTGCAATATGAAATACTGATGTCTGAAAACATGTAAGTGTGAAAGGTCTTATTATTATAATATATCCTCTTACATGTTTTACTTCTTCAAGAAGAGGGATCTTATAAAGAATTAACAAAAGTGTCTGTAGAGTCCTCTCAGTTGTTCAGGAAGGCAGTACTTATATCCCAAATTTGCATAGGATAATTAAGTATGGTTTTCGTGAATTATCATTTATTGTTTAGGTGGATTTCTAGAGCTATCCATTCATTTTTGTATTTCTCATCTCCATCCAGAAGCACTTTATGCAAGTCTTTGATTATAATGCAAACTTATAGCCTAACTCCCTCTTCAGATTAGACCTAATAAAACTAGTTAGTTTTACATGTTTTTCTCTCAGTTTAATTTTTTGTATTACTGTATTTGTTTGTAGTATACTCAAAGTTATTTTACGGTTTTTATTGAATAGTAAATTACAGCATATGGGTGGATTTTGCCAAATGCTATGTAATAGAGGCCTAATAATTCTTTATTAATATGCCAACAAAATATATTCTACTTTTGCTTTATGATAGGCTTGAGATGTAAGTATAAAGGTAGTACACATTTGTTTTATTTTTTTAAAAATATGTTTTTAATGACTTTAGAGCAAGGAAGGGAGAGGGAGAGAAAGGGGGGTAGAAACATTAATAATGAGAGAGTCATTGATCGGCTCCCTCCTGCATGCCTCCGACTGGGAATCGAGCCCAAAACCCGGACATGTGCCCTGACCGGGAATCGAACCAAGATCTCCTGGTTCATGGGTCGACGTTCAACTGCTGAGACTCGCCAGCCAGGCCACATTTGTTGTTTGATTTACTTATTTATTGTTTTGTTCAAAATATTACAGATGTCCCTTTTTCTCCCCATTGACCCCTTCCATCCCGCCCCACCCCCCTCCCCAGTCCCTCTCACCACCATTGTCCATGTCCTTGGGTTGTGCATATATGCATATAAATTCTTTGGTTAATCTCTCTCCCTTCACCCACCCACCCTCCTCTGTCCCTCTGAGATTTGTCAGTCTGATCCATGCTTCCATGTGATCGAATCTATTCTGTTCATCTATTAAGTTCTTTAGATTCCACATATAAGTGAGATCATGTGATGTTTGTCTTTTTCTGCTTGGCCTATTTCACTTAGCATAATACTCTCCAGGTCCATTCATACTGTCCCGAAGGGTAGAAGATCCTTCTTCTTTACAGCTGCATAGTATTCAATGGTGTAAATGTCCCACAGCTTTTTTATCCACTCAGCTACTGATGGGCACCTAGGCTGTTTCCAGATCTTAGCTATTGTAAATTGCTCTGCTATGGACACAGGGGTGCATATATTCTTTTTGGTTAGTGTTTCAGGATTCTTAGGATATATTCCTAGGAGTGGGATCACTGGGTCAAAAGGCAGCTCCATTTTTAATTTTTTGAGGAACCTCCATACTGTTTTCCACAGTGGCCGCACCAGTCTGCATTCCCACAGCAGCGTAGGAGGGTTCCCCTTGCTCCATACCTTCGCCAGCACAGATGTTCTTGTTTTCCTTTTATTCTCTTTTGTGCTTTTAAAAAATATTTTTGGTTCTTTTAAATACAAAAAGATTACAAAGACTTTTATTACATGCACCCCTGTCCTCACACCAGAGTTGATGATTGTACAGGGAGGGGCGAGAGGAGGTTTACATTTGTGAGTACATGAAACAGTTTATTCTTGTATTATTACTTATTAATTGTATTATTTTCTATACGAACAACCTCCTTTTGCCCCACCCTATAAATATTTTTTCACATTTGTTTCAAATCTTTTTCACAAGTTCCATGAATGTTTGTAAAAACAAGCTGAGTAAGTTGTTACGCATCAGGTTTCGTTTTCCGCACCCATCACTGGCCATCATCCCCCCCCCAGAGGGAACCGCCAACTGCGTTTAAGGCTTTTCCTTTCAGTTCCGTGTGTGTGTGTGTGTGTGTTCATTTTTAAATTTGCGTAAACAGTACCACATTGTATGCAGATACCTAGAGAGTTAACTTTTTTTTTAATTTTAAATTGTTCTCCAGAAGAAACTTCCCATTTCTGCGCATCCTAAGCTATACCTGATATTGTAAGAATTTAAATTTTTCGCCAATCTGATGAATGATGGTTTGCCGTCTTTATTTGTGTGGGTTTTTTTTTATCACTATCCTAAGGTTGGGTCTTTTCCTTTAAAAAGTTTCATTTTAGTAAATTGACGGGATTTTGCTTAGCAGTTCTTCAGATGTTCTTGTGGAAGCAGGGAAACCCATAGACTGTAGTAGGATTCTGTGTCCCTGAAGGGTGCCTGTTTTCTAGCCTGACACTAGCTGTGCTTTCTCACAGTCCCAGGCTGCCCTCTCAGCTCCCCAGCCTCTAGATGCGAGGCCCCACGGCTGTGGTCTCCAGCCTCCTTTCTGTCTAGACTCATTCTCTAGGTAACCTTACCCAGCCTTCAGACTTTCCATACCACCTCTGTGCTGATAATTTCCACATCGACTCCAGTTTTACATATCCATCTGCTTATACACCATCTCCATTTGGAAGTCTAACAGGCATTTGAAGTTTGATGTGGCCCAAACTTCTGATTTACCTCTTACCTCTAAGAAGCACGCTTTCCCTGCAGTCCTCTCCCATCATTCCAGCTGCTAGACCAAAAATGTCAGTGTCAACCTTGATGCCCTCGTTTTGGCTCTAATCCACCAGATTTCCTTTCTGCTCTTCCTTCAAAATGTATTCAGAATTCAACCACTTGTAACTACCTTTGCCACTTGACCCTAGTCAAAGCTGCCATCATCTCTACTAAACTGCTTGTAGTAGCCCCTGACGGGTCTCTGTGGTTCAACGCCTGCCCCTTTACACACAGTTTTCAACACAGCAGCCAAAGTGACTTTTTAAAAATTATCTCATTACTTTGCTTAAAACCGTCTAGCGGGTTCCTGTCTCCTTCAGAGCAGTGGTCTGCTGTACTTTGGCCCCTCAGCTCTCCGGCGCACTCACCTCCCTCACCCCATCTCCGGAGCTCTCCTGCTCCCCTTGCTCACCCAGCCGCGACCGCAACCACAGCCCCACGGATCGTGCTGTCCGTGAACACCCAGCAGACCCCGTCTCCTTCGCACTCATTTCCTGTCTTTGGAATGTTCTCTGCCAGATACTGTGAGACTTACCCCGTCATCTCCTTCGCATGTCTCCTATCAGTGAGGACTCCCGGAACCTGTTCAAAAAAAAGAGGCCCCTCAGCCTCTCACTGCCAGTATCACTTACGCCCCCTCTCCTGCTTTATTCTTCCTTAGAGCACCGAGCACCGCCAGAGGGGGGCAGGGATGTCGTCGTGTTTACTGCTCCATCTCCAGCGCTGTAGGACTGCACCTAGCAAGTAGTAGATACCAGTAAACAAGTGTTGATTGAATGGATGACTGGGAACAAATAACCTACAATCTGTCAGGAAACAATTCAAGATTATTTTTAGAATTGGATAGTTATCTATTAACTTTCTTTACTAAAATCAAATGGTAGCTATAATATTTAATGCCTTCCCCTACAAACAGTGTTTACATAATATGGCCAAGGTCAGTATAGGCACTGTTAAAGTGGTGAAGGCATTTGTTTGGTATTTTCTTATTTTTGGTCATTGGCTCAGAAGACAAGAAGGTAACTTATCTGACTATTCCATTTTTGCATCCTCAGTAATGATCTCTCCAGATTGATAAAATGTGTTCTTTATTTTTCCCCAGTAGTTTCCAGAGAAGAAAAGTTTATTCCGTTTTAGATTCCTTCATTTACGGATTTAGCACTACAGCACTGTTTAACAGGTACAGTCACTGCCCCAGGAGCTCCTTGCCCTGGCCGTGAGGTTGGAGTGTACTCAGACTTGGCAGGGTTCGCCTCCCCAGGCCGGGATCGGGGAAGGAGCAGTGACGGCCTAGTTGGTTGCAGAAGGATGACTAAGTGTATCCCAGAGGAAAGGGAAGGAAGTTATTTATTCATACGTTGCTTTATTTCGAAAGGTATTGATGGGGAGATAGGGTAAGGGAAGGCAGGCATTCTGGACTGGGAACCGTTTGAGCGAAAGTCCAGAGATTGGACAAGAAGGATAGGGCATTAAAAGTGTAAGTGGCACAGGGTAAGAAAGTTGGACAGGGCACACCCAGGACAGTGATTGGTGAAGAGGTCAGGTCATTCTATGCATGGGAAGCGATCATTCTAGGATTATACTCGTGTCTCCTTAGATATAACCAGTCTTGACTGTGGCATTTTAATACCACTTTTTTGATGTTTGGATACTCGAAAACCATTACCTCTTAGATATATGATTTTTCTAGTTATTTGTAGTCTTGTAATCATTCAGGGATATACAGTATTCCTTTTGTTAAGAAAGTGATATTTTTATATTATTTAAATCTATTTCCTTGTACGCTCATATATTTCTGATTTTTAATCCAGACTATTTTCTCAAATGTTTTTGAAACAAGAAAACAAATGATATGCTTCTGTTTTGTTTTGTGGGGGATTTAGACAATAATGACTGAAAGAAGCATGATTTCATTAAGTTCCATTCAGCAACAATAAAAGTAAATAATACCATAGAGAGAAAAAACCTTGTCTGGAAGGGTGTTGTTATAAACAAAGTCCATTCCTCACTGTCCCCCAGATGGAGTTTACAAGTTTGGGTGGTGTGATTTTTCCCTTGTGACACTATGAAGTGTTTAATTGTACTTTCAATTTCATCGTCCCAGGAAAAATACACATTACTGGATATAAATAGTAGATGAAGTGGCTGACTTTTAAAAAATCAGAAGGGAGAATATTTTTAAGTGTACAGTTTTGTTCTGAAGCATGTATCTGCTAGTAGAACAGCTCTGGGGTCCGGAGGCGGGTCCGTTCCAAGTGACCTGTGCGCTGGCTCTCTTCCCTCTTTCCCCGCCTGCCTGCCCCCTCGGCCAGCTCACTGTCCTCAGCCAGGCTCATGGCACTGGCTCCTCTCAGACTTTAGCCACCACATGGGATCCTCTACCCGGACTGACATTCCTGCCTGACAGTGTAGTCTCCATTTTCTTGGGCCAATAAGTGATAAAATTGCATTGTGTAGTGTGGAGACTTTTGATACATAACTTGCTGCCGTGGTGAACAGTTTTATCCAATGCTTTTGTGGCATCCTGGGGTCATGATGTCATTTGTCACCTGCTTAATCTAACAAAAACCTGACATTAACCCTCCTCACAGCACACAGGGTACACTCCTAGATACCACACTAGGATTACATTTGTTACATGTCTACAGTAAAAAAATCAGGAACATGCTAAGGTGCCACAGCTGTTGTCACAGTTTGCTTTCTAACCTGCATCCCACAAGGTGGTGGTTACAGTGGCTTTTCGGGTGTCTTTCGCTACGCCTCCACAACTGCACTTACTGAGGGACGTGGGCTAGCTATGTGAACAGCGAGGGTCTGAAATAAGAAAAAACTATCGATGGAATATCTTTTATCACTGAGGTATTTTTAAACAGTTGAAATTTGTCCTTTAATTATGCTAGTAGATTACAGATGCCAACCAAATAATATAGAATGATTAAAGAAAGTAGCCTGAAATTCAGAGCCACGTGTCTTTCAGGAAAGCAGTACTTGAACAGCATGAGAACTTGTGGTTACTGAGTAAAATTCCTAAGTAGTTTTGATAGCCACACTTCACATTTAATATTTAAAATGAGGGAATGGGGCCCTACAGGGCCTTCAAAAGAACTGTTGGATTTGACACACTTTTATGACAGTCACACATCTGTAGTCAGCTAACAGCATATACAAGAACTTGCTACATATACTTAAATCTTGATTATCTCAGACATCTGGGAAATAGGGTAAATCTTTTCAAAGAAAATACCACCACCACGGTGTTATTTGGGAGAGAGGATTCTTAATCTAGTCCCTGCCAGACTTCGCAGAACAGCACCCAGGGACCTAAGGACAGTGTTTTTAGGTTTATAGGACAAATTTGGGAGCTTGGTCATTTAATTGATCTTTTCTGTAGCACAGACATAATCATCACCAAAAAATTTCACCTCTGAGCTTTCATTCATTCAACAAAATTTAGTAAATGCTCACTAAAGGCCAGAGAGTATTGCTATAAAGTGTCCGGTCATAATATGTATTTTGTAAACGTCATTAACATTTGGTGATGTCTTGGTCAGCTGATGGCTTTGTGGGCAAAGTCTAAGTTTTTTTATGCTGTGTTTGTATTTAGTTATTACTTTATGTCTGCCTTGTTTTATTTTCACCAAAGGTTTACTCCCAATTTACTTCTGTTTAATTTCAGAACTTCTTTTCCTGGCATTATCTTCAATCTTTCCTTTTTTTAAGGATCCTAAACTCCTTCTCTACTGTGCCAAGCACACGATACCCAGAATGTCATTCATCAGCATAGTGTGCAGGCTCCCTGGCTGATAGAGTGCTTCCTGAAGGTCACTGTGCAAGTGTTGTGATGAAGGACCAGAGACCCAAAAGACCCTTCATCTTTGTACTCTTTTACTACCCTTAGCAACAGTGGGCTGTTTGGCTACCTACTTTTTCCTTCAGCAGATGAGTTCTTGTTCTAATTTTCAAATGGATTAAATTTAGAGATGTTGGAAAGTATTTATTTTGAATTAAGTGGAGGAAATTAGAAATTTTTCTAAGCCAGCCATTAAAGTTTGTGCATTTGGCATTTAAAAGACATTTCCGTTTAGTGGTTTTTTAAAAAATTTATCTTTAGTGTTGAAAATATTACAGATGTCCTCTATTTTCCCCCCCATTGACCCCTCTACCCTGCACACACCCTGCCCAGGCCTTCCCCACACTGTTACCTGTGTCCATGAGTTATGCACATATGCATGTAAGTTCTTTGGTTAATCTCTCCCCCCCCCACCCCCCACCCACCCCTGACTAGCAACTCAAGCTGTAATTATAGTATGTGCTTATTCTAGCCCAGCTGCGTGCCCTGTATTCTTGCCTTGCAAAATTATATAGTCTCGGGAACTTTTTCCTGAGTTCTTGGGGAATTGGCCAGCATTTTTTACTTTTCACTTTTTGTGTTAAAAATCATGCTGCTGGCCATTTGCTTTTCATGCCTTGATCCAAAGAATGTTTTTGTCAACAGAATGCTGGACTTCAATACGAGGAATGTTAATATGTGCCCTCAACTATCAAACTGAAGAACCATTCAGTACCCGAGTGTAACTAGAAACATCATTGTGGATCACGTGTGTAAGATGATGATCTTAGATCTCAGGACTTAAAACCTCTATCACATTGACCCATAAAAATAATTTAAGTGCTGTTTATAAGACATCTAAATAAAACCTGTAGAATGTATTTTTATCACTGGGGTTTTTATGGAAAGCTGTATTTTCCTTTTAAGAAAAATTTCCATGTACAATATGACACAGTAATAGAACTTAGGAGTTATAGTTAAAATTAAGTATTATATCATTAATGAATGGCACATATGTGATAGTCTTATGGTTTCCTTCCTAAAGTGAACGAGTGTTAAACTCTGGCCCTTTATTCTTAATGATGTTTGCGTCTTTAAAAACAAAAAAGCATTACTGCAGCAGTTGAATGCTTTAAAAAGACTATTTTCCTCAAGTTGCATTTGTTGTCTGGATTTCAAAGAAATATTTCTAGACAGATGAGAAAAACAAAAACAGATAAACTACCACAAAGAATGTTGGGGCTGGGGCTGGGGCAGGGGCAGGGGCAGGGGCAGGGGCAGGGGCAGGGGCAGGGGCAGGGGCAGGGGCAGGGGCAGGAGCAGTGTTGCCGGCCCAGCGCAGCCCTGTCTTGAAGGGCTTCCTGGGCTGTCTCTGGATCCGACTCTTCCAGCAGGTGTCACTGTCTGGCAGCGATGAGAGGACGGTGCAGTTCATCCAACTGACCTTAAAAAGATACTTTCGAAATACATCTTTGAGAAGTTGTTTGACATTAAGTTTATCAGAACATTTTCTTTTGAAACGGTATCGCTGCTTTGCATACCTTTTTCCCTCATGAACTTAAATTCACAAAAAATAAAGGAATTAATTTTCCACTTATGTAAAATTGTACTGTGTTGGAAGCATTTATAATGAGAGGGGAATGTATCTAGGAAGTGGTAAATTAAATAGAACTTTAGAGGGCCATTTATTTGTGAATTTGTTAAGCAAGTATATGGGTTCCTTCTGTCTGTCCTGGAGCACCTGGGGATGTATAGGGCTAAGCCCAACTTATCCTCTGGAGTATTATGGTTTGAATTTTATAAGCCACGGAAGGAACAATTCTAATATGATGCTGAAAAGTCATTATATCTAATTGGATTAATGACAAGACTCCTAAATGTATAAAAACCTGGATCTAAATTCTGGCTTTCATGCCTTCTAGCCCTGTATACGTTTCTTAACTTCCTTGTGTAAGTTTGATTTCAACTCTATCACAGGGTGGTTGTAAAGTTTGATCATGAATAGAGATGTTGGCAAACTTTTACTGTAACGGTCCTCATAGTAAATATTTTAGGCTTGTAGGGCCATATAGTCGCTGTTGTAATCATTAAACGCTGCAGTTGTGTGCGAAAGCTTCCATAGACAACATGTAAACTGATGAGCCTGGCTGTGTTCCAGTGAAACTATTTACAAGAATAGTCAGTGAGCATACGTGAGCAGAGATTGCATTTCGTATGTTCTATTCATAATCAAATAATTGTTTGAAGCTTTTAATGTCTGTACCTATAAACATTCAACTCACACACATTTATAAGCTAGTTTATTGACATAATTCGTTGTTGACTTTCAAATCATTCTATAGTTATATTTTTAAAATATGATTTTGATTGTGGAATGTTTAGCACAGACTGAGGAGACAGGCAAAGCTGGGCTTGAATCTTGGCTCTGACACTTGAGCTGTGGGCCTAACACTTTAAAATAATTAATTGCATTTTTCATTGTTTTAAATCATTGTCTGAGAAAAAGTCAAGTTCTTAATTATGTTTTAGTTATGATCAAATAGTGTTGGTCTGTATATAATACTAAGCCAGGCCCTCTTACAGTCTAGATATCTAGAAGAGGAATAGATGCCCGGCCGGCATGACTCAGTGGTTGAGTGTCGTCGACCTATGAATCAGGAGGTCACGGTTCGATTCCTGATCAGGGCACATGCCCGGGTTGCAGACTCGATCCCCAGCAGAGGGCGTGCATGAGGCAGCCTATCAGTGACTCTTCCTCATCATTGATGTTTCTCTCTCTCCCTCTCCCACTCCCTCCTGTCTCTGAAATCAATAAAAAACATATTTTTAGAAGAGGAATAGAGCCATTTAGTCATCTTGGTACCACTGAATAAAAAATGCAAAAATAGATATAATAGTTCTAGGTGGTAAAAAGTTTAAACATGTAGATAGGTCAGGGTATATTTTGGAGAAATTTCTTGTGCTTTTAAATAACCAATAGAAGTGTTGGAATTGGTTTCAAGAATAATTTCCTTTTGAACAACAGGAAAGAAAAAAATTGCTCATCAGAAGAAGTCTTGGTCAGCGTAAGAACAGCAGGGAGCTGAAGCCTGTGCAGGCTGGTCTGAACGACACAGTGTTGGTGTCAGTAGAGTAAAATAAGGACCCTGCAATATTGGCAAGCAGCTGTTTTTTTAATGCCATTTTCCTTACAGAAAAGTTGCAAAACTAGTATAGCGAATTCCTGTTATACCATTCGCCCAGCTTCCTCTTATGTTAGCATCTTACATAACCATGGAATGTTTGTCAATACAGTACTAAGAAATTAACCTCAACTCAGACTTACTAACTAAAGTGCAGAATGTACTCGGATTGCACCAGTTTTTCCACAGATACCTTTTTTCTTTCGCAGGATCTCATTCCAGGATCCCACGTTGCACTTAGTTGTCATGGTTCCTCAGTCTTTCTTGTCTTTCGTGACTTTGACACTTTTTAGAGAGTGCTGTCAGTTGCTTTGTAGATTGTTTCTCAGTTTCGGTTTTTTGGTACCTACTCATGATTGGATCAAGGTTGTGCATCATTAGGAAAGTTTGATGGAGTGGTGTGCTTTTCTTAGCACATACCAGGGGTTCATTGTGTCAATACGTATTACTGGTCGTGTTAACCTTCATCTCTTGGCTCAAGATTCATATCACGTCTGCCAGGACTCTACTATAAATTTACTTTGGTTGCTTGTATAAATATTAAATAAATGTCTGTGGGAGATACTTTGAGACTATGCAGATACTCTGTTTATACATTGGCGGATCTTGCCTGTGGTATTACTGTGGTGTTCTAAATTATTAACTGGAATTTTCTGTGAGGAAAAGTACTTCTCCATTTGTTCATTCATCCAGTTATTTACATCAGTATGGACTCAAGGATGTGTATTTTATCCTTTGTCTTATACTCCAGTATCGTCATTATTCATTGTGCAGCTCCGGCTCTCATTGGCCGTTGAGAGTCCTTTGAGGTCTGTTCCTGTGCCCTCCCAGCGTGCCCCATCTTCCCTATGAGCTGCATGTGTGACTGAGAACAGGAGTCCTTACCGACCGTTCCCGTTCCACTCAGCAACAGTGTCTGTTCCAGCCTCTTCTGTTTCCTCTTTTTTTCCACCGACAGTGAGAAACCTGACTCTCATCACGTACTGTTCAGCTCTACTGTATCAGTAAACTAGTTGCAGAACCCTCACCTACCTGTGAACAGACTGACTCTTACAGAACAGTGTTGGCGTGTAGGTATTTTTGCTTTCGCCTTCACAGGATCTACTCAGTACCTTCTTTCTAAGGCTACCTAGGTCAGGATCTTTCTTCCCACCCACTTTGCTGTGGTTATGTGGTTCGTTTGCACTTCAGTTAGAGTCATCTCAGCTTTCATGTCATCTCAGAATTCCCCCCACATCCTCATTGATTATGTTTTTATTACATACAATAGAATCCTCTTGGTGGTGTATGGTTCTGTAGGTTTTGACAAATGCATAGAATTGTATGTCCACTCCCACAGTTCCATGCAGAACACTTCCTTCACCCCCTAAATTCCAGAGCCATTCCTTAATAGAAAACTGCTCCCCCACCCTACAACCCCTAGCAACCACTGATGTGTTTTTCTCCCTATAGTTTCACCCTTTCCAGAATGTCATGTGAAAGGAATCATACAGTAAGTAGCTTTGAGGGTCTGGCTTCTTTAATTCAGCAACATGCATGGAAGATTCACCCATGTTGTGTGAGTCAGCAGCTCACTCCTTCCTGTTGCTGAGTGGCATTCCACTGTATTGATGTGCCATGGTTTGCTATCCCCTGACCAGTGTAAAGACAGCTGGGTTGTTTCCAGTTTTTGTCAACATAAGTTCCTGTTTCTCCAGGTCTTGCTATTAGGAGTGGAATCTCTGGGTTGTATGGTGAGTGCACATCTAGTTCTGTAAGGAACTGTGACACTGTTTGGCCATCAGCAGTGTATGAGAGTCTAATTACTGTGTAACCTCACCAGCACATTTTAAAAAAATACTCGTGCAGTGGTATGTCATTGTGGTTTTAATTTTCATTTCTCCCCCACTTGATGATGCTGATCATTTTTTAATGTGCTGTTTGCCTTCCACAAGGCTTCTTTGTGAAATATCTATTCAGAAATTTTGCCCATCTTTTAAAATAGTTTGTTTTCTTATTGTTGAATTTTTATAGCTTTTTATATATTGTAAATATAATCCATTTGTGAGAAATGTGATTTGCAGATGTTTTCTCCCAGCCTTTGGCTTGCCTTATTTGTTCTCTTTTGCAGTGTTTTCCTCAGAGCAAATTTTTTAATATTAATAAAGTCTAATTTATCAATTTTTTCTTGTATTGATCATGCTTTTGATCTTCTATATATGAGATCTTTCTCTAATCCAAGGCCACACAGATGTCTATGGTTTTTAACAAGCTGTATAGTTTTATGTTACATTTACGTCTATAATCTCTTTTGAGTTAATGTATTAGGTGTAAGGTATATGTATCAATGTTCATTTTTTGGTATTTGGATGTCTGCTGTTTCATCACCACTTGCTGGAAGGGTTATTTGTTCATGGAATTGCCTTTGTCAGAATTTAGCTCACTCTGTCTGTGTGGTTGCTTATCTCTGGATGCTGTGTCCTGACCTGTTGCTCCTGTGTGACTGTCCTTCTACAGTATGATGCTGTCTTTAGTGTGAGTCCTTCAACGTTTTTCTCCTTTTTCAAAATTCTTTCAGCTATTTTAGTTTCTTTCCTTTTCCATAGACATTTTAGAACCAGGTTGTAAATATCTGCAAAATGCTTGTAAGATTCTTTGATGGAATTGTAGTATGTCTATAGATCAAAGTGGGGAGAAATGAGATCTTAACAATATTGAGGCCTCCAATCTATGAATACAGTATATCTCTCTGTTTATTTTCAGTCTTTGATTTTTTTTTTAACCAGAGTTTCGTAGTTTTCAACATATACATCCTGTACCTTTTAAAATTTATACCTAAATATTTCATTGCTCTGGTTCTATTGTAAATAGTATTGCATTTTTAATTTTGAGTTCCAGTTCTTTGGTAGGGCGTAGAGTTTTTCATAGATTTCTTTATTATTCTTTTAATGTTTGTAGGTTGTATAGTGATATATCCACTCTTTCTTGTCTAATGTTGGTAGTTTATTTTCTTTTTTTTCTTGGCTGGTATTAATAGAGGTTTATCAGTTTCATTGGTTTCATTGATTTTCTCTAGTTTTCTTTTGCTAGTTTTATTATTTCTGTTTTCATCTCTATTATTTCCTTCCCTCCTCTTGCTTTGGGTTTAGCTTTTTTTTTCTTTTGATTTCTAAAGTTGAGAACTTAGATTATTTATTTGAGACTTTTCTTTTTTCTAATAAAAGCATTTAATACAATAAAATTTCCACTAATCACTGCTTTAGCTGCATTTCAATAATTGTATCTGTTATATATGCATTTAATCCAGTACAAAATATTTCTAACTTTTATTTGAGATTTTCTCTTCGAACCATGGATTATTTAGAAATGTGTTATTTAATTCTTAAATACTGGGGGATTTTTCAGAAGTCTAATTACTGATTTCTAGCTTAATTCTATTTTCATTCAAAAGCATTCTCTATGTGATTTCTATGCATTTAAATATACTGAGGTTGGTTTTATAGCGCAAAATATTACACGTATTGGTGACTGTTCCATGTACATGTATAAGGAAAATGTATTCTGCTCGTAGGGAAGCATTCTCTAAATGTCAGTTAGTGTTGATAGTGTCTTCCAGGTTTTCTATGTTCTTACCAATTTTTTAAATACTTATTTCATTAATTACTGAGAGTAGAGGGTTGGAGTCTTCAAATATGATTGTGCGCTTACTACATTTTTTTCAGTTTTAGCCTCATTTATTTTTGAGTTCTAGTTAATTGCTACACATTTGAGATTATTATATGTTCATAGAGAGTTAACCCCTTTATCGTCACTTAATGTTTCTATTTATCCTTGATAATATCCCTTGTTTTAAAGTCCACTTTGTCTGGAGGCCCTGGCCAGGTAGCTCAGTTGGTTAGAGCGTTGTCCTGATAACGCGAAAATTTTGGGTTTGATCTCCTGTCAGGGCACATACAAGAATCAACCAATGAATGCAGAAGTAAGTGGAACAACAAATCGATCTTTCTCTCTCTCTCCTCTGTCTCCTCTGCCCCCGTCTTTCCTTCTCTCCTTCTCCCAACCTCCTTTCCCCCTTCCTCTGTCTCTCTCAAATTACTAAATAAATAAATTAAATTAAAGTCTGCTTTGTCTGATATTAGTATAGAGGTGTTTTATCTATATTTTAATTAATGATTTAAAGTGTATCTTTCTCCAAACTTTACTTTTAATCTGTTTATGTATTTATATTTAAAATAGATTTCTTGTTCGTAGCACGTATCTGGAACGTGCTTTCTTATCCAGTCTGGCAAGCTCTTTAATTCATGTGTTAGACCATTCCTTTAATGTTCATGTATTTGGATTAGAGAACCTACCATCTTGCCAGCTATTTTTTATTTGTTTTATTTTTTTCTTTTTATGCCTTAATTGAGCATATTTTATCTTCTATATTGACTTGTTATTTATACCTTTTAAAAATTTTAGTTGTCTACCTTCAAGTGATATTACGTTGTTTTACATATAGTATAAAGACTTCATAACAGTATATTCACGGTTCCTTTCCATCCTGTGCTATTGTTGCCTTATTTTTTACATTTGCATGTATGCTATAAACACAGAGTACATTGTTACTGTTCTGCTGTAAACATTCAGTTAGCTTAAGAGCAAGCAATTTAAATTTTTAAAAATTATTTTACCTTGATTTATTTTATTTCTGATGCTCTTCATTTTTTAGTGAAGATCCAAGTATCCATTTGCTTCCATACTCTCTCTGCCTAAAGAGTTTTCTTTAACATTTATTGTCAAGTAGGGCTGTTGGCAGTGAATTCCCTGCTTTTGTTTTTCTAATAAAGTCTGATTTCCTTTCATCTTTGAAAATTATTTTCAGTGGGGATAGAATTCTGGATTTGAGAGTTTTCGTGTTACTGTGTTTTTCATTTGTAGCATTTCATTTCATTGGTGTGTTTTTTAGTTTCCATCTCTTATCTGAAATTCCTATTTGATATTGTATGTTTTCCACCTTTCCCATTAGAGGTTTTAACATATTAATTATAATTATTTTAAGTTCTCTGACAATTGTAACATCTGTGTCATATTGACTGGTTCTGACTGCTTTTTCTCTTCTGAGTAATGTTTTTTCCTTGCCTTTTGTATGCCTTGTAATTCTTGTTGAAAGCTTGAGATCTTGTACAAGATAGTACAATTGTAACATCTATGTCATATTGACTGATTCTGACTGCTTTTTCTCTTCTTAGTAATGTTTTTTCCTTGCCTTTTGTATGCCTTGTTATTTTTGTTGAAAGCTTGACATCTTGTACAAGATAGTACAGACTAATGTAAGTAGTTTTATGCCTGGTGATGGGCATGCGTGTCCTTCTGCTAGGCCTAGTGTGGGAGTTTTCTGGTTAGAGTTGGACTGGGTTTGAGAGATTTTTTTGTTGCTGTGGCTACCCTTAGTGCACCAAAGGCTTCGAATTCCTGTAGAGATGCCTTGTGTTTGTGGTGGGGGATGGATTACGAGGCCAGTGCCTATTCAGTTCTAGTTTTACGGTTTCCCTTTGTGTAGAGCCTCTCAGAGGGTCTCTCTACACATTCTTTTTCTGCTGCCTCTCTCCAAACAATATTTTGTGGTCACCAGTCACTGAAAGTTCTTTAGCTTGGCATTAAGGGGTGACAAGAAGATATGCCATTACTATTCTAATCCAGCCTCAATCTTCTGCGTGTACCATGTTCTTAAATTTCCAGGCTGGGGCCCTCTCATTCTCCTACCCCTCCTCCAGCTGTTGTGGACTCGGCTGTAACCTGTCCTCCTCAAGTAGCAGGGTTGTATCTTTTCTCCTGTTCATTTCCCTTCCTCACTATAGTGAGTTTTCACCTATGTCATAAGGGCAACCATGCGTATTGCCCTTCCTAGTAGAGGGTAAGGTTTTTCTCCTGTAGTGGAGAGAGAGGAGATGGGTCCAGGTGGAATTCCTTGCCCTCCTATGTGGCTGCTGCTCTTCGCCAGGCTCTGGACCGCAGGTGACACTTAGTGCTCTTTTCTGTGAGCGCTTGGGTGGGCTTCATGGCATGGAGCCTGCAAGAGGGTGTAGCCCCAGAGGATGTACACAATCCTGCCAGCCCACACTTGGCCCTAACCAGTCTTTTAGCTGTTTAGCAGACTTCCATTGCCCAGTGTCCTGTTGCGCCTACCCCCGATGATGTAAGCTGTGTCTTCACTCTTCTCACAGACACTGTCCCTGCTTAGTTTGGACTATTTGATTGTCTGGGACCTGAGTTTTATGATGGGCTTGGGAAAAGCTGTAAATTTGAAGTTAGGTCCTCTCTTTAAAGAGTAAATATAATAGTTATTAAGGTAAAGCAAGTCCCTCCCAAGTTAGACTTTGCAGCTGGTTGGTCCTTAATGAAATCAGCCCGCTCTCGATTCCCTGTCCTCCCAGCCATCCGGCTTCTTCTGTTTTTATTTCTTACTTTCTCCTTTAAAAGAAAAGGTGTCTCTAAAAATATGTCTGATTTGGCACTAATGTGGCAAATTCAAAACAAATTGGGAATGACTCTCTAATTTTAGAATTTCAAATATCAGACAGAGTATAGGAGAGGTATTATTGAGGCAGAAATCAGGACACTTACCCAGAAATCACCATTCCATTTCCAGCAGAGGCACCTGCTAGGACTCAATAAGTGTTGTTTGTTTATTATTTTACAACAAAATAGTAGAACCCTTAAAACAAAAAGCTTATGAAATCACATATTAAAGGAACCTAAGTGCATATATTTTATCTCATCATTTTAATCATAAAAGTAGCACGTGCTTGAGATAAACAACGTAAGAGTTGTAGTCTGCTCCATCTAGAAATAATTACTCGCAAATGTTGATGTCGATCCTTTGAAACTTTTCTCAAAGAACTTACCTTTATAATATAGGAAAAATGGTAAAATAAATTAATACGCATACCATTCGGGAAAGCCAGGAAATGCACCAGGCGTCTGTTTCTGTTGACATTCGTTCCCCTTCACGAGTGTGCGTGTGAGAGCGGAACGCGTGACAGCTCGGCTGAACGGGGCCTGCGTGGGCCTCGCCACGGCTCGGCGAGGAAGCCTTGCGCTAGATGCTTTGTATTCTTTTCCTGTTTAACTTCTAAAGTTTATTTTCTAAGGGTAAGAGCCTCTAATTTTGCAAGATGTTGGCCTCCATAAAGGTTTACGAGCTTCTGAGAATCCCAGACTTCGCTGGACCGTCTCGACTAGGCACAGTGTTAGGCACAGTCCCACATGACGTCGCGAGGCTGGTGTGAATGACTCCGCGTTAATGTTCCCTTCCTGTGAGGCGTGGGTCGAATCATCATAGAAAAAATATGATGGGAAAATTTAGCACCTAAGTAAAAAAAAATAGGAGACTTAAATATTAGAGAACATTACTCCTCAGTGAACAGTGCAAGCATGTCTAAAATACTATTCAAGTATTAAGGAAAATTACTTTGCTTATACGTATGAAATGCCATCAGGTGTTTTGTTTTTTTAAATTCGTTCAATAAGAGGGAAATACAAACGCGTAGATCTAGAAAAAGAACTCAGGAAAAGAATTGTATTGAAATCTGTTAATGTTTTTAAATATAGTTCAGTCGTCTTTGGGGATTTTGCAAGTATAATGTCAGGCCTCTGTTTCTGATTTTTCCCTACGGCCCTCCGCCTGCCTCCTGTTCTGAAGCCCGCTTCGTGTCCGCGTCCTCTCGGGGCCTACCATGCCCTTGCCATGCCCCTGTCAGTGCCCTTCTCTGGTTCCTGCGGGCAGATCGGCTCGTTGTTCCCCTTGTCATTACCGACTAAATCGCAGGCTTTTTGTGGGTAGAGTTCCCGTCTTTTATATTCCTCACAGTATCACCAAGCTTGTAAAAAAGAGAAGATTGCATCCGTCCCCTTGCAAAACATCGTCTAACCTGCCCTCTTGGTTGTTTTCGTTAGACGACAGGCCGAGGTTCGGTTACGAGCGGTCCGGGTACGATCCCGAAGAATCTGACGGCCCCGACGAGGACGACAATGAGAACGAAGACGACGACGAGGACAGCCAGGCCGAGTCGGGCCTGTCGGCCGCCGCCTCCGTCACGGCCAGCCCGCAGCACCTGCCGTCGAGGAGCAGCCTTCAGGACTCCGTGAGCACCGACGAGGACATCAGGATCACCGACTGCTTTTCTGGGGTCCACGCGGACCCAATGGACGTTTTGCCGAGAGCGCTGCCCACCAAGATGACCGTGCTCAGCGCGGTGCAGTCCGACTGCAGCCGGCAGGCGGAGTCCCCCCGGAGGGCCAGGCAGCGTGCTGCGAGCGAGGAGGAGGAGACGGCGACTCTCGACTTTTCTCGGTCCCCTGAAGCTGGACCCAGGTCTCCGTGTCACCAAATGTCTGTGGACTACCCTGAATCAGACGACATCCTGGGAAGTTCTGTGGCAGGAAAGGCTATTGCTTTAACACAGGTAAATGGTTTGTTGCTTTCCTTTAGTTTGACCTGTTAAATATGGGGAGCCTAGTGGCATAAGAAAATAATGTACTTAACCCGACTGGGCGTGGCTCAGCGGTCGAGCATCAACCTAGGATCCAGGAGATTGTGGTTCGATTCCCGGTCAGGGCACATGCCCAGGTTGCAGGCTCGATCCCCAGTCAGGGGTGTGCAGGAAGCAGCCGGTCAATGTTGTTTCTCTCTCTCTCTCCTCCTCTCCCTTCCTCTCTCTGAAATCAATAAAGATATTTTTTTAAAAATAATAATAATATACTTAAATTATTCATTTATGGCTAAATCAATTTGTTATTTCTTTAAGCTTTTTGTTTTGTTTAAGAGCCAAGGATATTTATTTCCATCTGATTCTGGTTAGGTGTTTTAATTAGAGGTCACATATTGTATTATAAATCTGTGAAAGAACCAAATGGATCTTTTAAAATATACTCATTCATTTTTATTTGTTTTTTTTTGTTTTTTAACATCTTGAAATAAAAACACATATGTGCCTACTGAAAATGTGAATTTGAACATATTTATCCATAGCTGCTCTGCATTGTTTTTCCAGTGGCATTGATCTGATGGATTTGCACTAAATTATCCAAACATTTTACACTTTGTCCTTGTTGGCAAAATAGCTACCAGTTTCTGTGGCAAAGGTAATGTGACACAAAAAAACATATCAAGCAGTTCACTGTTTGAATGATCAACTTGTTGTGGCCACTTGGGAAAGCTTCCTGCCCAAGAACCAGCTCAGGGCCAGGCACGGGTTTTGGGATGTCACCCGAGGGCACTGTGGATGACCCCCTGCGTTTAGGCCTCGCAGCTGGTGAGGGACATGTAATTCTGTGAGGAATCCATTCTTCTGCCATCGCAGTTCTCTGTCCTTTGGTGTGTATTAACAGGTGCACTAGGATTTATTTCTTAGTGTGGCAGATGTTGGTTTACCAGGTAACACTGGAGAAAAATAAGACTTTGAAAGTGTGGGTTTCGGTAGACTGCCCTAAATTAAATCACATTAACATTTAACTTAAATTTCATTAATGTTTAGTTTAAATGATCATGTAAATTAATGTAGCTCTATAATATAGATACCAAGAAAAAGCTGATATTTAAATGATAATCTTGAGTGGGTGAGAAGCTAGGCGAGATTTATTCCTCCTGGTAACATTTTATTAACTTTCCTGTTTGTTACCTGTGCACTAAGCTTCTCTGTCCCAAAGTCGCCCACAGTCTGCCAGTGCCTGGAAACCTGGTTCTCGGTAGATATTTCATAAACATGCATGAATGAAAGTCCAAACAAATGAACAATTACAGACCTTTATATTAGTGGTGACTATTTTATAAGTGAATGAGTCTCCAGTTAATTTTCCCCCCGAGTTGATTCTATTCACCAGTTAATATCTCAATTTCTCAATGACTCCTACTCTAAAATAAGGTGAAGCTGGTGGTACCAGCAATAAAACAACAGCAAAAGCTGAGTATAATTATGGCCACATCCTAGGGTTAGTTTCAGTATAAATGAGATGATATCCAGGAAATTTGAAAAATGCAAAGTACTGTACAGAAATGTGCTGCTGTTACTTGTATTAGAAAACAAGACATTAAAAGTGCAATAGAGTTTTTCCTATTGGAAACTTATTTTTATCATCACAATAGGATTTTTAGCAGACTCGTAATTTTATAAAATACAAATGTGCATTTCTTCGCGCACTGGGAAGAATAGATTGTAGCTCAGTGACTGAGAGAGCTCCCCCTGAAGGATTCTTGTCTCTTGTCTTGTAGAGCGCATCTGTGAGGCTTCCTCCTGCAGCGGCCTCTCCGCAGCCTGCCACGCAAGGACAGAAGCAGCACGGATCTCTCCCGCCGACCCCAGGCCTGCCTTCTCCCCACACTCACTTGTTTAGCCACCTTCCTTTGCATTCCCAACAGCAGTCAAGGACACCTTATAATATGGTTCCGGTCGGGGGAATCCACGTGGTACCTGCCGGCCTCACGTATTCTACCTTTGTACCCATTCAAGCTGGGCCCATGCAGCTTACAATTCCTGCTGTCAATGTAATCCACAGAACTGTGGGCACTGCCGGGGAGACGGTCACAGAAGTTTCTGGCACTACAGATCCCGCTGGAGTGGCTGAACTGAGCGGCGTTGTGCCATGTATTCCCATTGGCCAAATCCGGGTGCCAGGCCTTCAGAGCCTCGGGGCCCCAGGCCTGCAGTCACTGCCATCACTGAGCATGGAAACGGTTAACATCTTAGGCCTTGCCAACACAAACATCGCCCCGCAGGTGCGCCCGCCGGGGCTGGCGCTCAACGCCGTGGGCCTGCAGGTTTTGACTGCGAGCCCTTCGTCACAGGGCACTACCCCCCCCCAGGCGCACATCCCCGGCCTCCAGATCCTGAACATAGCGTTGCCTACCTTAATTCCCTCCGTCAGTCAAGTGACCGTGGATGCCCAGGGAGCTCCCGAAACACCAGCTTCCCAAAACAGAGCGCGCGAGGCGCACCCCACACCGACTCCTGTGGCCAGTGGGAACCAGGGCAGCAGGACCGCGTCTCCTCAGGGGTCACCTCAGGTCCAGCGGGAAAATGCAAAAACAGTGCTCGATCCACCTGCCCCTGCAAGAGACCGTGCAAGGCTTGATGGCACCGGTAAGATGGACACAGGGAAGGCTGCCGCGGTCGATCAGGTGAAACCCACGCTCGAACTCCCTCCTGTTCAGGGCAAACCAGCGCCCACGGCAGAGCCTGTGCTCAGGGCACGTGCTGAAGGTTTCCCGGAGCGGCCAGGCCAGCACACGCTCTCTGCGGGCCGGCAGGCGACCAGGCGGGGGGCCCCGCCCCGCAGGCAGGCCGCTGCGCAGTTCAGCGACGTGAGTAGTGACGATGACGAGGACAGGCTTGTAATAGCAACCTAGTGGCTGCTGCTTCGGGGCTTTTTTGGTTTTGTTATTTTTTATATATAACACTTACAGGTTTTTTTGAAAACCCTCCTTCCCCTAAAGCACATTTTTCTGACATAAACTCATGACTAATCTTTGTGCAATCATGAATTTTGACCAATAATTGTTTCGTGTCAGCTCCAGCCATTTTTGTACATGTTGTATAGACAATTGTGCCTTTTAGGAGTTTTATGTTTAGAAACTGTACAGATTGTTGAATATCTATATATATATAAAATATATATTATATATATATATGAAAACCAGGTAGTTATTTGTGTTTAGTAAGAAAAAACTGTCAAATAAATCAACTGATTAAATTATATGTTGCACTGTTAAGTATAAATTTTTATGGCTGTGGGGCAGAGTGTCTGTGTATAAATTAGTATGTAAACTCCATATTTATTGTATTCATATTAGTCTTTGAAAATGGGTCTGTCCCTCTTGTGTAAGACAGTAACTTGACACTTCAGACAGATTTTCTGTGTTATGAACTGTTTCAGTAAAATATTGTTTACTGACTTTATGTTGCCTTAGTTCCTTCTTTATCATCGTCTGGTGATCAGTCATCTGCACTCAGAAAACAGCCGTAGATTACATTCTTTCCCCACTCACCTCCACCCTTACTTGAGGATCAGGGGCATTAGTGGTGTTACCACCATGTGAAACTCACTGAAATCAGACCTATTTTTCTTACCTGTGATGAGTAGTTCTGTAGCAGTAACTTATTAGAAGATTCTGTATTTGAGAACATTTAAGTATTTACAGCATGCAACCTGAAATGGGTGAAGTCCCTAAATGTTGGTATGATGATTGCTAGTAAATGTAAAATAGGTTGCAAAACTTTTAAATTACTTAGTGACTATCTTTAGAAATGATTTCTTCCTGTCTTGGGAGGCTTAACTTTCCTTAGTCATTCAGAAAAATTGGGTGGGGAGCCCACAATTACCACTGCAGTGCTTTGCGTTATTTGCATTGCAGTTGCTAGATTTGTGAGAAAATAATTTAATGTTGGAATCTGAATGTTTAGCACATCATTAAAGCCTGCTTTATGAAAATTTCAGGGACATGAAGTTGGTGAAACGAGAGCATGGGGACCCAGCAATTCCACTTCTGGGTATATATTCAAAGAAACCCCAAACACTAATTTGAAAGAATATATGCACCCCTGTGTTGATTGCAGTGTTATTTTCAATAGCAAAGATATGGAAGCAGCCCAAGTGCCCATTAATAGACAGTGGTTAAAAAAGTGGTGGTGCATATGTACAATAGAATATTACTCAGCCATGAAAGGTGAAATCTTACCATTGTGACAGCATGGATGGACCTAGAACTGGTAGGGAAACTTTTTTCTGGCAGGGGCCATTTGGATATTTATAACAATATTCATGGGCCATACAAAATTATCAACTTAAAAATTAGCTTTGAAAAAAGCTCCGAGATTTATTGAATTTCGAGTCCTGCCTGCGGTTGTGTTGGCAGGGCCAGACCAAATGATTTCTTGGGCTGTATATGGCCCGCGGGCCGGACATTCCTCACCCCTGACCTAGAAGGTATTATGCTAAGTGAAATAAGTCAGACAGGAAGACAAATACCATAGGATTTCACTTATATGTGGAATCTAAAGAAAAAAATGAAAAACAGACTCATAGACACAGAGAACATACTGATGGTTGTCAGAGGGGAACGAGGTTGAGGTAATGGGTGAAAAAGGTGAAAGGATTAACAAGTACAAATTGGCAGTTACAAAATAGTCACTAGGACAAAGCACCGCTTAGGGAATAAAGTCAATAATATTGTAATAACTGTGTGTGGTGCCAGGTGAGTACTAGAAATATCACGAGGAGCACTTTGTAAAGTTTATGATTGTCTAATCATTATGCTATACACCTGAAACTAATTCAAAATATTATTGAATGTAAACTGTAATTAGAAAAATAAAATTGATTTAAAATAGTATATATATATTTTTTAAATGGGGAAAAAAAGACAGAGCTTAGGGGACGTATTCTAAGGAGTTTGGAGACCTGCTACTTGCCATCCGCTTCTTCATGTTTGTGACTTTGGAAAAGATACCGTCTTGCAACGTTGGGCTGCGTGTCCCAATCTAGATTATCTCTAGGATGCGCCCCAGCACCAGCAGGCCCTGATGGGTCTGCCATGCTTCCCATACATGCTTTAATTTATATTTACACTTTCCCACAAATTAAGCAACAAAATTCTCAAAGATCATAAAACTGCATTTTGTATTCCAAGATAGATTTGGAAGACAATTCTGGAAACTTCTATTATAGAAATTGCATTGCTTTATCAATACAGTTATAGAAACTGAGCTCTATTATCTGTGAAGTTTTTCAAAATTAATGTTTTAACTTTGTGTCATGCCTTTACATTATACTTTTATGGTCTAAAATTATAAAGTCATGTAATAAGCATATTCTTATTCCATAGTCATATTTGAAGTATATATGACTTCTAATTCAAAAGCAATGCTCAGAATTTCAGCACTGAGGTTTTTCTAGTTTGTTTATATTTTTAAATTTTATTAAATTTATTGAGATGAAATTGGTTAATGGGGTTATATAGTTGTTTTTTTCCCCTCACCTTAGGATATGTTTTTATTGATTTTTTCTTAGAGAGAGAGAGAGACATCAGTGTGAGAGAAACATCAATTGGTTGCCTCCCACATACGCCCTCACCAGGGATCGAACCTGCAACCTTTTGGTGTGTGGGACAACACTCCAACTAATGGAGTCAACCAGCCAGGGCTAGGTTTTTAATTTATTTTTAAAATTTTATTAAATTTTCTTAATTTGAAGTATTCCTCCGTTTAACCGAGTACTAAGTGTTTTGATAGCTTGGATGCTCCCTTGACAATTTTATGATGCAGTAATACACCTTAAGCTTACCTTGTTCTCTTGACTTTTCAAGATTCATTATGTTATACATACACCTTTAATATTATTGACTTTAATGCTTTAATGTGGCTTTCAAATATTTTTCTGGCATTTGAAATATGCAGCTAAATAAGAAACATTAACAAAGTTTTTGACATTGTATTTTGAAACAGTCACATGAACAAAATGTAAGGAACTAATTTTGAATTGTTTCTCCATAGTTGTCTTTTCCCAAGGAGTGCTATTCTCCAGCACAAATGACTTAGGAGTCATGTAATTCCGGGAGCTGCTGAGACTGACCTTTATTGTCGTATTGCCATGAAAGCGAAGTAGTGTGCCAGGCCATCGCACATCCCACAGTGAAAGGCACGTGTGAAACAATTTCAGTGTCTTTGTGTGAATTCACTGCAGTGTCACTATCAGAACTGCTGGTAATACCTCAAGAACCAAAGGTCATTTTTCTAGTTTTCAAAAACTGGTGTCTCTGTTTCCTGAACATTTTTTATGAGTTAACATAAGTCAATGGCATTCAGGTATGTAACTTATTTTCATTCCCCAAACTTTAGGCTGCAATGATAATTATTCTTTTCAGAATGACAATTAACTGACTTTTTTTCACAATACAAACATGATTTTTCTTTTATATAAACAGTATAACACTTTTCTTAATAGTTAATCTCTAACCTGAATTTTAAAGATGGGGCTTAACAAAGGTTATGGAGTATAAACATTATTTTTGTTGGAAGATTATTAAGATAGTTAATATTTCTTGTTGCATGTTGAGGTCGAAATATAACATCAATGCTCTTGACTTTCTTAAAAAAAAATGTTTATTGATTTTAGAGAGGAAGAAAGAGGGATATAGATAGACCCATTGATGAGAGGAACATAGATCTCTGGGAATCAAACCAGGGACCTCTTGGTTCATGGGTCAGCATTCAACCATGGAGCCATGCTGGCCAGGCTTGACTTTTTTCTTTTTAACATTACATTTTGAGATCAAGGTTGAGCAACACCAAAAAGTGACTTTCGTTAAAATAATTTTGTTTCAAAACAATCCATAAATCCTGGACACAGGATATTACATCTCCCCACGATAAAAATCTTCTACACTAACTTCCCATGACTTTGGAGAATTATCTATTTAATATTCAATGAATATAGTATTTTAATGACCATAACTCCCTACTGTCATTACCAAAAAAAAAAAAAAAAAAATGAGAACAAATTTAAAACAAGAATAGCAAAACAGTTTTCTCTACAGGTTGTATAATCTGAAGTCATGAGGCCCTTAATTGCATGTTGGGATAAGCTGGAACCTTGCACGTAAAAGGTTCTGTGCCCGGCACTGCAGGCATACGAGTTAAGGCAGAGGCGTAACCTCCCTTACGTGTTACCTGTTCTCTGAATCGGGCCGGCCTGAAGACAGCCATCCAAAATCCAGTAATGGTTTAAGTGCCACCCAACTCCAATAATACTACGCAAAACATGAAAGAAAGTAGAAGGCCCGTGTTCTACCTGAAGGAGCATGCCTGCTTAAGACTTATGCCATAGGAACTAGAGAAGAGTGTTACACTACGTACTAGACTATAAACATTGCAAGAGTTAAGAAAGTAACTGTCTTAAATAGTTGAAAGGACAATTTGTGTATGTTGAGAATTGCTGTGTTTAATTTTCATTATGAAATGTAAAGTTCTAATAGTTCGCATACAATATTAAATTCATTTCGGGTGTAAAACATAGTGATTTGACCTTTATATACCTTATGAAGTGATCACAAGAAGGCTAGTGACCACCTGTTACCATGCAAAGCCATCGCGACGCTCGCGACCACATGCCCTGTGCTGTACTTGACGTCCCGGGGGCTTACTTATCACTAAGCCTGTCCCCCTCGATGCCGTCCACCTTCCCACCCCCACGCCCAGCCCTCCGGCAGCTACCTGTTTTCTGTATCTCTGAGTCTGTCTGTTTTGTTCGTTCCTTTGTTCAGTGTTTTAGGTTTTGCAATATTTTGAAGGACGTGTGGGATTTGGGGCTTATAATAGAGATGATGCTAAGCAGCAGGGAAAAAATAGAGAAATGAAGGCTGAGAGGACTGGTATTTAAAATTGTCCCAGGGAGCCTCTCTAGATGTAAATTTAGTGCCCATTAAGCGGTGTGTGCCCTTCAGGAGCTTATGTTCAGTAGAAGAGTGAGTACAACAGGGCGCAGGGCACGTTAAGAGGCATAAAGGCAGTTCGACCGAGAGCGGTAAGAGCGCAGATCCGGGAGCTCCTCCGGGGGTTGATCAGGGACGCTCTCAGGGCATGTGGCGCTGAAGCTTGGCCTCGAGGGGGCCCCGCTAAGGGGAGGACATTACAGACAGAAGGGTGACACGGGATGGGGGGGCAGCGATATCTATCCCTACTGTGTGTCACTTGGCATCTCCCTCGCTAGGCCGGCGGGCTCCCGTCTTACAGACGAGGCTGCATCGCAGGGTTTCGCGTGTTCCTCGCGCTGGTGCAGCCGGGCCCCCGAGCCCAGGAGCCTGACGCGCAGCAGCGTGGAACAAGCCAGGTGCGGGAAGCGGGAAGAAATCCCGCGACGGGGAGTGAGCAGTATCTGGGGGGTCAGCAAGCATCCGAGAAAGCCATGGAGATGTTATAGGAAACGAGAGAGACCGAAAGCTCATTAGAGCTGGGTGGGCTCTTCGTGTGAAAGGGCACCCAGGGGGAGAGTCATGCAGGACCAGGGGCATCATTTCTCCGGTGTTCTAATCACTGGGGGGAGTAATAAGAGGACAGCAGGAGTGAGGAGGGGAGGGAAATAATGCAGGGGGCAGGGAGGGCAAGCACAAGTCACCCATTACCAAGCTGGCCACAGTCTTTTCTTTTTCATCGGTGGACTCAGTAAAATTATAGGAGACAGTTATTTGTTTGTTTGAATTTATTTTTTTTTCCCATCACCTATTATCCCCCATACCCTCCTCCAGCCCCTCACTTCCTTTCCCCCCCAAATCACCATATTGTTGTCGGGTCCATGAGTTCTTTCTCTCTTTTTGCTCAATCCCTCCATCCCCCGAACACCCCCTCCCAGAACCGCCTGCCTGCTCTCTATGAGTCTGTCTCTAGTTTGCTTACATTTGTTGATGACCCAAATAGTTGAGGATCACCGTCCAAGAAGACTGGACCAACTGGAGAGAGGGGCTGCATATAAGACAAAATTTAACAGAAACAAGACGCTCTGGCACCTGTGTTGAAAAATTAACCCTATTAAAAATATAACAGTTTCATTTACACACAGTTCAGTATGTGCCATCCTCACCCCCACCCCCACCCCTCCAAAAGCATCATCTCATCATCGGGGGACATTAGAGATACATTTTTGAGACCCAGGTAAAAGCCACGCCCGAGGCCTCATGACCAGAGCAGAGCGTCATGGCAGCATCCTGCATGAATGGACTCCACGCTTGAACAAAAGAGAGAAAATGAGCACATTTCGAGGCCACCCGGCCCTGGAGGCCAAGCCTGGAGAACGGCCTCCAGGAGGGGACTGGGAGGCAGGCCAGGACCATTCAAGGCGACAGCGAAAGGACACCTCAGGGGAGCCAGAGCAGCGAGATCATCAAGAATAACCATCGTGAAGAAGAATAATTGAGTTGTCCTTCCAGCAGCGGAGAGAGTTTGGGGATTATGAAAAGAGAAGGGCGGGTACTGTGAGAGATTTTATGTCTCCATTAATTTTTGTGTAAAACCAGGATTAACCGCACAGCAAGCAGCTGGTGGGAATTCAGGGCTCACAGACTGAAACTCACATTTGCATCACAGCCAGACATAAATAGGGAGGAACCTGTCCACCTTCAAGGGAGCCGGCAAGGTGGAAAAGTCTAGCATTTTCCCCACCGATGCTGTAAGATACCGGATCAGCCAGAGGGGGAACGCAGCCTGCTCCTCTCACTTGGCCCTGAAGCCGGCCCCGGGAGCAGCTCTTTCAGGGCCTGGCGCCAGGGCCGGGTGGCCCTGGGAGACCAGAGGCAGCCGCAGCCTGACACCCCCCGGTGGCCCACCTGACGCCCCCCGGTGGCCCACCTGACGCCCCCCGGTGGCCCACCTGACACCCCCCGGTGGCCCACCTGACACTCCCCGGTGGCCCACCTGACACCCCCCGGTGGCCCACCTGACACTCCCCGGTGGCCCACCTGACACCCCCCGGTGGCCCACCTGACACCCCCCGGTGGCCCACCTGACACTCCCCGGTGGCCCACCCGCGTTCAGGGGCCAAGCAGGTGTCTGTCTCTCCCTCCCTCCCTCTCTCTCTAAGATCAATTTATAAAAAGCCATAACCTCGGCTGAGGATTTTTTTTTAAGCACCTATGACACATAGAGAAGTTTTCTTTCTGCTTTGCTTTTGTTCTCTGAGTATTCAGGGCTCCCTCACTCCTGACGCCTGAGGGCTACGCTGGAATTTCAGGGTTTGCTCCAGCACCCCGAAGAGCCAGTCCTCCAGTCCCTGGGTTTCTGTAGGGTGATGACGGAGAGTGAACGTTAAGGATGTAGGTAAGTTTTCAATTTTATTTCTCCACCACCCAGGCCATATACCAAATTCAGAAAAGATGTAACTGATTTAGGTAATTATAATGAACCTTCTAATTAAATGTGAAAATTTCCTGGCCTAAAAGGATATGCTATGTTGTTGTTTTTAATTGGGTAAATTTTCATGCTTAAATTAACAAGGTGTTTATATAGATTTAAATTTTGAGATTATAGGCAGGCCATGCCCCATTGATACAATAATAGAGTATTTTACGAACAAGTCACATTCTATATAATGTAGTATGTCTATTAACAATTATAACAAATACTAGATGATGTTAGACCCATTTTATGGTTGAATGACACTGTCAGGGTTACAAAGCTGGTTTAGTAAAGAGGCTGGGATTCAAAACAGGGTGTGTTTCTCTCTAATGTACCAAGCTGCCTCCCCATAATGACTTACGCTAAGGAGACTATACTGTATTCATTTCCAGGTGAAAGTCCACTTAGTATTCATAAAATAGCCCGTTTACATTCCCATGGAATCGAGTATATCCAGTGTCATGCATATGTGTATAGACAATAGGTTTTATAACTTTTTTTTCTACAACCTTCCTCCTAATTGACTCAATAGGA
This sequence comes from Miniopterus natalensis, assembly GCF_054644295.1. Classification (NCBI taxonomy): domain Eukaryota; kingdom Metazoa; phylum Chordata; class Mammalia; order Chiroptera; family Miniopteridae; genus Miniopterus; species Miniopterus natalensis. The sequence goes on along the minus strand of NC_142089.1, from coordinate 69,854,130 downwards.
ACCATGAAAAGATTTAGTGGGGAAATATTTAATTTAAATAGAAGGAGATAAAATGGCAATCTAAAGTGACAATTCTAATCAAGCATAAAATGCAAATTTCCAAAGTATATTGGGTTTCAATTATTAATCTTTATTCAGAAAAACGTCTTTGTCATTTATCCTAGGCTGATGGAAGGTGGATTGAAAGAGGGAAAGCTGGGCTCGATTCACACTGCTTCGGATATAGATGTGGTTTGGGCACAGCATCCATCATACTACCAAGTCACCAGACTTGATCCTTTCACAAATATTTCCAGAAACAAATAGAGCAATTTCCCATTACCTTTGATAGAAAAGAAAATTATTTAAACATATTTCTCCTATAAGAGGGGGCGTGAAATCATACTATATTTTTACTGTGCGCATTTAAATATTATGTAGCCCAGCCGGTGTGACTCAGTGGTTGAGCATCGACCCATGAACCAACAGGTCACTGGTTTGATACCCGGTTGGGGCACATGCCCGGGTTTCAGGCTCGATCCCCAGTAGAGGGCATGCAGGAGGCAGCCGATCAATGCTTCCCTCTCATTGATGTTTCTCTCTCCCTCTCCCTTCCTCTCTCTCTAAAATCAATAAAAACATATTTTAAAAAATAAATGTAATGTAAAGAAAGAAACGATAAGAATTTAGAAGGAAATTAAGCCATTTATAGATTCTTTTACAAAAGCAGCAAGAGAGAAAAACTATTGACCTATTAGCAGATGATCCCATCTCTCAGAATAAACCAATAGAGGAAACTATATAGCATTTAACTCTTTGTTTTTCTTCTAATTCTTACTTTTGGCTTCTGGAATAAAAAGGTAAATAAATACCTTTTATGCTATCCATATATTAGTGGGTTTTAAAAAGATATAAAGACTAATAGGCATTTGTTATGTTGTTGGTTTTGCTTGAGACTGGACATCTTTCATTTATTCATTTTCAGTGACTTGAAAGATGGTATATTTAGTTATTTATCTATGAATGTTGCCAAATGGGATCTAAAGAAACCATGTGAGGTGAAAGACAACAGGACTTTGCATTCCTGGAGGTCAGCCATGGGAAGAAAAGCCGGCTTTGAGACCAGTCAATTAGCCAGGCATGCTTAGTTTTCTTTGCTAATAGCAAGGCTTATTTTTGTCCAGAAGGGTCAAATGTTAAGACTGGTTTTGATTCAGCAGCTGTATCCTTTGATATTTTTTCATTTATGATTTTGGAACACCTGTACACGTTACACATCAAGATATTTTCTGTTACTTCGACACTCAGTTCGTTAAAAGTCAATCCCTAGAAGTGGTTTACATTTTCAAAGAGTCTGCTTATATATAACTAACCATGCACAGGCATAATAATTATTGATCAAAAGATCCAGTTTCATTAAAAGTATATTAACTATTCTGATAGTTTAACTTGCATCATTTCATAGTCCACAAAGGGCTCCAACCTTTTGAATTCATAATGTTGATTATAAGAAACTGAATTTCAAAACCTCATCTATACAGAGAAAAAGTAATTTTAAAAAACTGTTTCTTTATTAATCTCAGAACCCGATCATTTTGTTAATTGCCACCAAGTTAAATCCTTAATACAAGCTGTTTTTTCTTCGCCTCAGCCTCTGTTGAAAATAGTTGCAAAATATTTAGTACATAGTCAATCCCCTTTGATGCTTAAGCAACCCTGAATGCCTTCAGGTTAATGCTCTGAAGGCCCTTTAAATGGAGATTAAGATCAGAACTGACACAGGGACCCCAGGGAAATGTTTTGTTTGTTTTTCTTTTTTGTAACTAAACAAATTCCTCTGAACTCTTTGTTGTCTTTTTCTAAATCCTTCAAAAACGGGAGGGGATTTGGAAGACAAAACAGATTCAGGAGTCAAAACATTTAAAATTTTTGCTATAGGTAGAGTCCTATACTTTAGAATTTCAGCTGAAATAGAGAAAATGCTTCACGATAGACTTTCATTATTGTCTCTTAGAGATCCAGCTTGTTGCTTTTTTATTGCTGCTATTTAAATAAGTCTGCAGCATGTAGAATACATGCTAAATTTATTGGTAAATGATTTGTAAATCAATGATTTGTAAAACCTGCACATTTCATGAATTCAATCCAGATTTAAGGGCCATTAAATCTCTTGGCTGGAGTGTGATTGAACTTTTAGTTCAGTCCCTGTTCAAGGCTTATTTCTACTGTTGTCAGTTGTCTCCCAGATTTAGGACTCTATGGGGTGTAGACAAGAGAGATGAATCTGAAAGATTATCTCAGGTTCATAACCTACACATTGCAACAATATTATTAGTATAGATGGTGCTGTGCTCTATAGGTTATCTGTTTGTCACAGCAAAATATAACCTTAATTTTTGGTTCTTATATAAGTATTATGTAGGGAAACAACATATTGCATATGGAAACAGGTATCTTAAAAACAGGTTACCTAAATTCAAATCCCAGGTCAACAATTTGTCAGCTAATTGTCAAATTGTTTATTTTCCTTGCCTCAATTTTTTCATCGTTTAGGGCAAAGGTAAGAATCCAGCTCAGAGGGTTTGGGGGAAGATTAAAGCAGGTGGTTAACAATTCCTGGTGCATAGTAATATCTGAATAAATATTAGCACTGATTATTAGAGTTTTTCAATGATTTTTAAATATTTCGCAATAGGACAGATAATAAGTCATCCAACAAATACTTAGGATGCAAGACCACAATCAGATCTTTGTCAGTGACTATGTTGAAAACCATTTACACCCTTTTTAAAATGCTGGGTTATGTTGAAAATGTTGTTACCATTTGGCTTTGCAGGAAAACAGGACAAGGGAGAAGTAAAACAATAAACCAAGCAGGTTGCCCGCCTCTAACAACTTACACGAGCTCTTCTGTCTAAACATTTGAAAAAATAAAGGTATTTCTGTCCGTTTTCATGGAGAAGATGGGCTGTCAACTGGCCAAAAAAAGTGTGTGTGATATTTGCAGGTGAGCGCACGCTCCCGAAGGGAAGGGGCGCCTTTCCCGGGCTGGCCGTGGCCTTCCCCGGGGTGGGCTCTGGCGAGGGCGGGCACAGAGCTCCCGCAGCTGGGCCCTGCGCGGGTGCCAGGCCTGCCGCAGACCAGCGCGCGGTAGCCAAGAAGCCGCCTGGAGCTGCGGGGACCCGTCCGCAGAATCCCGCGGGTGCCCGTCAGCACTTCTCGCTGTGCTGGAACCGGGGCTGCTTCTCGTTGCCGGGCAGCTTCAAGGTTACTCTCAACTGGGGCAGGAGGCTGTTTGAACCAGGTTGTTAAGCAGGGATTGGAAACAGCTGATTAGTCAGAGAGCTGTGTGGTCCAATTCTAGGTAATTTTTTTTTTAAGTCTTGTGTGTGTTTTTAAGGATCATAAATTTTTTGATGTCAAAAGCAACTCCAGATAATGCCTTTAATCTCCTCATGGAATAAGTCAGGAAGATGATATATAAAGAAGGGAGCCCAGCTGGGCGTGGCTCAGCGGTGGAGCATCCACTTAGGATCCAAGAGATCGGGGTTCGACTCCCGGTCAGGGCACATGCCCGGGTTGTGGGCTCGATCCCCAGCAGGGGGCGTGCAGGAGGCAGCCGCTCAATGACTCTCTCATCATTGATGTTTCAGTCTCTCTCCCTCTTTCTGAAATCAATAAAGATATGTTTTTGTTTTTGTTTTTAAAAAGGGAAATACAATAGAACCTGCGTTCTTGAACTTAACTTGTTCCAGAAGCCTGTTTGAGAAGCAATGTGTTCAAAAACCAAATCATTTTTCCCATTAGAAATAATGTAAATTGAATTAATGTTCCAGCGCCCCAAATGATTCTGTTTCAACCTTTCTCAGTTGCCTGGGATCGTTGTTCCGTGAGCACTTTCACACGCTGGCAACATCACACTCTTGATGGCCTCTTCGTGTGATAAAATTGTGTAATCGTCAATTTCACCATGCTCGGTGGCCTGATCTGACACGTGAACACCTCTATCACACTTTGCAATTATTCCCTTTGTTCTCACAACTTTCCTTTTCACTTTGCTGCTCTCACTAACCTTCTGAGGACCCATGGTGACTCACTGTACGTATTTAATAATAATAAGCAGCAGCAAAAGCAAAGTGAACAGGAAAATACCCGCTGTGTCACTTCCCGAGATGTTAACGTGAGGCTTAGCGGTAAACTGACTCATACTCGCGGATTCCCTCCTTTGTCGCCGGAGAGACGCCTGACTGGTCATACAGGTGTCGGCATGGGAGGGTTGTCCACTTGCGAACCGAAATTTTGTTTGACAACCAAGACATTTTTTTCCTGTGAACAACTTGGTCGGGAACCAAACTGTCCGAGATGGGAGATGGTCAAGAACTGAGGCTTCGCTGTACATCTTTTAAGAAAAATAAAACGTGGCCACACTCATGCTGGCAGCCAGGGCAGGCCTGGAGACAGTGCCGAAGCCTATCCTTCCTCTTCCCACAAGCCTTCTACACGTGGGGAAGTCATTCAACCGCCTGTACCTCAATTTCTTGATCCGTAAAATGAGTACAATTATTGCTGATGAAAGTGGGGTCCTTTCACGGAGTTGGGAGAAAAGCATTTTGGGAGACTCACATGTGGGAGATTGAGGTTTAGTTTGTTTCTTTGTAGAAGTAAAATCAAAGGACTGCCCCGGGTTCCCAGCGTCTCGTCTCCCTCCGTCCGGCCATGGAAAAAGTCCAATCTGGTCTTTATTAGGCCCAGAAGTAGGGTCAGTGTCTGGACATTCTGTGCCATTGGCTCAGTCCATGGTCCAGCTCAGCGTTTGCCTGTCGCCCTCTGGCCAGTGCGGTCTGTCCCCAGCTGCGCTCTGGCTGGGGCTGCTGCCGGGGCCACATGGCTGCTCTGCAGAGGACGTGCGCTGGGGTGGGAGCGAGGGAGCCTTCTTAAACTCGGATTATATGATCTTGGGCTTGGGAAGGGCCAGGTGCTTCTTCAGACTGACCAGTGAGCTTCCCGAGCTTTTTTGGCTGGTGCTGGATCTCTCCCTAACCCATCCGTTTCCTAGATCTTCGGGGGCTGCGTGTCCCGCACCCGATCGGCCCTTTCCCCGGGCTAGGCAGGCCTCTGAGGCTGCTGTCTTAGTCCCCGTGAGCCATCCTGGCATCTGCCGAGCGTGCCCCCAGCAGAGGGCTTTCCTCTGTTGTCCCATCGCTCCCCCCGGGCATCTGCGGGCATGGACAGGTGGTCCGGGAGTGTGCGAAGCTGTGGCTCCCTAGTTCATTATGCTTAATAATGTCTGCGCCCCTTCGCTCCCTTCCTGTGTTAATACCCAGATAGCTATGCTGACATCTTAACACCAGCCTCAGAAGTCAGGGTGAGGAATCAGTGTAGTATGTCTGTTAAAGGGCTTCCCTTGACTGTAATAAGCATTCAAAGTTACCTATTATTGTTATTATTATTACTTTGATTATACTTATTGGTATTATCTGAAATAACAGTTAGAAAGAAACAGAAGACAATGACTGACAATCAAACATCCCTCCATGCTCTGAAGCTTTCATTCTAAACCTCTAATGAGCTAGATCAATGATAAGGAGAATGTTTATGCTTAGGATTGTTTTTGTTTTCAATTTGTATGTCTCCCAGGTCAGTATTTGAAGTACCTGAGAGAATTAAATATATAAAAGTCATGCTTGTTAAATATTTAAGAGAATTTAATTGTTTATAAACAATGTTTGAAAGGATTTGTTGGTTCATGTTTTCGTGACTTTAATATGAAATGCTTAAAATAATATTTCAAAGTATAATTAAAAAAAGAAAGTTACAGTTTACTAGGAAAAATATGATACTATCTTTTTAAGAAAAGTCTTTTAGGCAAGAAACAAAAAATAAAAATATATTCATTAAAATGCAAAAATTTGGTTCTACACAAAAAATTAAAATGTTAAAAAATACAACTTAGATGGGGAAAGGGACTTGTCTTATATAACTAAAAGAGGAGTCTCATCCAAGAAACACATTTAAAAGATCTTACAACTCATATATAAAGTCAAAAGACCCAGTAGAAAAATATTCAAAAGGTAAGAATAAGAAATTTATAGTAAAATAAAAATACAAATGGCCAAAAACTTATTAAAAATGTACACTTTCAATAGAAATTTTAAAATGCAAATTAAAATGAGATACGGATTTTTACTAATCATGTCTGGTGTGGGTTAGGCTGTGGAAGGTGCAGAATTTTCACACCCAGCTGACAGAGTCTGAGTTGATGGAGATATTAGAAAGGACAATTTAGCAATATTCCTTAGAACAAAAAATGGCTCTGTGCCCCTCTTCTCCAGATCAGCCTTAGAAGAACACATGCCAAAGCGGCATGAACTGAAAAATTAATTACTGAAAAATTGTAAACAACCAAAAAGGCCTTCATAGAGTAATGCCTGAATATACCATAGTATATTCTTTCTCTGGAATTCTAAGCATGAATAAAAAGATAAGCATTAGATAAATGGATAGAGCCCCAAGATATATCTTGGGATAAACATAGAAAATCATACAATAGACATACTTCAGAACAAACAATCCTAAAATCTTTATGGAACCACAGAAGACCTCGAATAGTCAAAGCAATTTTGAGAAAGAAGAACAAAGCTGGAGCCATCTCACTCACTGATTTCAAACTCTCTTACAAGGCTATAGAAATCAAAACAGTATGGTATTGACATAAAAACAGACACATAGACCAATGAAACAGAGTAGAGAGCCCAGAAATAAACACATGCATATATAGTCAATTAATTTACAATAAAGAAGCCAGGAACATACAAAGGGGAAAGGATAGTTTTTTTTTAAAATCCTCAACTGAGGATATTTTTTTCATTGCTTTTGGAGATAGTGGAAGAAAGAGAGAGAGAAAGAGAGAGGAACATTGATATTAGAGAGACACATCAATTGGTTGCTTCCTGCACTCGCCTCAACTGGGGCTGGGGATCGAGCCTGCAACCCAGGTACATGTGCCCTTGGCTGGAATTAAACCCAGAACCCTTCAGTCCAAGGGCTGACGCTCTAACCATGGAGCCAAACTAGCCAGGGCAGGATAGTTGTTTTAACAAATGTGTTGAGAAACCTGGCCAGCAACATACAAGAGAATTCAAGTGGACCCCTTTCTTACACCATACACAAAAATTAACTCAAAGTGGATTAAAGACTTGAATATAAGACCTGAAACAATAAAACTCCTGGAAGAAAACAGGCACTAAGCTTCTCGATATAGGTCTTGGCTATGATTTTTTTATCTGACACCCGAAGTCAAAGCAACAGAAGTAAAAATAAACAAGCGGGACTACATCAAGCCTATAAGCTTCTGTACTGCAAAAACCAAGTGACAAAATAGAAAGGTAACCTACTGAACGGGAGAAAATATTTGAAAATCATATATCTCATAAGGGTTAATATTCAAAATATATAAAGAACTCATACAACTCTAGCAAAAATACAAACAATTTGATTAAAAATTGGGCAGAAGATCTGAATAGACATTTTTCCACAGAAGATATATTGATAGATGGCCAACAGTTACATGAAAAAGTGCTGAACATAACTGATCATCAGGGAAATGCAAATATAAACAAAATGAGATAGCACCTCACCCCTGTTGTAATAGCTATTATCAAAAAGGAAAGAAATAAGTGTTGGCAGATGTAGAAAAAGGGGAACACTTGTGCACAGTTGGTGGAAATGCAAATTGGTGCAGTCACTATGGAAAGCATTATAGAGGTTCCTCAAAAAATTAAAAATAGAACTACCATATGATCCAGCAATTTCACTTCTTGGTATTTATCTGAAGAAAATAAAAACATTAACTTGAAAAGATATATATATGTGTATATATGTGTATATATGTATATATATATATATATATATATACACACACCCACCCATGTTCATTGCAGCACTATTTACATTAGTCAGGATATGGAAACAACCTAAGTACCCATCAGTGAATGAATAGATGAAGAAATTGTGATATATATATATCACATATCAATATATATACATATATTGATATGAATATATATGAATATTACTCAGCCATAAAAAGGAATGAAATTTTACTGTTTGCATGAGTGGACCTCGAGGCTATTTGCTAAGTAAAATAAGTCAGATAGAAAAAGATGAACACCATATGATCTCCCTCATATTTGGCATTCAAAACGAAACAAAGAAAAAGGAAAAGCTCATACAGAAAACATTTTTGGTTGCCAGAGGTAGGGGTTTGGGGGTGGGAGAAATGGGTGAACTGGGATCAAAAGATTAAAAATTAATTAATTAATTAATTTTAAAATGGTGTTTTAAAATAGTTCACAAACTTAAAAACTCAAATGATTTGAAACGAGTACAATTGATATTAAAATACAGATAGACATAAACAAGTAGAGCGTGGATTTTGGAACCAGCTCTCGCTCTGTCCAGCGTGGGAGAAGGCGTGGAACAGACATGCAACGCGCAGGCTGAGCAGCACCGGAGAGGAGCGGAGGATTGTGGGACAGGTGTTCAGGGGGTGCCTGGGTTAGAAGGGGCCAAGAAATAATATACTTTTTTCTGCCCAAGAACAAATTAATACAGAGGCGGGGACAAAAATGTCAGACAGTTTAGGTTCACAACCAAATGCGTTTGCTGAGGTCTTGCCCCCCCATCTCTTCTACTCCCCCGTATGTCCCATCTCTGCACAGTCTGAGCCCTGCGACAGTCCCCTGCAGGGGCTTTAGTTCTGCATGACCACATACTGGCCAGAGCCAGACAGGAGAACGAAGGGGCTGAGTCCTCAGTTTCAGAACCTTCCATTAGATCGGCTCCACTTTGCTTAAAACTAAGGGCCACCGGCGTCACCCCCAGCCAGGTAACGTGGGCTCTCCTGATCCTCAGCAGTGGGGACGGAAGGGCTGCTGCAGGAGGAGCACAGGCTGAGGCTGCTCTTCCTGTCACTGTCACTGTCACAGTGCTCTTCCAGGACGATGCGTTTCCCCTAACAGTATCCCCATAGCAAGCAGCGTTTTCATGTGTAAAAAAAGGAAACGGATTCTTGTAACTCAAGTGAGCAAAACCAACATTAAATAGAAACCTACACTGGATGTTAGGTTTTCCTCGAAACAGCAGTCACTTATAAGTAATGGTTCGATGCTTCCAAAAGGGAAAATATATTCGTGTTATGTTCACAAAATAAAATAAAATTAGGGTAGAAAACAAAATGGGAGGCTAAATAGCTATACCATGAATTTTCTTTAAAAAGACTAGAAATTATTTCTATGAAATCTGACAGAATTTCAATAAGCTTTACACCAACATCAATATACAGTCAAGGTATTAAACAACATTCGTGAAATAATAATAAAAATAATAATGATTAAAATGTATAAACACTGTTTGTATGCCGGGTACTCTATGTAGTTCACATTTTTATTTTTTCCACTTAACTCTTTTATTAGCACTATGGGGTCAGCAAGCCTTTTTAGTTAAGGCAACTAAGGCTTAGAATGGATAAATAATTGCTCAAGGTCCCAGAAAATTTGAGCCCATTTCAACTATGTATTTATCTTTCTTCTTAACCCATATTCTCTTCTGGTGCCCAGGCCGTCATTGACTAAACTAAACATATGCATTTTAACTTAAAATAAATTCAGTTGTTTTCTTGGCATGTCCATTTGCAGTGAGTCACAAACTTGAATATCTACTGAGATGAAAGAGTCCTTTATTCTTATAAACTATAATTATAAGCATTCAATATTTTTAGGGGGAAAATGTATCTGTTTATGGTATTTAATAATCACCTACAGATTTGCTCTAATTGTCAGCTTCTCCAAAATTACTATTGTTTCCTAAACTTCTCAACAAGTAATTGTAAGTAGGTGTTTTGGTATGAGAAACGAGAAGGATATTCAGTGTTTCCTGTATTTCATAAAGACCGTGCAATTTCCAGTCACCGCAGTTTCCCCTTGTCGGTATGGAACAGTGTTAGGCAGCAGGGGGCAGAGGTCTGTGCTAGAAGGAGCTACACATTCTTGGGCCTTACGCTGTAATGTTGGAAATTTACACAAGATTAATATTCAAATACATGGACATATCTTTGTTTTTATTTGCAGCAAAGGGTTGTTTTATTGTAAACGCTGTTTAACACCGAGCAATGTGTCCACTAGGGTCTGTATCTGGATGGCAAGGATGGGCCTGGTCAGACTGATCACCCGACAGGCATGTGAGGGTAAGAGCTGGTTCTCTGAGCGTGCAGACTGCTTTATAATTCCGATTGCACATCTGTTTAGCTTGGCTTGTGAACTTCATGTGTTTTTCCGAAGAACTAAGGTAACCTGAAAACCAAGTATTTGGGGACTTCCAGTAGATTCTCAAGCCAACAGAAATACACCCAAACGCTGAAGCGTTGCCTCCCTCGCTAACGTCGCTTCAGGAAAAGGTGAGTCTGTCCTGGACGCCAGTGTGCGGAGGCAGGTGTGCCAAGGTGGCAGCTTACATTTGTCAAGGCGCAGATGTGGTTCATCTTATAAAATACGGAAGCTACCATCTTGATGACTCACCTTAAATTCCTTTCCTCCCCTCTTTTAATAAAAAAAAGCTACTTTTTTATCTGCCAAAAGACTGAGACTGATGATCAGAGCCAGATATAGAAACCAGGAAATACCTCATGTTCTCCCCAAACTTGATGTCCCAGGTATTCAAAACCAACCATGCTGTAGTTTATTTACAGCACCTAAAATTTGGGGATTTGACTGCCCACACTTGAGGCCCACAGCTCAAGTGCTCCCTGTATTAACAATAGGGAGCAAAGTTATCGTGCAAAAGTGAGGGCAATTTAAGATGCTGATTAAAGCAGGTATTTAGAAACCTATTTTAGGAACTTGTCATGTAGAGAAGTCAGAGAGAAAAGAATTCACACATAATATCAGTACCACCACTCCCATTTTGTTCTTTAAAATTTCCATTTTGTTTAAAGAAAGCAAAAAATTAGAACAACAACAAAAAAAGTGTATGAAAAATCACACTAAAAAATTGCTTCCTCATGCCTCAGGGGTGTGACCCAAAACGATAAGAGCCATCAGTGCAGCGATCACCAGGGAGCAGATTATTGGCAACTCTAAGGGGTCTGTTGGCCTTCCAATCAGGAGCAAAAGTTCTGGTTCTGATCACGTGTCAGCTAATATGAAAACAGGAATTATTTCACAGATAGGTCCAATAAAGTTTTCTCGCTTTAATTCAAGTCTGGAGGAAACACCTGTTTCTTCAGAGGGAGAGTTGGGGTAGTGGGTTGAGCCTGGACCGGGGGCCACAGAATATGTAGGTTCCCCTCCAAGTCTACCATCTACCTTCTTTGAGACTCACCATCTTCCATCTTCTGTTTCTTCCTTCTTAAAGAGAAATGCCTGCCTTGCCTGCCCCAAAAGAGCTTGGTGAGAAAGATCCAATGAAGAACTATATTAGAATCACCTAACCAAATAAACAGTGCTGTTGTACAAGGTGTCATTATTAATACCGGAATTTCCTCGTGATTATTAATGAGTGTGACATCCTAACACAAAAGGAAACCTACTCTTTAAAAGCGAAGATGCAGAAACAATGCCAGAGGACAAACTGCAATGTAGTATTGTCTGTGGGGGAGCCTGTGGCACAGGACATTGAAGAAGAGAAAATTTCTGTATTAAAAGGAAAATGTACTTTCAACTGGAACCAGTAAGACAGATGGCTTTTTGAAAATTCCAGAAAATTTTAAGACAAAGGAAAACAAAAGAAACATTGGGAGCTACCACCTCTAGTTTATATCATTTGAAAAGCAGGAAACCCTGAGAACCAATGAATCCATGAACATGGTAAATCAAACTTGTTGCTTTTACTGGTCTTAACATTTTTTGTAGTGTTAATCAGGTACTTAAAACCCCCAAGGTGAGTTGAGAGAGAGACAAAGGAGGCGGGACAGAGATATTTAAAGGGTACGCCTCTTCTGTGGAGCAGACTCTGGCTTCAGCACCCTCTCGTGTTTATTACATATTCCATGCAGATGCCTGGGCTCCCGGCTGCGTTACGGAGGTCTACGGGATGTGCTCTACAGTGATCTCTCCGATAAAGCCCTTACTTTTAGATGAGAAGGATAACTGAGATAACTAAGCAGGAATCATTCCATTTGATCTCATCCTACTTGGACTAGAATGCAGATTTCCTGATTCCTAATCTTTTTGCTACCTTTCATCATTTTTCACATTTACAAGATACGATCATTTAATTATTGGACAGTTTTTTTAACCTCATTTTTGGATACTACCTGGCCACCACTACCACTCAAAATTATATTGCAGCACATGCTTCTTATATATGGACATGAATCAAAATTAATTATATCTTGATAATTTTGTAGTATTCCTTGAGATTAGAGATACAAACAAAAGGGGTAGAATCTATGCTTATATTTTTCCATGGGAAGTGAAAAAAGTTTGAAATATGAATTGCTAATGAAATTAATTAAAAAGATCTTTAGATTATTAAACTCAATATTACTTTAAGAAAGTATAGTGTCAGGGATTCTAGATTAAATCACTATATTAATAGATAGATGATAGATGATGATAGATTAGATAGATAGATAGATAGATAGATAGATGATAGATGATAGATAGATGATAGATAGATAGATAGATGATAGATAGATAATAGATGATAGATAGATGATAGATAGATAGATAGATAGATGATAGATAGATAGATAGATAGATGATGATAGATGATAGATAGATAGATAGATGATAGATGATAGATAGATAGATAGATAGATAGATAGATAGATAGATAGAGGATAGATGATAGGTAGTTAGGTAGATAGATGATAGATGATGATAGATAGATAGATAGATAGATAGATAGATAGATAGATAGATGATAGATGATAGATAGATAGATAGATGATAGATAGATAGATAGATAGATAGATAGATAGATAGATGATAGATAGATAGATGATAGATAGATAGATAGATAGATAGATAGATAGATAGATAGATAGATAGATGGATGACAGGTACCCCAGGCATTCTGTTAAAATCACAGAAAAGCCACACCTTAAAAGTAGGACTAACCACTGCATTAACAAACTAACAAAATATCTAAATACATATTTCATTTAAAGAAGATATATGGGTGGCTAATAAGCACATAAGAACATGCTCAACTAGTTTACTCATTGGAGAATGTTAAAATAATAAAGACATCCCACTACATACCTACATACCCACTGGAACGGCTATAATAAACAGTCAGACATTATCAAGTGTTGGCAAGGATGTGAAGAAACAGGAGAGTTCACCTATTCTGGTGAGAATGAGAATGGTACAGCAACTTTGGATAACATTTTGGCAGTTTCTGAAAGTGTTAAATATAAATTTGTCATCCAACCTAGCAAATGCACTTCTAGAAATCTACCCAAGAAAAATAAAAACAAAGACATGTACGTGAATGTTTATAGCAGTATTATTTATAATAGCCAGAAAACAATAATCTAAATGCCCATCGATTGGTGATTGGATAAACAAAAATAGGGATATCCACACAGTGAAACTATATTCAGCGATTAAAAGGAATGAACTGCTGGTACATGGCATAAAATATATTAAGCTAAAAACATGCTAAATGAAAAACAGATGCCAAAGACTACTTAATGTATATTCAATATCTAAAAAGGCAAAATTATAGATAGCATGTAGTGTCTGCCTGAGAATGAAGATAGAAGCTGGAGTTAATTGCAAATGGCACAAAGAAACTTTTTGGGATAATAAATATGTTCTTAAACTGGATTGTGGTGATGGTGATACAATTCTATAAATTTACTAAAATTGTTGACTTGTTAAAAAAAAGTAATAGGGCTATACTAACCAGAGTATAAACTAAAGAGAGATGGTGGATTTCAGCAGAGGAATCAAAATTATAAAGATTAAATACATGAAAAGTCTGGAACTCAAAAAATCAGAAATGAACATTTTCCTGAATGGGATGAAAAGCAGTTTGGACAATACAGAAGGAAGTAACAATAAATGTAATTTAAACTCAGGGAAAACGATTTCTTAAAGATTAAGTGACCTGTGAGACAGAGCAGGTGGCAGGGGAAAAGCATCGTTTCGTTTCAGTGGCTTTCCATCGCGCCCAGAGCAAAAGCCAAGCTTCTCCCCGGAGGCCCCAGCCCCCCATTTCTTCATCGCATCCGTTTCTTTGCCCTCCTCGCACCCACACCGAAGGGCCCAGCTATAGGAGCCACTTTCAGTTCCCTGGACACAGGCGGGGACCCCCCAGGCCGCCTCTGCTGCTCCTGCCCTCCCCCTCGCTCAGCCCTGGGGGTCTATTCAGAGGTCCCCTTAACCACCCGCTCTGAAGCTGGGTGCTGTGGGAGTGTCATTTTCTGTGGCGATTACTTTTTCCTATCAAGCTGTCACCCAGTAATAAGTATAAACATCAGATACATCTCTGTTCCTTGGCTGCCCAGTGCCTTCCTACGCCCCTCTCAAGACTGGAAACTCCACGAGGCACCATCCTCTTTATTCTCTGGTCAAGACCTACGGCAGGGCCTGACACACTCCAGCTTGGTTGGAACGCAGACATCTCTTGAATAAGTTAATTTGTGCATGAAAAACCAGAAGTTGTATAACAAGTTAGAATAAACGTCTACTGACTGGTGCATTAGTGTAAAAGCTCGGTTGCCTAGAGCAGTAGGTTAGGAGACCGGCTGGTGCACCGAGACGGGGAGCGGCCACACTGTCTAGGGGAGCAGGTATTTCATCCCCGTCAGTTTGTTGAAACACCTTCCATTGTTAGCCAATTGAAAAAGGAAACAATAAAATATGTACATAAATTGACACTCAGTATTTAATTATTTTTACCAAAGTCCAACACAAGGCAGTTACAGAGCTGAATTTTAACGGTCAGTATGAATGTAAAATGGGATGATGTTTTTTATAATTTAAATTGCTTTCATAAACATCATCTCATTTGCTCCTCATATACACACAGCAGAGATCGTTTTGGTCCATGCTTTTGTAAAATCATAGAACTTTAGACCTGGAAAATTTACAATGTCAGTCAGTTCTGTTGCTCATTTTATAGATAAGAAAGCTGAGACCAAGAAGCATTATAAGGGTGAGCTCGGGTCTCACAGCTCATTAGGATCAGGATTCAGGTACTTTCTTGGGCAACTGGAAAGTGACTGAATATGTTTCTGCAACACCTTAACACCAAGTTTATGTATTTAAATAAATTACAATATTTTTTTCTGAAAACACGGATCATGTAGCAATAATAAGATCAATTATATCCCACTACTGAAATAGAACCATTGTTTCATTCTCGTATATTAGTTTCTAGTATCTTTCTCTGATTTGCATGTTTCATAGAATTATATACTTATATAATTTCATTCTATGCTTTTCACTTTAACATGTCATTCTTGTGCTTTTATTCTACAAAGCTTTGCATAATCATCATTTTAATAATATTTAATATGCTACCTAATGCAAACAGTATAATTTCTTTATCTCATTTCCCATTTTGGACACTGAGATTGCTTTCACTTTTTGCTTTTATGACTAATTCTGCAGTAAACATTCCATGTGAGTATTGTGATCAGAATCTCTGATACTTTCATAGACAGCTTCCCAGCAGGGTGATTACAAGATCCAAAGGAATGAATATTTTTAATATCATTGACTCACATTGTCAAAGGGTTTCCTTAAAGGATGTGGCAATATCACTAATAGTATGTGAGAAACAGTTTACAAGCTTTTATTCTCACTGGGTGTTATCGTTTAAAAGTAAAATCACTACCTTAATGGGCATAATAGCTCCCAATTGTCCTTTTATTTTGCATTTATTTGCTTATTAATAAGATCAAACATTTTCCAACTTGATTGTTTATCTGATATCTTTTACAGCCAGATTAATCTACTTTTTTTTTTTTTTTATGATAAGCTAAGACACTAAAGATGAAAAGCAGTGGAGAGTGGAGGTGATTTCGGAAAACAGGCAGACATGATTAGTGAACCCCTACGAGGGTGATGATTGCTTCAAATGATATTGTCAGGTACATCAATATGCAAGTTATGAGAAAAAGGAAGCAAAAGTCACAAGACTTGAGCTCATAATACAGTAAAAATTACCTCCAACTGGCTCAGTTTTAGAATTCAAGGCACTTTTATCCTTTGTCAAAGTTTTTACAAACTAAATGCATTAAGTAAAGAAATTACTTAATACTAAAAGAAAATAATGAATGCATGAATAGCTTCTGCATGATAGGCCCACGGCTGTGCAGGGCAATATGGTGGTGAGTAGGGACAGGGGCCTATTGAACGCTTGAAAGGGGGCTAATCTGAACTGAAATGTGCCATAAGTACCAAATACGCGCCTGATTATGAGGACTTAGCACAGAAAAGTAAAGTAAACCATCTCATTAATAATTTTTTATTGATTACATCTTCGAATGCTAATATTTTGGAAATATACTAGGTTAAATAAAACATACTGTTAAGGTTAATTTTACCTGTTTCATTTTACTTTACTTTTTATGTGACCTCTAGAATATTTATAATTGCATATGGCTAGTTGGCCAGTCTAGGTCTAAGAATCATTATGATCTCAGATTTTAGAAAGGCTGTTATAAAAAGTTTCAGTGCTTTGGCCAGAGATCTAAATGGGTGTATGACTCAAGAAAGAGAGACAGAATGCACCATGTAATTAAATTAACTAAAGAGAGTGGCATTGCAGCAACCAATATGGCCAGCCAGAAGGGCTCTGGTGAGCTTAGATATTTATTCGTGAGTTCAGATTTTTAAAAAATATCTTTATTGATTTTTAGAGAGAGAGGAAGGGAGAGAGAAACACTGATGTGAGAGTAACACATGGATCGGCTGCCTCCTGTACATTCCCTACCGAGGATCGAGGCTGCAACCTGGGCATGTGCCCTGACCAGGAATCAAACCGGCAACCTTTTGGTGCAAGAGACAATGCTTAACACCTAAGCCACACAGGCCAAAACCATAAGTTCAGGTTTGAAAGGAGTTACTGCTAAAGACAAACACAGAGATTAACCAAATATGCATACATGTATTGCCCATGGACACTGACAATAGGGTGGTGAAGGCCTGGGGTAGGGCAGGATCCGGGTGGAGGGGGGCAGAGAGGGAGAAATGAGGGGACATCTGTAATACTCTCAACAATCAAGATTTAAAAATAAATTTTTAAAAAATACAAACATAGAAGAGTATAGCTACTCCCGGGACTCTTACGTAGAATGAACCAGAACAAGCCAAAGGAGTTTTGAAAACTTTGTCCGGAACACAAAGAAGAGCAAAGAGCAGATACTGACTAGGGGAAATATTACTATAAGAGAGAGACAGATAGAAGCATGCAACTCCTATTTTTCTTCTCTCTATGAAAAAGAATGATCTTCAAACTGGAAACAAGAGGAAAGCTCAAGAGAAAAATGAACTCAGGATAAAAAAGGAGACACTTGAGAATATCCAGATGTTAAGTGTTTGTCTCTAACTGCAGACAAATTTTATTTCTGGGTAATGAAATCATTAGTAGTCTTTGGCGACTGACTTGTTCCAAATTTGAACTCATCTAGTTCCTAGGGTATCAGTTCCATGAGAGTATGGACTCGATCCTTTTAGTCCCTGCTGTAGCCTCAGTGGCGAGAACATTGCGTGGCGCCATGCTCAGTAAGCATACGCAGAGTAAATGAGCACAGAACATAGAACTGCCAGATGATAGAAATGAGAAAAATATCCAGATCTTCAAAATGAGGGAATGAGGATTCTGAATTGTATAGATACCCAAGCATTATGCAAACAAGATGTCAATAGTTGAAAAAATTTTAGAGTGGGTTGATAAAAAGAATTCATGATGTGCCAGAATTTCTCTAGATTTTTACATCCAGTTTAATCGACAACACCTTTAATTGGTGTTATACACATTTGGCAGATAAGAAAACTGAGACCCAAAGAAGTTAAATAATTTGCCTGGGGGTTCATATAGCTGGTAAGCAGAAAAGTTGTCACACAGAACACATCTACTAACTCCAAAGTCATTATTTGCACTCTATTAGTTGTCTCTGGAGAGTGAAATGATTACTTTGAGCTGACATATTTACAGTATGAATGATAGTGCTAAATGCTCCTAATTGCCTTTTTAATCAAGGTGCTAACTTGGTTGACACCATAGATAACTAGTTTTTTAAAAAGCAGTGAAACACTTACCCCAAATGTGAATATATGAAGGAGTTCCTAGTAGAATTTTCTAGCTATTCTGGGTGAAACAGAAGTTCAGAGATCTATCCAAACAGCCACCCATTCACCTTTGCAGAACATTATAATCCATTGCCATAAGAAAGTGTGATCAGATTTCAGCAGGTCATGTGATAAGGTTGCTTTTACAGGTCTTGTAACTAAGACTGGATTGTGACAATCTAACCAATTTGCAGTTTGTGGAACCACTGGCCCCAAGTAGGGTGAATTAATGAGTTGATGTGAAACTAAAAGGAAGTCATGGGGCATAAAGCTCATTTTTGTGTGCCAATGACATTCCCATTTGTAGCTGATCACACAGTTTTATACCAATTCCTGCACTTGGACAATTAGCCTGTACACTCCCTTTACACAGCTCCTCTTTCTTACTTTTTCCTCTAGGAGAGTAAGAATTTCTGTGAAAGGTGCACTGTGCTTAGACATTGAATCCATGCACCTCTATGTGCACATTATTGGGAAGTTTTGGCTCGTCGGCCTCAAGAAAGAATTAGAGAATCTTAGTCTCCTGCTTCCTGTGGTTACTCCAGAAAGGATGGCTGGGTGTGGACAAGCCTTCTCCTTGGCAAGAGTTCAGGTTCCCTCTCCGGCTAGAGCCCAGTTGTCTCCATGCGACCACTTTAGAATTTCTCTGCTGCCCTGTTATTCTTCCTGCTCATGGGAACTGACAGTAGAGTGACTCTGGGGCTGGTTGCTGTCACACTGGCAATTTCCTGCTCCGAATCATTCCTTTCGCTCCCCACCCCACCGTCACTGGTCCCCTCAATCGGCCTTTCCATTTCTGACACAGTCGCTACTGGAGATACAGCACCTTCATTTCATCAATGGCAGAATCCTTTTCTCTGGCTCCTGGTGAAAGTAGCCTCACTCTTTTAGTTAATCGAAAGCTGTCCTCATGTCACGGTCCATTTATTTCACTTAATTTAACTTATTTAGCTAGGGACTGACAAGAAAATCAGTCATTTCATTTAAATAAGGTTCCTTGAACAGTTATTCTGTGGTAGGACCTGAGCTAAAAACAAGGAATAAAAAAATGTATAAAGACAAATTCCTTATCTCAAAAATTGTTAAGTTTAGGAAGATGAAGTAAAGTAAATCAACTTTAATTCAGGGCAGTAGATGGGAGATGTTAATAGAAGTACATGTGTGATGCTGTGAGCGTTCAAAGAAAGAGCTTCTAAATCAGCCTGCTGAAGGCATCACTCAAGGTGAGTTTAAGAACAAGTGCAAGGTCACTCAAGGTGAAACTTAAGAACGAGTGCAAGGTCAGTCAAGGTGAACTTAAGAAGGAGTGCAAGGTCAGTCAAGGTGAGCTTAAGAAGGAGTGCAAGGTCGCTCAAGGTGAGCTTAAGAAGGAGTGCAAGGTCGCTCAAGGTGAGCTTAAGAAGGAGTGCAAGGTCGCTCAAGGTGAGCTTAAGAAGGAGTACAAGGTCGCTCAAGGTGAGCTTAAGAAGGAGTGCAAGGTCGCTCAAGGTGAGCTTAAGAAGGAGTGCAAGGTCGCTCAAGGTGAGCTTAAGAAGGAGTACAAGGTCGCTCAAGGTGAGCTTAAGAAGGAGTGCAAGGTCGCTCAAGGTGAGCTTAAGAAGGAGTGCAAGGTCGCTCAAGGTGAGCTTAAGAAGGAGTGCAAGGTCGCTCAAGGTGAGCTTAAGAAGGAGTACAAGGTCGCTCAAGGTGAGCTTAAGAAGGAGTGCAAGGTCGCTCAAGGTGAGCTTAAGAACGAGTGAGTGCAAGGTTGCTGTGTAAATAAAAAGGAGATGGGTTTCCAGGCTGAGGTATCAGCATGAGTGAGGGCGGCAGGCTGGGAACCTGATGAGGTGACACCCTGGGAACTGCGTTCTCTTTGTCAGGGAAAGTGTAGGTCAGGAGGGCTGAAGCGCAAACATGAGAGAGGTAGGTGGGCTTGGCTCATCAAAGATTTTAGACTTTTCTTCTTAAGGCTGTGGGGAACCAAGGTGGGGTTTTAAGCTGGGGTAAGAAAGAATCTAATTTGCATTTTGAAGGGACCACTTCTGGCAGCCATGGAAGATTAAGGCAGCAGGAAAAAGACAAGAGAGAGGAAGGGCCGTTGAGGGCTTGGGTGGTAATATAAACAGAAGGTGGTGAGGGTCTGAACGAGGCCCTCAAAGAGAAGATGGACTAGAGAGTGATTTAGGAGGTCAAACGGAAAGAACTTGATGAAAATGTGTAGATGGGGGTGAAGAAGGAAGAGAGGTAGAAGGGAACCTGAGTTTCTGGCGTGGGCAAGAAGGATATCACACAGGGGATGCATGAGAAGGGGCGGTTGGGGAATGAAATGGCTCAGTGTTGAGTTTCAAGTGTTGTGAAGCACAGGGTAGGGGAATGTGTATTAGACAGTTGTCCCAAAGGACCTGCAGCTCCAGAAGAGTGGGCTGGGCGAGAGGGGAGGACACAGTGTGTTATCATGGCTGAACCTCGGGTTCTGATGAAGTGACTCAGGGGTGGTGTAGAGCAGAAGACAGAGAATGGAGCAGAGGGAAAGCTTCATGGTTGGTCTCTGCTGTTTTGTCACTATGGAGGCTCTTAAAAGAAATTTTTGTTTGTTTTTTGTTGTTTTTTTAAAGTGCTAAGAGGAAATAGCCAAAGGAGAAAGTTTGAAGATACAAAAGAGAGTGGGTAAGGAATAGAGTAATTTTTTCTGAGAGGGCAGAAGGCTTTTATCCATTTCAAGATATTTACTAAGGGCCTCTAAGAATCTGGGAATAGAAGATCCCTGCCCCCACACAGCTTATATTCTAGTGGTAACAAGGGAGAGCCAGCAAGAAGTGAGTATGTTAGAAATGACAAGTGCTACAGGAGGTCAGGGCACAGTAGTGGAGAGTTTACGTGTGTGATTTAAATAGTGATTAAGGAGGAATACTAAGGAGGTGACAAAAACTTGAAGGAGATGAAGGAGAGAGTCATGCAGACATCTGGAGAAAAGTATTCTAGACAGGGGAACAGTAAGTGCAAATAGCCTGAGCCCCAGGGAACAGTGAGGAGTGTGGCTACAGCGGAATGGCGAGATGGGGTGGCAGATTGCAGCAGAGAGGTGCGGATCATGGAGAGATTTGTAGGCCCTTGTAAAGAGCATGGCTTTTTGTCTGACCCAGATGGGAGCCCACTGGAGGGTGCGAGCCCAGGCGATCAAGGTCTGACAGATTTTAAAGGATCATTTTGATGACTGGGTTGAGGGTAGGCTGTTGGAGGCTACATTAGTCAAGGTTCTCCAGAGAAATAGAACCATTAGGATGTGCGCGTGCTTGCATGCGAGGACGTGTGTGGGGGGGTGTGTGTGTGTGGGGGGGTGAGTGCACGCCCATGCAATTGTGCAATTGTGGAGGCTGGCAAGTCCAAAAAGCTGCAGGGTTAGCCAGCAGGCCACTGAAGAGCCGAAGTCTGAGTGTGAAGGGGGCCTTGGTCTTCAGAGGTCAGTCTGTTTTTACGGCCTCCCACTGATTGGATGAAGCAGACTCATGTTATGGTAACTTGAAGGAACTTAGCTTGTGGAGGTAAAAATCAACTCTTATGTATAGCCAATAAGAGAAGTATTTTTTAAAGAAGTTTTTCCTAATTGCTCCTTTAAAGATGGTTTTGGTAAACTTTTCATAGGTTGGTTTCATGGCTATGTACGGGGCTCTCATGAGAATGATACTAACATAAGCTCCTGCTGATGTGGGTGATAAAAGGAAAGGGGAAGAGATCCAAATGTGTTCTACCAGAAATGGCTCCCTTTACACTTAATTATTTTTCTAGAATTCACACAGCTTTAAATACTACAAGGGACCATTTTTATTTTCTACTTTCTATCATAGAATCATTTTTATTACTTTGAAAGATTTATTCTATTTCATAATTTATTTTCATGCTCTTTTTTTATTTTCATGCCCTGTTTCCAGTAATACAAAATATTGACTTTTTTAGGTATTAATTATCGCCCATAATATAATTAGGACATTTCTGGATCACTCTTCCTTCCTACATCTTCTCTTGTTCCTTCAAACCTTCCATGTCTGCTGAGTGTGTTGCAGATAAATGTTAGCTGAATAAAGAAAAGAGTTGGTGGGCATCTAGGATATGCAAATTCATTGTAATGTTAAATTTAAAAATATACTCCAAGAAAGGTAAATGCATTCAACTCTACAACCTGCGTCTAATGCAATGGATGCCAAATTGCTCTGTCCTTTCTTGTTCCATCCTCTCCAAGGTGAACCTTGAGCTAAATGTCCAAAAAAGTTATTTACTAGAAAATTACCTGGAAATCAGAACTCTCTCCTCTTTCCATTTTCTGAAAATGAAGCCATCATGGGGTACCCTTTCAAATCTATACGGTGAATGGAAGTGCAGAATGCACATCTGTGAACTGTGACCCCAAAGAGTTCTCTTTCTAGATTCCAAAAATGGGCATAGATTTTCGAATGTCGAGTGCACGCTGATGTCAGACATCATTACTGGCAGCACATTTCTGCATTTTGTGGTCACACATCCAAACGATCTCATCCAAGAGGTCTCTCCCTCTTGCCCGATTTGGGGGGGAGGATGGTCTGACACACGAGGTTTTTTCCCTGAAAGCGCCGCTCTGGCAGCTGGAAATAACCTTATATAGTAGTGTCGCTTCACACCCTGTCTGCTAGAAAGATCGGTATGGAATGTGGCGGCTATTAAGGCCGATAAGGACATTCCACTGCAGAATGCAGGGTCAGGTTGAGGAAGGATCTCTTAGCACGTCACCCATGAAACACTGGCTCTTGTTTCCGACCAGTGAAGAGTGGCAGCTGGTAGAGTTTTCATTAGTCATAGACGCCATGACCTGGCCTAGATCTATTTTTCTTTTTAACATTTGGAATTGCAAACCAAAGTGCACTTCCCATGCAGTGAGTTTGCCTCTGCTAGCCTTTCCGTGTGGCAGTTTATTATCATAGGAGTGACACAGGCACACAGAGTCACTAGCAAGCTATTGTTTCTTTTGCTGAGAACCATGGGAGACAGAAAAGCCCTTCAGAAAATAATTTATCTAGAATTTTGCAAACCAGTAAGAAAATGCGTTGACATGAAGCTGAGCTAGTTGCCCTGTCACTGAGGACAGAAATGCCCCTGGAGGTGACTGCACATCTAAGAAGTTTCACTGCTCATCTTGGCACGCATGTGACTTAGAGAAGTGGTGTCCAGGGATCCCAAGAAAATCCTTTCTTCTCATAAAAGAGAAACAAAGAACCGAGGACAGACACCTCTTCCCTGCAGACAGCTAGGCCAACAAAAGGAGAGTGACTCTGCCGTGCTGTACCATCTACTGGGGGACACTGCTCGCGGGGCCGCCCTGGCCTTTCATCTGGCATCAGCACCTCTGCCCCATCTTTCTGTCCTTCCCCTCCCTCCCTCTGTGCTCTGTTCCTTCCTTTCTCTTTTCTTCCCCTCTTCTCCTTCTTCCCCAGCCCTCAGGGGCTGAGTGCTCCTACCTCCCAGGCATGGTGCCCAAGTAGAGCGTGGAAAGCCCGGTGCATGGCGAATTTCAGCAGCATGCATCCTCCTAAATATTAAAAAAAAAAATCCCCCGACCAAAAGCATTGGACTCTCAACCCAGTTCTCTACCACTTGCAAAAGATCTTTGTTTCTACATTAAAAATGTGCAATTATTATTTATTAAACATGACCGAGCTTTGTAGCGCCATCTAATTTATGGATTCACTTTTCCATTCACAAGTACTTATTGAGCATCTGTCTTCCACAAAGCACTGGAAAAGCATTACAGTCAGAGGGAAGGGGAAGACAAAGGCCCTGAGTGAGAATGGCCGAGCGCTCGGGAACTGCGGTTTAGCTGGAGAGGAAGGAATGACGGGGTAACGGGAGATGAGGTCACAGTGGCTGGGCTGAGATCTCCGACGGCCTTGTCAGCCATCGTAAGGACCGTGGCTCTCCTCCTGAGTCAGATGGGAAGCCAGTAAAACATTTCCATCAAAGCCAGTGGGATCTGTTGCACAGAATGCGACGGCCTAGTGGGCTATTTTTGGTGAGCAGAACTGGTGCTGCTGGTGGAGTCTTAAGGGCTTGGGCCAGGCTGCTAGTTAATAACGTGGCCCTGCTTCTTGTTAGTCGTACGACTGAGGGTAAGTTGCTTAACTTTTGCCTGCCTTCTATGTGACCGCTGTATCTACCTTCTAGGTTGTTGTAAGAATTATATAAATTAGCCCGGCCGGGCGTGGCTCAGCGGTTGAGTGTCGACCTAGGATCCAGGCGATCAGGGTTTGATTCCTGGTCAGGGCACATGCCCAGGTTGCGGGCTGCAGCTGATCAATGACTCTCTCATCATTGATGTTTCTATCTCTCTCTCTCCCTCTCCTTTCCTCTCTCTGAAATCAATAAAGATATATTTTAAAAAAAAAAGAAGTTTAAAAAAAAAAAGAATTATATAAATGAATATTTGTAAATTATACATTTGTTAAATATACAAAATAAATATATTTTTAAAGGATCACTTTAAAAAAAATAATTGCAAAAATATTACCTACCTTTCAGCAATTAGTACAAGTAACTTCTCTAAGACTACAGCTCGTAGATGACCAGGTCAGGATTTCTATCCAGGTCTGCATGGCCCTGAAGCCCACCTTTTCCCATACAACATGGTACCCACCCCTTTCCCTTGGCAACTTCAGCTGCTAGAGAAATCATTAATGGGGTAGTAACACTGTTATGGGTTGACTCCCCCATCCCAATTCTTGTGTTGAAATCCTAATCCCCAGCACCTCAGAATGTATCTGTATTTGGAGATGTGCTCTTTACAAATGTAATCAAGTTAAGATACTGTCATTAAGGTGTCCTTTGAACCAGGGAAATTTGGACACAGGGACACACAGAAAGGGAGAGCCCCAAGTAGAGGTCGGAGTTTCATGCCCCAAGCCAAGGAATTACCAGAGCTGGGAGACAGGCCTGGACCAGATCCTGCCCTCGCGGCTTTAGAGGGAGAAAGGCCCTGGCGACACCTTAATCTGGGACTTGGAGCCTCCAGAACTGTGAGACAATACATTTCTGTGGTTTAAAGCACTCAGCTTGTGGTACTTGGTTATGGCAGCCCTAGGAAACTAACATGCCGTGTGTAGGTTATCTTTAATGTTTTATACACTCAAATGGGACCTTGCCAAGGTTCCAGCTAAGGCACAGTCCTAGGTAAGAATTCGAGTTCCACACAACTTCCCTGTGTTCCAAACACTGCCAGAGGGGTGAATGGAAAGCTGAGGCAAATCAGCTACAATGCAAGGTGACTGCAAGTAGGAGCGATCACCTAGGTCTCTGATGTGCGTTAATTTCCTCCTGTAATTAACCTGTCAGCACCTCCTGTTAATAAACCTAGCGGGTTGCCAACACTGATCAACTGAAAGTTAGGAAGTTGGATCCCATGGAAAAATGTCACATCAAAGTATCAGAAGCATTAAAAAAAATCTGTTCTGATTGTGCTGACTTTTTAAGTAAGACAAATCATCCCTGATGAGCTGAGATTGCTGGCAACTGGATAGTCTGGAGGCACCACGTTTTAATCACCCGTTGTGTGGTTTCCTTTCAGCCTGAGAGTTTAACTCCCACAAATGATTTCTGCAGCACTCACAGTGACAGGTAATGAGCCTGCTGAGGATGGATTTTACCACTAGGCTCTCTGTTAAAAAGACCTTGCAGGGACCGTGTCTTTATTTTCTCAACATTTGTGCAGAGGAGTATAAGTTTTATTATTACACTTAATATTTTCCCTGAACCTTGATCTCTTCCCATAGGTTATTTAAAAATGTTATGTTAATAATAAACTAAGGATTTCCATTGAATTCCTATCCTTTGCACACTCTTCTAGAAATAGTTGGAACGTTGCCCTGTAACTATGTGAAACAGCCTCTGAAACCCACTGGGAGTACAAGCTGACGGTCAGAGCCATTGTCCAGCAATTTTGTTATTTGCAATCAAGAATCTAAGTTTAAGGACCATGGGTGTGGAAGGCTACTGACCTTGATTTGAAATCAGTTCTGCCACCCAGCAGCTATCAGTCAGGTTAGGGGATCTCTCTGGGCTTCTGTTCCTTCAGCTGTAAAATGAGGATGACAATGCCTCTGTTGGGATGTTCCTGAAAACTTGAGGAGATGGCATGTGCAGAGTGCCTGACTCCCAGCAAGCGCCCTTCAGATGGTGCCGAGTGCAGTTATTATTCCCTGGACGCTGTCCTTAACTGAGTAGCACTTTCAGAAATACCTTCTGAGGCCGTGCTCCCCCAAATAATAGATATACAAATATTTTCCTTTTAAGAAGCAATTGTTGATTACCAAAGAAGGAGAGTCCATAACAATTAATCGTGTAATGCATTTCACTAATTCTTTGATTTATACGTTCCATTAACTTAGATGTGTGCTTTGCAGCACCAAATGTCCCTCTGCCTTTTGAGCAATTTCCCAGAAAATGGTAAGGAGGAAAATGTCACCACCAACATTTCTATAGTACTTTCCAGGGCCACTCACTAATTCAGATGATATATATTTACTCTTTGAATTCTCCTAAGTCACCCTAAGCAGTAGGCACATCTCTCCCCAGTTTTTGGATGGAAAGAGCAGAAGGCACAAAGAGCTCAGGTAACCTGCTCAAGGTCACACGCAGCTGGTGAGTGGCAGAGCACCAGAGCCCAGAAGAGCTTGTGTAGGCCATAAAAATACGTGCACCTTTTATCCATGGTTAGAATATAATACAATTTGGGCAAAAAATTCCAAAGAAAAGGTTTATAAACTTAGCACTTTTTCTTTTGATTTTAGTTTGACTTGCTCTGAGACACTGAATGTGTGGAGTGAAGGTGGGGTGAGGATTTTTCTAATTAAGGAAATAGTATAGAGAGAAAAAAGACAA
This sequence comes from Miniopterus natalensis, assembly GCF_054644295.1. Classification (NCBI taxonomy): domain Eukaryota; kingdom Metazoa; phylum Chordata; class Mammalia; order Chiroptera; family Miniopteridae; genus Miniopterus; species Miniopterus natalensis. The sequence goes on along the minus strand of NC_142089.1, from coordinate 69,826,963 downwards.
AAGGACGGAGAGTTTTGTGAACCAGGTGTGGTGGGTCAGAGCAGAACTTTTAGGGAGACTTAAGGTCAGCCTAAAGCATTCAGTTGGCCCAAAGGTCTCCAAAGAGTGGTGTGGTTTAGACCAAGCTTGCTCTGGAGCATGAGCTCTGGGCTCTGTTAGCAGGGTGAGAAACTGTCCTTCAGCTAGAGCTCTTTATTTTTATTTTTTAAGTGAAAGAGTACAAAGGTTTATCATGTAAGGGAAACAAAGCTCTCAGAGTTTGAAAGGGGTCCCGAAAAGGGTTGCCCCAGAGTTCTTGAGCAATGACCTCCCCCCCCACCACCAGCTTGGTAAAGCAAGAGCAAGTGGATGGCATGGAATTGGAGACATGGCTTTTGCCATCCATTCAGAAGAGAAATGCTTAGCAAGCACTTTGCCCATGCGCTGAATGTATGGCTATTAAATTAGAACGTTTTGGGGTTTTTTTAAGTACCAGCCTTAAAAATAGAGAAATTAGGAAACTGTCAAGCAGCTGCTTTCTCTCATGACCATGTCCTTTCCCTCCTCTCAGCAGTTGTCTCTGTGCCCTCCTACCTTCCTATGGAGGTTATAGGCGGCTTCATTTCATAGAGCCAACTCATAATCCCAAACTCTTCCTGCTGTGACCTTTGGGAACATCCCTACACTTGCTGAGAGCGGTCAGAAAATGCACACTAGCTTGCGAGCTATTCCGTAAATGCGAAGGGAAGCAGCGGACCATCTGACACTGGAGTCCCATAGCCAGGCTCGGGAGCAGGAAGGAAGCCTCGTCCGTGTAAGGGTCTCGCCACAGTACGTGTGGCCGCCAAGGAAGTTACTGCGGGTGCTGTGCACTGTTATGTGAATTGTGTCACCTTCCACACTCGTATGTTGAAGCCCAAACCCCCAGCACCTCAGAATGTGATTATATTTGGAGATAGGGCCTTTGAAACGGTGATTGAGGCTCAGTGAGGTCACTGGAGAGGCCCTAATCTGACAGGACTGGTGTCCCTGTAAGAAGAGGCTGGGACACAGGCTCGCAGAGGGGAGACCATGTGAGGACGCAGGGGAACATGGCCATCTGCAAGCCGAGGCGACCCCAAGCGGCTCGGACCTTGGTCTCAGGCCTCCAGCCCCAGGGCCGTGAGGAAGCGCCTTTCTGCTGTGTAAGCCGCCCAGTTCTTTGCTCCCGCAGGCCCTGCAATCTAATCCTCTGGGTGTTGGGTTATTTGACCGTTTCGTTCACAGAATAAAACCCTTCTATTTGCTCCCGTGTTCCTCTGCTTTACCGGCCTTGGCCTGCCCGCTGCTCCTCGCACATGCTCTTCCCACTGCCTGGAACATCCTTTCCAAGACGTCTTTCTTGCCCCGTCTCTGACCTCCTTCAAGTCCTCGTTACAATCTTACCTTCTCAGCAAGGCCTTCCTGGGCCCCTTATTCAAAATTACAGATCCACCACCTCCTACTCTCCCTCAGCAGTCTTCGTTTTCCTCTCTAGTGCTTGTCACCTCCAAACATCCCCTATAATATACTTATTTAATAGGCTGACTTCTCCCTTAGAATGTAAGCTCCACGAAGGAAGGAGTTTTTTCTGTTTTACTCATTGCCGTGTGCCCAGCACTAGAGCAGTGCTCGGCATGTAGTAGGCACTCAAGGAATATTTGTTGAACGAATATATAAATACTATTAATAGTTTACATGTGTTGAGCAATGCGTGCCAAATACTAATTCCTTTACATGTAAGGATACACTAAATATGCATATATATTTAATATATTATATCTGATATAACTGCCTCTTGTATACAATCAAGATATTTCTGTGTTGTTAAAAAAATACCCACATTTCTCTCTTTATGACATATTGTGGGACTGTGAGACTGAGAGAGGCTAAGGAATTCATTTGAAGTCATTGAGTTGGTGACAAGGGAAAGCCTTATAAGGGGAAACCTTGATTCAAGGCAAAGAAAGATTTGTCTTCTCAAAAGGAGATTGTGATAAACGAGACATGGTGTTTGCCAGACACCAAAACTGAGCTCTCACCCTGTGAAGCGGAGCCGCACTCAGGGGACCCGGCAGAGAAGGGATGACATAGTCTGCAAAGAACAAAATGCAGAGACCAATACGAAGACTGAATTAAAAAGTATAAAATTATGCCAGAGTCCAAACAATCCTTACCTTTCTTACCAGAGCTATCAAAATAGGAAATGTCCTTTGATTAGCTGGAGTAATTTTAAAGTAAATATATTTGAAACACTACATTTTAATCTGTTACTTTTTTGCTTTGTGATTCTTGTTTTTTACCTATTTCGGCTGAGTTAAAGTAGTTTACAGTTGCTAAGGTCAGTTATAATGTAGAAAACATCAAGACCACTGTTAGATTTAAAAACAGAAAACAAATATAATTTGAAAGCCTGACAGGTATAAAAAGTGTTCTCTGCTCTTTATGAGTGTCATCACCCCTGGCGACAGTATGTTGGTCACGACCCCGGGAGACAGACCTGAATAATTTGAAAGGGGAAATAATATGACTTTGTAAGTTAAACACAATCATCAGAAAGATTAACCAAATTCAATTTAATTAAAACCTCATTATATATTCAGACTAAATTCCTTGTCAACCTTTCTTGAGGGAAAAAAAGAAAGAAATATCTCCCCAATTTAAATATGGTTTCCTCTGGAAATGACATTTTTTAAAAAAAGTTTTTCTTCTGTGGTATTAAAAATATAATTTTTCTGCCACTATTTAGAAACCCTGAAGAGTCTTAATGCCTGATAAATAAATGCTTCATATACAAGTTCCATTTACTTTTATGTACAGGAGAGAGGATTCCCTGGAGGGTCTGAAGATTATAATAAAAAATCCATCTGCTTCCCTCAGGGGAAGGTACTTAGACTGCCTCCAAGGGTCTGCACTCCACTTTCTTACAAGAACACTTTGCATCTTTTTTCTTCACCACGTTGCAGCATTTATATGCATACAAACATGCAATTATGTATGAATATACGTATATTTATATAAACATATTCATGGCTTTTCAAATATAATGCCTTTTTAAAAAATAAAAGTGATGTATTTTCATCATAAAGAAAAGCCAAACAACGCAGAGAAGTACAAAAAGAGTAATAACTCACATCCAGTCACAGCTCCCGAGGGAAAGCCACACCGGCGCTGGCACTTGGTGGCATCGTTCCGTCTCTCCCGCAGCTGCACCCTGAGCTGCCTTCTGGGGCCAAACGCAACCTCGCGACCGAGATGTGCTGAGTTTAAGAAAACGCACTCAGCCTCTGTCTTCCATGGGGTTTTCCACCGGGGTGTTAAGAACCAGTTCTCTACTTTAAGAAAAGTCAACGTGCAAGTGAAATGCTGGTTGGGAGGCAGAGCCCTCCTGTTGCGGGGCGCGTGGGGCGTGGTGGAAGCTGTGGCCGGCCGGGGGTAATGCCCCGCAGGCCGCACAGGTCCGCCCAGGGTTGCAGGTTGTCCAGTGGCAGTGCGACCCCAGTGGAGTCAGAACTTCCGATTCATTAGGGGATGTGAGATATGTGTGTCTGTGCTAATTTTAAAGTATTTTCTCAAAATTGCATAAAAATACCGTGCAGATGAAATGAAATATGGAATGGAGCCTGCTGACTGATATTTGTTACAGGTCATTGGAGGGGGTGGATCTGTAGAAAAGTAACCAGTATATAAAAAATTGTTTCAAAATAAAATAATCCTATAGATGCTACTTATTTGTTAAAAATCTCAGTTTAATTTAAACTTGGCAGAAGAAAAATAAACTGATATTAAACTGAAAAAATTGCTGACCTTCATTAAGCATTTCTTCATCAACAAAAATGTTTCTAAACTTGAGAAAAATTATGAAAGTCATTAAGAGATTGGATACTCTGTAACTGTATTCTTAACTAGGTGCTTCAGTTTTAGACTATATGGATTGGCTTCCTACTTTTGGAAGATTCAAACTCCTTAGTTTTTTGGCTTTTAAAAATATTTAAAAAAAATATATTTATTGTCTGTCCCGTGTGGCTCAGCAGTTGAGCATCGACCTATGATCCAGGAGATAGTGGTTTGATTCCCAGTCAGGGCACATGCCCGGGTTGAGGGCTCGATCCCAGCAGGGGGCGTGCAGGAGGCAGCCGATCAATGACTCTCTCATCACTGATGTTTCTATCTCTCCCTCTCTCTTCCTCTCTCTTCCTCTCATATAAAAGAAAACACGACAACAGCCAACGCAATAATAGCTGTCCAGTGTGAGTGAATCAAAATTATACCTATCTTTTTGTAAGATCAGCAAAAAATTAATATATAATTTTATACTATATGTGTTTATATAGTTTTTGTATTCTGTGTGCCACAGAATTTTAGTAATTAGTTGATGTGTGCCATGAGATGAAAAGGTTGAAAATCGCTGATCTCTGTGTCTGTTTCTGTGCCAGTACCATGCTATTTCGATGATTATAACTTTAAATCTGGTATAAATTTTACCAAAAAAAAAAAAAGTTACATAAACTTGATATTTATTTGAATAGCATGACTCATAAATTCCCAGGTACTTATAGGTATATCAGTAACCTGGCAGTCATGTGCTACCCAATATCACACAGCTATATTTACATGTTTGTGTAGCCACATATACTATGTATTAATCTCTTCCATATTCAATAATGGTGTCTCCAGTTAGGTTTTTGAATTTAATATTTTTTAAAGCTAAAAGAGATCTTAAAGATCAGTTGATTCTTTCATCTTACAGATAATGCCCCTGAAGACTACAGAGATCAATTTGGAAAGCTTTAAAGTTTTTCATGAACTAGAAACCTCTCAGCCTGTTTGCGTATCTGCTCCTCCCCCAGCATTCACCTCTGGTGTTCAGAACAGCAGCGCCTTCTGAGGCCACAGGCAGGCCTAACTCAGTAAGCAGCATGCTGCCCGAAACAACAGTGTCGAGAAGCTGCTGGTGGTAAGCAAAGAAGTTTTTCACATTTTGAAAGCAATTCCTCCCTGAGAGTTCACAAGCACATTGACCTGCACTGACCTGTGTGTTAGGTGCTGGGTTTCATGTTAGGTGAACATGTATGTCTCCAGACTTGGACTAGTGGACTAGAGCTTCAGAAAAGGAATGCTTCTTGGGGCTTAAAACTACCTGATGAATGGAATATTCAGATTTTAAAATTTAATCACAGCCAGGCCGGGTGTGGCTCAGGAGTTGAGCGTAGACCTAGGATCCAGGCGATCGGGGTTCAATTCCCTGTCAGGGCACATGCCCAGGTTGTGGGCTCGATCAATGACTCTCTCATCATTGATGTTTCTCTCTCTCTCTCCCCCTCTCCTTTCCTCTCTCTGAAATCAATAAAGATATATTTAAAAAAATAAAATAAAAAAATAAAATAAAATTTAATCACTACTTCTTGTTCGCCACTTAAAATAAAAATTGTATTTATCTCTCTCTGAGCATTTTCTTTTGCTATAAAGTACCTTTTAAAGTGTAATTTGACAAAAGTTCTCCCCTCCCCCACCCCATGGTGCCTTGTGCCCCCCCCAATGCGCACACCTTTTGTAGTATGGATGCTGTCAGCACAAATGATCCAGCAGAGTCACTTGTCACATTGCTTCTTTCTCTTGGTTCAAGATGCTTTCATTTGACACTTAAAATTGTAGACATGAAAATGCAGGCAACAGTCAGACATAAAATCATGTACATATGTAACTGTTTCCTTTGTGGAAGTAAAATTACTTATGAGTTATTTACTAAGGACACAACGGTCTGTACAAGATAGGGTGTGTGTGTGTGTGTTCAGCAGAACAATGCCCTAAATGTCATTGATACTTTACACTGAAAAGAAAGAATTCTAAGCATGGAATAAAGTGGATTATCAATCACTTATTTATTTAGGGAAGTTCAGTTCATTTTAGTAAACATTCATTGTAAACTTACTGTATTCAAGAAATAGTGCTATACCTCTAGCCTTATTATTCATATCCTTCAACATCCACACCGACTCTCTCTCCATTTTAAAAGTCCTGGCTTCTCAGTTCCTAGGTCCCATCACCTCCAATAGTCAGTTGGTCTACCACACCTTTGCTATCTAGTCTGAATGTCATACCATGAGCCTTTCAGCATCAGTCATTGCACTACCTTGAATATCCCAGTTGCAAATGTGCCCTTCCCTGCTACACCTGCAGACTTCCTAACTTACATTCCCCAGTGTGCTCCCTCCAACAATTATTTGAATCCCTATGGACTGCTAAGCTATTGGTCTTCTGTTATTTTTTATTTTTATTTTAGGTAAAATGATGTATTTCAAAGTGGAAACAGTTGTATACTACTTAAATTTTTGCTCTTATTTCATTATTATTTAAAAATATATCATAATTTTTAATAAAGTATTATAATGGTAAAATCCGGCTGAAGGGTATCCACATGGAGATAATAGTTTCCTGTTTAAATCAGGTAATGCATGTCCAAATCTTTAACACTAAAAAAATAAAAATAAATAAAAATAAAAATAAATAAAAATATATCATAAAACAATTCATACCAAAAAGTATAAAGAATAATACAACACTCATAAAACATCACCAATAACACTGAACCCCACTAAATTGTCTTCCCAAGTGCAGCCTCTAGTTCAACACTACCTGAATTTCGTGCCTGTCATTTCCATGCATGTCTTATTCTTTCATTTGTGTATCTCCCTCTACACAAATGCTCTTAAATTTACAGCTCCTGGCATCATAATGTTCGTTCTGTTTAATGACTCCTGTTTTTCCCTTGACGTTAGTGAGAGTCATCCCCGTTGGCCCAACGCCCTAGTTCATCGTTTCACTGCCTTATGTTATCCTACGGCGTGAATATGCCATGGGTATTTAAAACCTGCTCTTGTTGACAGACACTTAGTTTTCCAGTCTGTTTGTTTTACGATTTCACACGCTGCCACTCTGGGCATTTTGGTACAAGTCTCCTTCGCACAGGCATATGCGTTTCCTCTGGGGAAACAGTCATGCCGTAGGCTCGTCACCTTTCCTGGTGATGTCAAATTCCTCCCAAAGCACCTTTTACTCCTCACTAAAGGGCACTCCTCAGCTCGTGCCCTTCTTTCTTTTCTTGCCCCGTTCAGATTTCCTGACCCATCAATAAATTAATTAGCCCCTTTCATATATTGTGGCCAACGTGCATTTTCTCCTTTCCTTTAACCTCCCAGCAAACCCCCATCCTTGGCTTAATGGAATTTATTATTCTGCTCTTTCCCTAGAGCTGAACCTAGAGGACAACACAGCCCTGCTGGGGACCCTTCACCCGCGTGCCTGTGCGACTCCTGAGCAGCCTCAGTTCCACCAGGCCGTCCGGCTCCGTTTCCCAGCCAGCTCCTCTCGCAGGCTGCTCTTTCACTTCCGACTCCCCTCTTCACTCTCAAACGATGAGCTTTCCACTTGCTTTCACAGTGTTCACAGCCAGCGGGGAGCCTTCCCCCCCTCCCGCCTCCCAGTTCCTCAGCCTGCCCACCTGCCGAAACGGGCGGCCCGTCCTTGGTCCTGTCTAAAGCCAGCCTCCCTTCTGGGGCACTGTTTCCCTTCTCTCTGACCCAACTAAAGGTTTTTCTACTTTAATGTTTGCCCCTCCTCCCACACCATTACTAACCCCCCTCCCCCCTCTGCTGGATCTTTCTCACTAGCACACAGACGTGTCGTAATATTTTCAGTCTTAAAATAAAAAAGAAATTTCTCATGTTCCTGTCTCCTACGTCTTCAGTTATCTGCTTTATAGTGAACTCCAGCGTTATCTAAACTATCTCCACTTTTTCACTCCTATCTCTTTGACCACTCTGTGAAACCACAATTGCCAAGCCATCGGTAATCTTCGTGTGACCAAATCTAATGGTCACCTCTCAGTTCTTATCAAGCTTCCGGCAGCAGTTGACCCAGCAGTGTCTTAACACTGGCAGAGGCGGCTCTGTTGCTGGTCTAGGTGTACATTGTGGGTTTTGGAGTCTGTCCCGCGAGTTCAGTCTAGAGTGTGTAACTCCTCTTGACTTTGTTCATTTGGCTTTCAGGATGTTCTCCTGGTTGTTCAGCCCCTCACTGTGGCTTCTTCTCAGTCTCCGGATGCTCTTTTCCTCCTGCCCCCTCCATGTGTAAGCACCACTGGGGTGAGACCTCTGTTCCCCCCTATGTATAGTCGGCCTCCTAGAAGATCTCATTTGCCCCCTGGCTTTGAATACCATTGAGATGCTGGTAGCACCTCTAACCTTATCGGTGTACAAAACAGAATTCTGGGTTATGCTTGTCCCAAGCCCCATTTCCCTACTTTTACCTTTGTCCACAAATAACACTACCTTCCACCAGTTTCCCAGGCCACAAACTAGGAGTCATCTTGAGTGTGCTTTTACTCTCACATCCCATAATGTGTCTTGTCATCCCAAATTTAAAAACATCTCCTAAATCTGACCCATTTTCAGAACCTTTCCCACTACCATCGTAGTCCAAGCCGTTATCTCTCTCCCAAGCTACTGCCGTGGCCTCCTAAATGTCTCTCTGCCTCCACCCTGGACCCCACAGTATGTTTATAGAACATCAGACTAGTGTCTTATTGCTTCCTTTCCCCTCTAAAAATATTTAGTGAGGTATAACTTACATTTAGTAAGGTGTTCAAACCGTAAGCATTCAACTCAATGTTGACGTATGTATATGACATATGTATATGACCCTGAAAGCACTCACCGTATGAAGATCCAGACCACTTCCAGCACCCCAGAAGCCTTGCTCATTAACTCCTAGTCAACAACCCCCAAATATAACAACTATTGTGATGTCTTTCAAGATAGATTAGTTTTGCTCTTTGAACTTCATATGAGTGGAGAAATACTGAATGTACCCTTTCATGCTTGGCCTCTCTCACCTCGACATTAGGTCAGTGAGAATGAGTCATTCTGTTGTATGTAGCTTGTACCTTGCTATTTTTCATTGCTGTATTATATTCCATTGTATGAATATATCACCATTCATTTATCAGTTCTACAGTTGATGAACATTTGGGTTGTTTCCAGCGTGGGGCTATTATTAATCAATATTCTATGAATGTTTTTTTTGTATATTTTTTGGTGGACATAAGCTGTTTTGTTCTTTTAGATATATGCACAGGAGTGGGACTGCTTGGTCAAAGGTATATGCGTGACCAGCTTAGGGTACACTGTAAGTTGGTTTTCCATAATGGCGTTACCAATTCACACTCCCATGGGAGATATGAAGATTCTAGTTTCTCCATACCCTTACTAACACTTTAATTTTAGAGTCACAATAATCTTTTAAAAATAATCAGAGCATCTCCCTCTCCTGGTGAAAATTCCCAGTGGCCCCTCATCACTCTTAGAGCAGAGCATGTCCAGACAGCCTTGCTCCTGACCCTGCCCCGCCTGCTGCCCCCCCCCCCCCCACGCATGCATTCAGCCTCTGCCTCTGGGCATTTTCTCTCTGTGTCCTTCCCAGCCTGCCGAGCTCTTTCCCCAGATATTTCAGCCCTTTTCTTTTACTTCTAGAATATCACCTGCGTAGAGAGGTCCCTGCCTCCTTCCGCCCTCTCATCACTCTCCATCTCTTTGCTCTGCACTGTTTGCCTCCACAGCAGTCAGCAGATCCCCACACCCTGGCCTCTATTTTACATTTGCGCGTTCCCGGCCTCCTTCACCTGCACGCTGAGAGCAAGGCCGCTGCCCTTCTGGACCGTCCGGCGTCTCAGGGTTCGGCGCCTAGCAGAGGGCCCAGTGCTCGCAGGCGCTCGGACACACTGCACCAGGGGGCTTTGCCATCGGACTAATCCTCTCGTCCCAGCAATTTCATCCCATCTCTGACACTTGTAGTCATGATCCTTTCCTCTCTCCTCCCTTATCCACCTTCCTTTCCCACTCCCCTCTCTTCTAGCTTCTCTCCCCCCCCACACACCCCATTTCATTATTCAGGCCAGCCTTGGGAATCAGAGGGAGTGGGGCATTCGGCTGGGTTTTTAACACTGAAGCTCTCAGCTGCACTGCAGCACCAGGGGAGAGAGCAGGGGAATTAACCCTTTCCGGCACTAAAGGCACATTATGATTACGCTGCCCTGCAGTTTATCTTTGATGTAGCTGAGGGTTTTATAGAAATCCTCCTCTGTTCACCTATCCCGGCCTCCTCCCTCCTCCCTACACCTGCTCACAAGCCAGTCTCTGGAGTGCAGTGTAGGATTCCCCTTAACAACGAGCCCCTCTTGCAGCTGGAGTCACAGGACTACACCGTGAGGCGCAGCAGCAGCTGTAAGCTCGCTCTCCCAGCCGGGGAGCGGCGGAGTGGGGCTCGGTAGGGGGAGCTGGGAATACATTAGGCAAAGTCTGTAGTGAGAGCAAAAGAGGCAGGTGACTCGTCACCTCTCCATCCCAGAGGGCAAGATGCGGCACTCCAGATTTGTCCTTGCCTGGGGCCTGGCAAGGCATTAGCATATTTCCAATGAGCAGAGGAGAGAAACAGAAAATAATGCATCTGGGGGTGAGTCTGCCTGCTTCTGTCTTATGCAAGCAGCACCTGGGAAATATGACTTAGAGCCCCCCTCCCCCCACGAGGGACAGATAAATTTGGAACTGTTCTGAGATGATGAAAGAATGGAGCTCAATGAGGAGGTCGAAATGCTATTCCTAGCCTGAAAAAGAGAAAAAAAAAAGATTCATGTTTAATAACACCTACTGCAGAGTACAATCGTCCAGGTAGAATCTTCTCACACGGTCACCCTGTCAGACAGAGAGGGGAAAGGACGCCTGGCACACACAAATGTGTGCACGTGGTCAGACAGCAACCCAGGAGGACAAGAGAAGTCAGGTGTAAGCCTGCCCCCCAGACACAGGGCTGGCTTTAAGCGTAGCCCCACCCAGTCCCAGCCTAAAGCCCGGGCAGAGTGTGTTACAAGCACCGCATCATGGGTGTGCATGCATTATGAATAAGCTTATAGAAACATTGATGAACAAAGTTTATAGGTGCACAGTTACACAGGGAAAATGATTGATTTATACAAGTGTGCCTTTATTTTAACCATCCCGTTCTATGCCTTAGGGAGTTTCTGGTGTTCTCTAGCCAGGCAAGTCTAGGCTAACATCACCCTTGCTCTTAGCCCGAATCCTGAAACGCTCGTTCTCTGGGAATGACATGAGTATGTGTGGAGTCTGCTCTTGTAATAAAATATAACTACAGCTCCTTATCAAAACCTACTCCATTCTTCCCTTTCATGGCAGAGGTTGCTCCCACTATAGAATCTGAAAATGTCAAATAATAATTTTCCTGATGTATTTTGCAGCTAAGCAGAGCAGGGACACCCAGTCCTGGCCAAAGAAACTTGAGGGTTTCAGAAAAAATGTCTTTCTTTTCCTAATTCCCAAGGAGATGTTTCTCTGGGTTTCTTCCTTCCATGGAAGAAGCATGTGATGCTTGGCACTGCAGCTGCTCTCTTGTGACTATGTGGGAACAGCCCCAAAGATCCTGAAGATGTTGACCCAGATCCTGGACATCACCGAGCAACTGGACCAGTCTTGGAACTGCCTCTCTAGGCTTCTTGTTAGCTGAAAATACGAACTTACCTAAGCCCCTTGTAGTCAGATATTTTGTTTCTTGCAATAGAGAACATTAACAACAAATTACAACATATATGTTATGAAATGTACTAATGAAATGCATAATCACAACTCCCCTTTTATAGGTCCCTCAGGGCTTCCCACTGTGTGTGCAATAAAGTACAAAGTCCTCTCCTTGGTCCACCAACCCCTGCACAATCAACTCCCCCACCTCTCCAAGTACTATCAGGCTTTTCTTTATGTTTCCCATCCAAAGCCTCCTTCTTTACTTTCTAGTTTGCTGTCAGTGTCAAATTCCCACCTCAGGGCCTTTGCACACACTGCTTAAACACTCAACACTCAACCTTAAAGGCAGCTTTCTCAAACAGCCTTCTCTATTACCCAATCTAAAGCAGATCTCTCATGCTATTCCCTCTGACAGTTCTCTACTTTTTCCTTGGTGACTACGGCTGACTGGGTGGGCTTCCTCAACATGCATTCTGGCCTTTTCCTGGAAGTCAGGGGCTTAGGTTTAAACTGCCCTTCCCAGGCTCCCTTGAAGCTGAGTTTTGGAAGTGGTTCAGATTCTGCTTATCAGACATATATGCAGGAGGTGGTTTTTACATGCTGTTGCATGAGCAGAAAGAGGTGGATGGAGGAGTTCATTTGACAGCTGTGGTCCTGGCAGAGGACATGTAATTCTCACCTTGAAAAAGGTAGTGACTCCCTTGGTGGCCTAGTTCTGCAATATGGTTTGGGACACTGAGCCCAGAATGTTTGCCTAGAGTCTGTTTCTTTAGGCCTCTTTAAAATCTGGAGCTAGATGTATCTCTCTACAGATCCTTCTCTGCTTAAATTGTCTAAAATGGATCCTGTTGTCTGTAATTAAGAACCCTGACCCACAGAGAAATACTCACTGCAATTTGTAATTATATATTCATTGAAACATTTCCTTGTTACCTGGTATCTCCAACTAGCCTCTATGCTCTGAACACTTAACACAGGGTCTAGTAAACGTCTAGAGCTGAAATTATTTATTGAGTGGATAAATAAGCAGATGATTAAAAAACAGACATTGTATGTAAAGTGATTAAAAAAAATAAAGTACTGCCCGGCTGGGCGTGGCTCAACGGTTGAGCGTCTACCTAGGATCCAGGCGATCGGGGTTCGATTCCCGGTCAGGGCACATGCCTGGGTTGTGGGCTGCAGCCAATCAATGACTCTCTCATCACTGATGTTTCTAGCTCTCTCTCTCCCCCTCCTTTCCTCTCTCTGAAATCAATAAAGATATATTAAAAAAAAAAAAAAAAAAGTACTGAGGTCATGTGGAAATCATATCTAGTGATGTCTAAGAAGCTCAAAGCCAACATTTACAATGAATTTCCAACTTGCTTGCTCACCTGGCAGACTGACTGCTATGACAAATTAGAAACACTGAGCACCATGAACTCTTTTATGACATGGGATAATAATCCTGACCATAACAATTTTGTTTCTTAAGAAATGCAGTTTTCCTCAGGGAGACATTCCTGGTCTATTTCTGTCCCTCCCAAGGAGGCAAGTCCCACCCCGAGACACTCTCAGCGCCATGTGACTCTCCGTTAAATACGCAGCCTCCAGCTCCCTCCCAAATGCCCCGTGAACTGTGAGACCTGTGAGGGGTGAACTGTGCCTGGCTTGGCTGATCACTATTTCCTGATGTCTAGCACACAATCAGCATTCTGTAAATAAATAGATTGTGTTGCATACTATTTAAGCACACATTTTGAGGAATTTCATAAAGGACTAAAATTAGTGTTATATTTGCATGAATTAGATATTTCTTTTTATGTCGTATTTGCATATGTGTATAATTATAAATGCATTATCCCTGTCTCATACACATAAAAGTATTTTTTCTATGGGCTGCAGCCTTCTTTCATTGTAGTAGGCTCTCTCTTCTACTCTGATTTCCCCTCTCAACTACTAAAAATAACACATAAGTGTATCTCCTGCTCTCCTTGCCTTCCCTCCTTGTAGCTGGGCTTGTCCCCCGAGCCCTTCCTTTATCTGATATTTCCACTACAGGCTCATAGTCTCTGAAGTTACCCATTGTTTGGAGTTGCTCCTGGCTCACTGACTCTCATCATTATAAATATTAGAGAGGAAGCAGTGGGGACTGGGGGGCCAGAGGGAACAGAGGAGAAACCAGGTATCTCAGAAAAGCCCTCTAGAAAGATCATCTCCCTAGGAAGCAAGACAGAACAGAGGCGTGTGTTTCTTTTCTGCGATGAAATGTTTCCACTCAAAGGCTGGTGTTGGCAGAAATAAACATGCCTCTGCTATGTTTGCTTATTTTTCATTCTGTTCTGTTTATTGATCTATAAGTCATATTAGTAGGTATAGATTTCACTGTTTCAACCCAGTATAATTTACAGTACATTTCACCTGACACACAGTTGACATATTTGACAAGCTGATCGCTTATGCACATAAATAATCTATTCTACCTTTTCTTCCTATCACTTCTTTGCTGTTTATAATTGGAACCAATATCCTAAGTCATTATTGACTCTAAGAGAGCCCAGGAGTACACGGATTATGACATCCTCATTTTATGCCACCAAAAGTTGAGGTTCCCTAGTCCTGAAATGCTCTTCTTTGTGATCCAGAGCTGAAGACCTTGAATGTACTCATGTCTTCCCACCACACCCATCTTCTTGCATATGAAGCCCGACACACACACACACACACACACACACACACACCCACCCCACATGTCCCTAAGAGTTCATACTCCCCAGGGATTCGGGAATCTAGAGGGTGCTATCAGCAGCCTGTCTGAGGGCTTAACACATACATTCCAAGCCAAAGGAGTGAAGGTGAAATTCAGACACAGAAAGAAGGGCACGGAACAGGACAGATGGCACAGAGACCCTGGCCTTGGAGCCCAGAGGGTTTGAGGCCTAGGGAAGAGGGCAGGTGAAGGATGGTGGGGAGGAACTTACCCTGTCACTCTGTAATACCTGCATCTCAGGACTCCCAGGCATCCAAATCAGGTTTACCCTGAAACAGCTAGACCAAGCTGGCCCTCAGGACTCCAGGAGTCCTAATTTTTATAATTTTATTATCTGTAGGATTCAAGTCATCCAGAAGACTCTATGTAACCTGTGTAAGTTTTGTCACATTATGATAACATACTTGTGGGCATCAAGTTCACACTCAGTGGTGGACCTTGTATCCCAGTTTCCCCTAACTTTCCACAATGACCTGAATTTCCTTTTATAAAACATCCGAGCTTTCATGCTGGACATTGAAAAGGAGGCTAGAATGCAGCTACGGGGAGCTGACACGTTGGTATGAATGAGCTTCAGGCGAAGCAGAAAAGGTGACAGCCCAATGTTTCTGTAGCAAGAGGATGAGAAGGGGAAGGGCCCTTGGGGGAGGGGGGCTCACGCCTGCTGAGGAGGAAGAAGAAAGAGGGCTTAGATACTCTAAACACGAATGCCTGAGCTTTCCAAGATTTCCCCCACACCTGTGCCACTTATTTCTATCTATTCAGGGACAAATGAAAATTGTGGACAGAGGTACTCCAAATCCCGTGTTGTCATGAGTGAGCAAATGCAGAGCCTTATAGGACTGTTTCCAGGATGATAATATTTATATTGCTGATATTTATAATTTACTGAGTGCATCTTAAGTGTCTTGTACTTAACTCTGGGGCTACAGCTTTCAGAAAAGCTGAGATTTACAGCTCAAGCACCTGTGTGATTCAAAATCCCGTGCACTTGTACCACAGAGAAAAGAGCAAAATGCTGACAACACATCCTGACATAAAATTAGAACGTGAATATAAAAAAGACAAACCTCCTATTTCATACACACCCATAAACTCACACTCTTCCTCTTTGTCTCTATCCACCCCCATCCCTTCCCTCCAACGCACACACACTAGTAAAACCAAACCTCAATTTCCAAGAAATGCAGTCTTGAAAATATTGGTCAGAATGTGCCCAGCGGCCTAGCTCTGGGCCAGACACGGGCTTATTCATGCTGGCTAACTCCATCCTGGGCAAACCTTGCACAACCCCAGGCCTTGCCTCAGCTCAGCAGGCCCCAGCACACGGTGCCCATCCGGGTGCCTGATTTGGAGCTCTCAAGTTCAGTTTAGCAGTTTTATGAATAACGTCAGTTCTCTCTTCTTTTCTTAACTCTCTCTAGGGGTGGAACTCCATGTGCCAAAGTTGCATCACCCTGATCAGGAAACAGTCCCGCATCTTCCAGCCCAGCTTCACCTGCGTGAGTGTAGGACCATCTCCCCCTTCCCTGGTCCTCTGCTAGAGTGGGGGTTACAAAGGCCCTAAACACGTCTCTTCTGCAAACTCAACAAACCCCAGTTCCTTTTTCTCTTCATCCTAGAATTTATTTTCCCTCTTTGTAAAAATTCCTCTTCTCTGAACTTTCTCCTTTTCAGTTTCCTTTCTCTGAAAAAAAAAAAAAAAAAATTTGGAATATGCATTTTGGAAAACAGAAAATCTACCAGTGGTAGTTACAGTTGGTTCTCATTATGAGTGGTAGTTATGTTCTATAAAGTTGCTGTGAACACTGAATTATAGAATATGAGCCATTGCTCCTAGGGGAGCAAAGGGTTAGGTTCCTATGAGCCTCTGACTACATTTTCATCAATCACTCAATACCTAACCTCATTTTATGTGTGTTTCTGTTGAAAGACTCTTTATGTCATTATAATGCTGCTTCATTGACATTGAACTTGTGGCCAACAGCACTATACGCCATGCCTGACAGAACAAATGGAACACACACATTTTCTCCGTGAGGCACACCACACCCTTCTTGTGCTCCATCACTATGGGGGCCATTTTAAGCATGAAATTGCCCCCAAAAGCACAGAAATGTGAAGAATGTGGCACTGAACAGCAGAAAGGACACTTTATTTGAGCATGAGAGCTGAACAAGAAAGCAGAGCGTCGCCTTGCTCAGCTGGGAACATGAGCGTTAGTAGCTCATATTTTCCCCTGCCGTCTACATGTCCATGAATCACCGCGAAGGTGCTGGGGGTACTGATGTTGAGGTTACCAGCAAGGCGGGCTTGCTGCACTGGTTCCTCTCTATGGGGTGATGGGGCCTGTTGCATACAGCAGGAAAAAATGGTGAGAGGAAAGAGCTGGGCATTTTGGGGGCACCCAGGAGAAGATGATTTGTGAGAGGTGCAGTGCCAGGTTGACCAAGGCAGAGAAATATAATTCCTTTCATCTCCAGCAATCTGTCTGCAGCTCTCCTGGTGCAAGAAAAAGCTTGCCATAATATGCAAGCTTTGTGACCAAGTATGTGTAATTATAATTTAATAAAAATTAGATTTATAGCTGACAACAAGCCATGATGAAATTAACCCAGAAGCTGCTGTCAACTGTCAGCCATCAAACCCAGGCCCCCCTGCTCCACGCTGTCCACAGGGGGTGCAATGGCTCCTGTGAGCCACACCCTTTGCTTGGCATTTTAATTTTAAAGACCAACAATCCATCAGAACTCCAATTCCGTGAATCAAGTCAAATCCATACTTAGCAGGAATAGATAACACCATGGATTGAGACAAACTGGAAAACTGATGGAATGATCACATAGTGGAATCCATTCAAACATCCGCTGCGTGTATATGAGTTCCCACGCCATTGGCTGCTCGAGTCTGACTAGGAAAAAAACCAACTTTTTCTTCTTCTATTAGAACTGCTTCTATTAGAATTGCCTCTATTAGAACTTGACTTCTAGATTCTTTCAGGGTCATCCTCTGAACAGAAGCAAAATGAAAATATTTCAGCGACTTGTTAGACAACCATCGCTAAAGAAAACACACGGCTCTCTGTGAGGTTGTAGGCTAACGCTATAAATGTAATTTATTAAACCAAGGGGAAATGGGTGAAATTTAAAGGCCTTGTTTTCTTGGAATCATATTTGTATCTGATTTATTCCTTTAGTTTTTACCCAGAGATATTGCTCAAAATACACACCAACAGTAAAGCCTTCTTTTCAGTGTGCTTTTCTCTCTTTTATAAGTCTGATGACTTCAGTGATGAATTTGGATGAAAACAAGTTTTTCAAAAAATCCATAGACTTAAAGTCATTAAATACTCATTAGTATTTGGATTAAATAAAAGAGAGGGTAGAATGTTGACATTTCCGCCCCGCAAGAGATAGCAGCAGTTCTCCAAATTTTTATATAATCTTCTGAAAGGTAATAGTCACATATATTATAATTATATAAATTATTATTATAAATATATATATATACACACACACATATATATATAAACTTCTAGTAATATGATCATGGTCTCCAATAACAAATATATCTGTCTAGATTACCATATGGGAAATCAGTTCATATTTTTAGTAATAAAGTTCATTTTTTTCAGCAGACAATAAAATGTCCAGAATCAAATAAATAAGGACCATCTGATTCCCAGACAACATGAGCAGAGCTCGTAAAATTCTAAGAAGATGAGTCAGCTTACAAGGACAAGTGCAGCTGCTGTGACTTCAGTGACTCGAGGAATGCGGCCGTCTTGTCTTGGATTTTCTGTGAGCCAAGCAGCCTGGTGCTGTCAAGCTCCTCTTTCACCCCTCTGCCTTCTACCAAGTGTTGGTGTTTTCACTATTAGAAGAAATTTTTTTTTATGAATTTCTTAATTAAAATGAAATTCAGCCTATTAAAATGAAGTTGATCCTAATTGATGATAATTGATTCTTTCACTCAAAGTATTAAGAGACTAAAGAAAAATGCTATAAGATAGGGACTGGTGATAGTATATTGACTGTAGCTGCCGTGACTCTTGTATTGGACTCTCAGTTATTTTATAATGAAAGGTTGTTGGGTGCAGGCTTAAGAGCAATAAGAAAATCAACAGAATGTTCTTGGAACGACTGCTGGCAAACTTTCTTTTATTTGTCTGTTCTCATTAGTAGAAAGAGGGGGCAGGTCACTTTCAGAAGGATTAAAAGGTCAAAGAAGTTGGTGAAGGGAAGTCTATACAAGCCTTTAGAAAGCTGTTATGGGAGGGTCAGCTAGAAAAGAATCTGAGAGCTAATCCTTTGCCTGGATCCAAAGAAAACCCTTTACCTTTTTTTCCCCTTTGCTGAAGCCATTTTCCACAAAACAAAACAAAAACGTCTCACTTTGCCTCCATGTCTTAGCCCAAGTTTACAGGATGTGGGTTCTCATTCCCCCTTTTCCTCAGCACCCTCTCAGTGTCCAAGCCTAGCCCGCCCTAGCTCTGTCCCCTTCCCCACTTTCTCTGGCTTCTTACTGTCACCCCTGGGTTTCATCCTGGCCTCCACAAGGACCCAAGTCTTAGCTGATGCACATCTCTTCTGAGGGAAGAGACCAACTTACAGAATAAATGGCATTCGAGAGGACCTACCTAACAATCATCTGGTCTCCCTGTTTTCTTAGCCATCCTCTTATCAGAGAACAAAATTCATGGAATTGCCCTAAGTCACGCACCAGGCAGTGACTGAGCCAAGAGCAGGGCCTCAGACCTGCGCATCCTACATTGCTTTTCAGTAACGGCTGTGGATTGGCCGCAAAGTCCTCTAGGCAGGTTCCCCAATGGGCAAGGCTGCTGTTGGTGCGTTGAGACTCTGTGCGTGCACGTTGGCAAAGTGAAAATGAAGAGGGGTGGGAACTGGCTTTCCACTCAGAGCCCCATGATCTGTACTCATGGCCCCAGGACCCAGTCACTGCCTTGAGAGGGAAGTGGACTCTTCACCGCCTGAGGGCAGCTGTGGCAAGAACATCCCCTCCCCCTCGTCACTGCGCTCTATGGGCCACAGCTCACTGGGAGGCCGAGCGACACAGAAACTGGGGGGAGTCACAGTGTGTGGGTTTCACGGGAGTTTACATAATGCTATAGAAAAAGGAACCAAATGAAGGTTTTGGTTTTACTGGGGACCTCCCCGCCTCGCTCCCAGCTGGAGAGCGGAAGAACGAGTGCTTCATATGTGGCATGTGCTCCTCTGTCACTAGTTACAGAGGGCAGGGGCCCACCTGGGTATTTGTATTAGAGTTCAAAAGTTGGCACTTGGTAGTAATGCCAAATGTGCTTTGCTGTTCACTTTTTGTAGTTAAAAAGCCTCCTGATATCAAATTTAAGAATAAAGCACCACCTTGTGGTCTGATGCATTTATGAAAGTGGCAAAATGTGAGAGCTCAAGCTGGAAATGCTCCCTCAGCTGGCGGCAGAGAAGACCTGGTCTGGAAACGGAAGCCCGAGAGGCTGATTGGAAACAAGAACCCCGAAGTGTCTTTCTGCTACTTCTTGGGGTTCTCAGGCCAGTTAACAACAGCATCAGCTTTCATGGAGTGAGTCTCATGCTTCTGACACAATGCTATTCACATTTAGTAATCAAATTAATCCTTCCAAAACCACAGAGAAATGGGTCTTATTAATTCAACTTTGTAAGCCAGGAAACTGAGGCTGAGGTTTGCCACTAGTCTGACCACTCGTAAGTGAGGAGTTTGGATTGGAAGTCAAGCCTTTCTGAAGCAAAATCTCTGCTCTTAACCACTGTTCTGCTGATCCCCAAGACCAAGACCAAGACCAGGGGCTATGTCAAGCTCTCCTAAGTGACTGTGGCTCTGGGCTCTGACTCAAATTGGAAGCAGCTAGAATGTTACCTGAAGTTCACTCAGGGTGCTGGAAGTAACCCATTCTTCAAGGTCCCCCTGGTCAGGAAGATCTGTATTCAGAGATGGGGACTTCACTGGTGCCCATCCAACTTGTGAGATGATGACCTGAAGTAAGGAAGTCATCTTGGCTTTTGAGATGGGCCAGAAAGCAACTGAGCAAGTGACCAGACCCTAAATTGTTTCATGAAGAAACAAAGCTGGGAAGAGATATTTGTAGTGCTTTCCTGAGGCATAATATTTTATCTTCTTTAAAAACTAATTATTTTGTCACATAGTTTGCTTTAAAGGGAGGGTTGGAGTATCTGTTTGGCTGGTATTTAGGGTAAGTAGGTAGCAGTAACGTGAGTGAAATACAAAGGAGACTTTGCCCCATCTATTCCAGAGGTTTTGTGAGTATCCTTGGACGAGTCACTTTTTTGTCTCTGCGTCTCCGTTTTTCAGTTGCAGGCTATAGGGTTGTACTTCATGAAAACGTAGATGGTTCTATAACAGTGTACAACGCAACTACATGGAATATATGAGTCGGAAACCTCAGCTTTCTCCATTTCCTTAGAAAGTCTGTCCTGCCCCCCACTTCCTTCTTGTTGTCAACCGAATCTGTGGCTAATTTTGGTAACAACGACTCGCACACAGTGATGCTCAAGAACATTTTCTAATGACAATGATGGGGGGATATCTCCTTCTCTGTTTTCCCAGAGGAGATGAATTCACATAGTTCATGACTTCTTAACCCCTTTCCATCCACCATAAAGAAATATAAGACGTGTTTTAGAGTACGATAAAAAGAGGAAGCGGCACTATGGATTTTCCGCCCTTGGACGGCTGGGGCATGACAGCAAGGCAGTGCCTGTAGGCTTCAAAGCCTCTCCCATCCCTTCCTTCCTGTGTTCTCACTCTCAGTGTCTCACTCTCGAACTCAATTTGTTGAGCTATCTTTTAACAGAGGGTCTGCACTAAAGTAGACTCTAGAACAGAACTGTCCACAGAATGAAACTGTCCCATAGAACTTTCTAAAATATTGAAAATATTGCTTGTGCTCTGAAATGCAGTCATTAGTCATCATAAGTGATTGCTGAGTATTTGAAATGTGACTAGTAAGGCGGTGATCACTTCATAAGTTAGATAAATATCTAATCACTATGTTGTACACCTGAAACTAATATAATATTATAATATTGTAGTATTACATAAACTGTAATAGAAAAATAAATTGTTAAAAAATCTAAAAAAAAGAAAGAAATGTGACTAGGAAGGCTGATCGACTAAATGTTTAATTTTACTTAATTTTAATTAACTTCAATTTTAATGTATGTCACCACATGTGGTGTGGTACCATGTTAAACAGCACAGTTCCATAACATTGTTATAACACAGATTTTTTATTTAGTTTTTGCAGACGTGGTTTCTCTAGAACACCAAGCTTGTATCACAGCAGAGGTATCCTTAACACTGGCTTTATAAGCAGACTTGTGAAAGATTGTTTCTCTGTGTTGTTTTTCTAGAAAATAGGATTTCATAAAAGTAATGGTATATCCATCTTTGTGAATCTTTTACCTTTGGGATAACTGATTTTTTTCTTACTTTCACACTAATGAGAGGTAAAGATCCTTGTTTGATTGCATGGGAATAGAACTTATGTTTGGTGGCAAGTGGGAAGAAAATATTTTCTCACTCTGTAGACCTTTCCAGCCAATAAGAATAAACTCGAATGTAATCTTAGAATGTCCTTAGTTAATGAGTATTTTTGATGTTAAACATTTAATAATATAAGTCAATTCTGTATCTAAAAGTAGGGTGTCATATATGTGTATTTTTCCTAAAATATTTAATATGGAGCATTAAATTTTTAAGAAAGCAACTAGTAAAATTCTAATGCTTTAATATATAACACCTATCTTGAATGAGCTCAAGGCACCTTCCAAGCATGTTCCTAAGTAATTAGCCCAGCATTTCTTAACTGGAACAAAGATTGAGCAACATTGTCCTGACTTATCTCAAAATAAAGCCTTTTTATCTTCATAGACTATAAAGAGGTTTTCAGGTAAGCATCAGCCTTGAGAAAGTAATAACCTGGGCTAGAATAGAAGACTAAGATATCCCTTAAACAATTTTGAAAAATGCACCAGTGCTTGCATAAAAAGCATACTGGTGTGTTTCAGAATTTGTGAGTGACACCCAGCAAACAAGAGATTCTGTTTTCATCTGGAATGAGGGAGAGACATCCCCAAGTGTCTTGTCTCATGTGTTACATTCATGCAGGCATTCGGGGATTCCAAGAACTGGGGAGGGGGGGTCCTGGGATGAGAGGGGTCTGGGGATCCAAGAGTCCCTGGCTCACTATGGGTTTTTGGCTTCATGCGGGAAAGAATTCAAACAAGAGTCAGCACAGAGTTTAAAGGGAAAGTGCGTTTATTAGTGAAGCAGTGAGACAGAGAGTGGCTACTCTACAGCCAGAGGAGCCCTCATTTAGTGGAATTTGCTTCTTTTATTGAGGTTCATTTAATGAGGGGGGAAGGGAGGGCTGGGTATTCAATGAAGGGGAGGAATACTCAAGGTCTTCCCGGGAAGGTGGTGGAGATTTCTCAAAGGAGTGCCATGGGCCATGTTCTCCCCTTATATGGGGTTTTCCATTTCTGATCATGGCAGCATGGGTGTGGTTTAGCATGTTGATGCATTACAACGCCTGCATAATAAGGCTAGAGGTTACCATCGGTGAAATTAGTTGCCTAGTTGGATTGAGCTGGTCTTCCCTGTTTAAGCCATAAATCTGGTGGGATGTGGTCTTTCTTCTCCTTGACAGTTTCTATAGCTTTTATTGATTGTTGTTCTCACACCCTATCTCAGTGTGGCTGAGGTTCTCAACCTGGCACCCTGTGGTGGCCTGCTGCTTTGGGCCCGTCCTTACTTTATGATGATGATATACAGGCATCTTTATTCTGGGGAACCAGGGCTCTATTTGCAGAATTCTTCTTACTGTTTTACCCTTGGTGCAGAAAATCATCTCCACTACAGAAAGTGACTTGAAACCCTAAACTGCGTTCGCTGAGAATGAGCATTTCTCATGTGCTCAAGGGAAAATAAATAAAAATTGACCTCAGGACCTTAAAAGAAGCCAAACTGTTACAGAAAAACAAGCCCATGTTCTTATTTCTTTGTGATTTGGTTTTCAGGGGTGTTTGTGCTTGAGGGGATGTAGACATTCCACTGGGGTATGAAGGCACATTTATTCTATGATAAAACCAGTCCATAAGTCAGTGAGGTCACCTCTCAAGGCTTGTGTCTTGTGGCCTATGTAGGGCAAATGGAGACCCCTCCCTGCCCACTCTACTCCTACTCAAGTGTCTGTGGCACCATAGGTCAGGGAATATCCAGCCCCATAAGACAGAAAGTGCCCAAGACTCAGTGACCCTTGGAACCATGAGGAAGTTGGTCTAAAGCATTCGTCAGAGAGCTGAGAACATGTACACAGAGAACCTTTTCCAGACTTAACCAACAGAACCCTCAGATTACCCAGTGTCTTTGTGGAGGGAAACAAACCTCCTGGGAACCATGGTTGATGTAAACCGTAGTTAGAACCTGGACTTTTAGCTCTTGCAGGAAGAGAGATTGAGAATCTTCCACTGCAATCTGTTTGCTAGTCTTGACATGAGGAAATCATTATAACCACAGAAGTGAAATGAAAATGGAAAATGAAAGAACACAATCCAAGCAAGAGTTGCAATGAGGCTTTTCCTTTAGTTCCACCTGACTAAGGGTTTCCCAATTCTCCAGTGAGCATGAATTAAAGACTACATTAGAACTGTACTCTAGATTAATATACACAGTGCTGGGGCCAATTCCTTGAAAACTGTACATATCAACTGGGTGCTTTAAGCATTCCCAATTGATCTTCTAACACTTGACATAAAAGTTTCCAATTTTTAGAAACTTCTTCAGTATGAATTAGACAGACACATGGCAAGATCTCTGTCTTGCCTACTTTGCTAATACCCACTCCCTCCAGCGTGGCAGCCTCCCTGTGTGTTGGCTGAAGAACCACACTCAACCATTACTGTTGAAATTCTGGGCCCAGATTAGGCAAATGAGGTAAGCAGCATCTCTCAGGACGTGACCTCGGCAGGGCCGGCTCCTCTTTCTGTGATATACGTTACAATCCCTATAGTACCTTCACATGTAGGTATAGTAAGATTGCTGGGTATTCCAGAATGTTCACATTCCCTCTCTTCTTTACTAAGGAAGCCTCTGAAGGCTAGTGGGGTCACAGTCGCCTAGAAAAAAACAACGTGTTCTTGGCTTGCCCTGTCAGCTGGATGTGGCCAGGTGACTAAACTTGGCTAATGGATATAAGCAAAAGGCCTGTGTACAGCTCCCAGGGTGTGTTTTAAGGGGTGGGGGCCAGCTGTTTTCCTGCCTTCTTTCTCCTTCTTGCTGGTGTTAACCCAAATCTAATGGCTTAAGTTAGGGGAGCCATCTTGGATGTCAAGGTAGAAATTGTTGAAAATGGGTGAAGCAAACATAAAAAATGGACCTTCATTGAGAGAGAGTATTCGGTGGGGTGTAGAGGTTATGGGGTAAAATAAAACAAAGATATCAAGCTTAAAACTATGTTCATACAATATCTCTGTGGTTGCTTATAAGCTGAATTGATTTCATTCAAATAGTCCAGAGCCCACTAAGTTTTGTGCTGTCAAAGAGGCCACAACCTGGCCTGTAATAGCTTTGACCATTCAACCCTAAGGTGATTCCACTTGCCCAGCCATCGCTGACAAGAAGACTGTGAACCCTGTGAGGGCTTCAAGAAGGGCCTATCCTTTCCAGGATCGTGGGTAAGAAAACATTTCCCAAGGAGGAGAGGCAGGGCCCACAGATGACAGGGGAAAGGGGGTCCTTCCCAGGAAGCAGAATGAGGGTTGACCAGAAGACTGGATGTTTTATTTTCTTTATTTGCCCAGAGGGATCTGATCATTTTTAGGGATAAGGGACCATTGTGTGATTCTTGCCGCCCCCCTCCCTTTTTTTTCTGAATGGGAGAAATGTTTGCTGTTTATCTTGTTCATATGTCACTTATGGGTGTGTTTTATCAGATAACTTAGACTTTTTTTTAAGCTCAGAGCATGAGCAGTCACACCCAGACCTGGTAGAGTGCATTAAGTATTATCTGAAAATCCTGGATTTAGATGGGTGACCCTGATGGAACTTGGGGATGTTTTTACCTCTGGAGGAAGGGAGTTGAATGCATTTTAAACATAAAATGTACCTCTACACGGAGATGTTTGGATGGCCAAAGGGAACATAAGTGTCCTCTAACACCTATTGTCACCTTTCTTCTCCAGTGAAGAACTAAGGACTATAAATAGCAGTGGTGTGTTCAATATCTAGGGAGTGCCACAGAAGGAGATCAAGGGGCCTTCACCTGACTCCCCTTTTTGTATCCTGCTGCTGGGAATTCAGATGGCTGGTGTTGGGTCCCGCTGTGTGCTGCGTGTAATGATGGAGTCATCACCCCAGTTCTGGATCCGCTACATTCACACGAGTGATTATACGCATTTTCATCTAGTTTAAAGCCATGTTCATTTGCGCTTTCAATCGCTCTCAACTCAGTATGAACCTAACTGCCCTAGGAAGACATGTTCACTCTGGAAAATGGAGGATATATATTTGTAAGCAGGCGTCTTTAGAGACTGTGCTGGGAGAGATGGCTCAGGAGAGGAAGGAAGGGAGGCACTGGCACAGTAAGGTTTCTGCAGGGAAGCGCTTATGTTATAAAAATTATTTGCAGAAAACCACGGCCCTACCTTTTCCTCTAATGAGATTCCCCACTGCTCTTGGTAGGTGGTGCAGCAATATAATTGCTCACCTGGCTTCTTTCCTTAGGAAGTTAAGGTGGTTTACAATTGAAACCAGTTTTTTCTTCTCTTACTAATTTTAATAGGAGGCACTCACATGAGTAACACTTTTCTGAAGGCTCAAGTCATTGTTTCCAACCTATCTTAAGCAACTTTTGCAAAACTTCTGCAAATTTGCATGCATAGCTGATACAAATTTTAACTTAATAAACCGAAGAAAACAAGGGTGTGGTGGCAGGAATTTCTCCTGAAACAATACAGTGTGCGCTGTGTGGGCTGCCCCCATTTTTACTGTTTTCCCATGTAAGGCTTGAGAAAGGAAGTCAAACCACAGCCCCATTAGGTAAGAGGCTGTGCATTACTAGAATTTATCTGGAATGAGGAAGGGAAAGATTCATCTTTGAAATAATTTCCTCAACAGCAGATGAGACACAGGAAGAAGCCTGGAACCTCTCATCCATCCTATACCAACGGCTTTCTGTAGGTGTGCAGCCTTTAGGGATATTGAAGGTGTTGCTCAGAGATAGCGCAATTTTACAACCAGTCCTCACCAGGCTGATTTCCCATCCAGGGAATGAAAATGGTCATGAAGAAGAGTGGTGAGGATCCTTGACTTAACCCAGACCCAGACTGTGCATACTGGGTCTGTCGCCATCAAATTGTGTGGGTTAGGAGATGTTGTAGTAAGCAGTTAAGAGTGTGAACTCTGAGACTAATTGCCTTGGTTCCACTTCTGCCTCTGCTACTTCTTTACTGTGTAGCTGTGAGCATGTTATTTTACCTCTCTGTGCCTCAGTCATTTCATCTATAAAATGGGGATTTATATGCACTTACCTCATTGGGTTTTTGGGAGGGACACATGCAAATAAGTGTGCCATAATGTATATCCATGGAGTGTGGCGCATTGTAAGTACTAGGCTATAATTTAATTTTTTTAAGTGAGGTACTAGTTAAACACTGTAATGAGTAAGGTTCAGATATGAGTCTCAACCTTGCTACTCCTTAGCTAGTTGACCGTGGATCTCTGCTACCCTCCCAGCCTGTCCCGTCTCTCTCTTCCTCTGTCTATCCTGCTTTTACCACACTGCCTTGCAGTTTCTCTAGCTCTCCTCATAACCTGCACATATTATTTCCTCTGGTTGGATGGCCTTTATTAAGTATTATTATCGAAGTCACTTCCAGGGTAGGCTGTTTCTGTCCTCCAGACCAGGCTCGGTTCCTATCATGTCTTTCAGGGTGCTCTGTACCTCTCGCCCACAGTGCTTGTCATAACTGCAGGGAAGCATTCACTTGTGTAATTATCCCTGGCTTTGTTGAGAGGCCATGAGCTCTGAGGAGGGCAAAATAGAGCCTGTTTCTATGTCCAATGTCTATACTGGTTCCTGGCTCCGAGGAGACACTCAACATCTGATGAATGAATACATAAATAAATAAAATGAATATGAGAAGAACATCCTTTCCTGCTGGTTTTATAAACTATGAGCTCCTTGAAGGCAGACCATATTTCATTTATCTTCCTATCCCAAGAGCCTAACGTAGTGCTGAGTTATATTTGTTACATGAATGAGTCAATTGTATGACTGATTCAAGTCCAGTTCACTAAAAGGCAACATTCTGGCTGGAAAATATACATTATTATTTCCTGAGAGAGGCTTTTGTTGAATATAAACTTATCTACATGAATATTTCTTCTTCTCCCTCTCAATTAAAAAGGTATTTACTTTCTTGTGATAAAAAATTTCTCTCTTCGGATCTTAGAAATATTTCACTAAAACGTATACACATGTAGACAGTGACTCTGAAAGCTTTGATCTCAGAATCCCTTCATACCTTAAAAATTATTTAGGATCCCAAGAAACTATTGTTTATGTGGGCTATATTTGACATAGAAAATAAAAAAGAATATTTAAAATATTTGTTTAAAATGGAAATGAGAGAGCCTGGCAGGGTAGCACAGTTAACTGGAACATCATTCTGATAAGCCAGCGTGGGTTCGATCCCTGCTCAAGCCACATTCAAGAATCAACCAATGAATGCGTAAGTCAGTAGAACAGCAAATCTATGTATCTCTCTCTCTCCCTTCCTCTCTCTCTAAAATCAATCAAGAAAATAAAATAAACTGACAATGAGAAAGAATAGATAATATAAAATAACTAATTTTTATGAAATTAAAACTGAAAAACATTTATTTGTTTAAAATAACAATGACAAACTCAGTGCACATTAGCAATAACTAATTTTAATGAAATTAATTATATTTTCTTAATGGATCTTTTTAAAAAATATATATATATATTTTTAATTGATTTTAAAGAGAGAGGGAGGGAAAAGGAGAGAGAGAGAAACAACCATGTGAGAGAGGAACCGATCAGTTGCCTTCCGTAGGCACCCAGACTGGGGATCAAACCAGCAACCTTTTTGTGCATGGGACAACGCTCAGCCAGCTGAGCCACACTGGCCAGGGTCTTAATGAATCTTTTGCCCAAGCATGATTTTGCTATATAATGCATTGACCATTTGGAAAATACTGATTCACTGAGTGAATACTTGACCTTCCAAAATATTGGCTATACAATATTTTTAAATTGACACTTATTAATATCATTGATCCCCTCAGAAAAGTCTTTAAGCATCAGAGGCTGTCAGGCTTACATCAACAGAGGCAAGTTCTTCAAAATTTTAAATTTTTCTGGAAAGCTCAAATTTTATCTTTGGCGGCAAGTAATGTCTGTTGTTTTTCTTCAAGTGGCAAGCTCTCTTTATTCAAGCTCAAGAAATGTCTGTTAAATAACCATGTGTGAGTAACAGTAGTTTGCTGTCCGTTGTCTTTCAATGAAAAATGTTATCCCATGAGAAAATGAGCTATTTCTGCTTGCAACTCAAGCAGTTGAATACATATTGATGTAGAGTGCTTTATACACACTTTCTATTTTATCACACAGGATATTGAAAAAGGTCAAGGTTAACTGACATCAATCATTGTTCCTGTTTTATTGAGGCGAAGCACACTTCTCTTAGATAGCAAAGCGAAGCAAAATATGCCGCCCCAATATGTGTCTCTTTGGCATGAGGATTATTTTAGGCTGATTATTTCTCAGAAACAAAAGACTCAGGAAGAACCTCTGACCTCCCACTAATGCCTACAAGGATTTAGTGGAGAACCTGCTCCAGGAAGAGAGCTATCTTCATAGGTAATTATAGCATAACATCAACTAGGTAAGGTAGACAGGGAGGAACCTAGCAAAGTCTGTTTGTTAAAATTCCTCTCTGTGTCACATTGCTTCTGTATGGCCCAGTAAACATTTATGGCATTCCCTTTGAAATGCCAGACCCCTTCCTACTCTCCTCTCCTTAGTCCAAAATGACATATATACCTCATTTTGCCTATCTTTGAAATCTCTCATCTTTATGTGGATTCCCTATATGCACAAAATTAAACTTGATTTTCTCCTGTTAATCTGTCTCATGTCGATTTAATTCTTAAACCAGCCAGGAGAACTTAGGTGGAGAAGAAATTTTTCCTTCCCATCAGAGGACATAAAGCTATTTCCCCCCCTTTTTTTTGCAAGTATATGGTGATTAAGAACACAGAGACTACAGGTGTAGTCTAGAGCCCTTGCCTCCACTGGTCCTAAGGCAGCAGCTGTTTTACCACTTTTGCTTTTGCACAATAAGTGTTAAGTGTCCACACAACGAAAAAGGCAAATAACATCTTAGTAGTATTGTTAAAATAGTTTTGATTTCATGGACTAATAAAAAGATCTCGGGGAACCCATAGGCAACGGACCACTTTTGAGAATTGCTAGGTATCCTAATATTAAATTAAGACTCATTGAGCCCTGGCTGGGTAGCTCAGTTGGTTAGAGCGTTGTCCCCATACGCCAAGGTTGCGAGTTTGATCTCTGATCAGGACACATACAAGAAGTAACCAATGAATGTATAAATAAGTGGAACGACAAATCCATGTCTCTCTCTCTCTCTTTCTGTCCCCCTTCCTCTCTCTCTAAAAATCAATTAAAAAAAAAAAAGACTCATTGACACCACATGGATGAAATTTACAACAATATGGTCTTTTAATTAAGCACCTTTTCTGCACTCTATCCCATCAGGAACAAATAAACCAAGAACAACAAAATGTTACAAAAGTTTATGATGGCTGGAGGTTAGATTAACACACAGGGATACCTAACTGATAGTTATCGATGTAAAAGAGAAGTCTCACAATGTCTTTTTAAAAATTTCTATTCCTGAAAACATTTAAGAATTTAAGAGGTGGCAATAATAATAACGAATAAAATCCTATTTAAATGCACTTCTAAATTTCTTCTTAATCTATCAGGTTTCATTTACTTTAACTTTAAAACATGTCTGTGATGTGCTTACACAGGGCATGATAGCATCTTTGACAGGTGAGGAGGAATCTGAGAGAGTGAGACTCAGTCATAGTCACAGAGGAAATTGGGCATTGAACCAGAGGGGCTCCCCTGTTTCATATTTCAGTGCCTTTTCCTTTTCCCCCCACTGAATCACTTGGTCCATCCAGCCTTAGGAAACATATCTCACTTTAATAAAAAGAGAAGATTCCAATGAACTCTAGAGTTCGGAAACCCCCAAGGTTGAGTTTGCAAAATAAATAAAAACCTGCAGGGAAACCATAACTCCCGGGACTTATCCAGGTTCTGTTTCTGATGATAAATGGAAACTCATAGGAAGGAAGGCATTCTCTCAGCCTGGGCTCAATCACTTGCTAAATTTGGAATCCCAGATTTAGAGAAACACCCTGGGATGATGAAGCCTCCCGCCCCTGATGTCCTGGAGGTGCTAATTCTGAAAGTACAGATACATTTTTCCTTCCCTTTTGGAACCAGGCGGGAAGCTTGGCCACTGACGTGTTGTGAGTGATTGTGGACATGGTTGGGAGATACACACAGAATGTGTTGAAGGAGAACAGGATGCGGGTGGGACCCACGATGAGTGAGAGAGGAGGGAAATGTGAGCCTCTGGGCGCAGAGCAGAAGCAGGTTGGAAACGCCACGTTCCTGTTGACCAGCCTGTTACAGGTAACAGAATCTTCTCTGCATGTCACCGGTGACTAATTGCCGTAACAATGCTGTATTTATGTGACCCATATTTTACCTCCCCAGAGCAGAGGAAGACCCTTAAAGCAACACAAAGACCTCCAGTTGTGTGGAGAGGAGAGCGCCTGTTTTCCCTCTCCCTATCCCTGGCCTAAGATCCTTTCCTCTTGAAAATATTATCTTTTTCTTGCTATTTCCATTGTGCCCTCTACTCTTTAAATCCCAGCCCAGGGCTGCAATGCCAGGTGGAGGGGAAGTGCTGCTGAGAGGCCTCCTGCGTCTCAGGGTCAGGGAAAGAGCACAAGAAGGCGCATGGCTCAGATGCAATCACGTCTTAACCAGTTGAAAAGAGCTTGCCTGGGTGGAAAACCATTTTCTCAGACGGCGATTTGCCTACGAGTTGCAATGGCATTGTCTTCTGTGCCAAGGATATCAGTCAGTTCAAAAGTCCCTGTCCTGTGAGCCATTGGCGAGATGCGGGCCTGCTCGAACAGGCAGAAGGGATAAGCTGCTGTTTGGGGCTCACGTAAATGCCAAGGCTGAACAGTGGAAGTAATTGTTTATTCTGCCACTGTCTGCATGGCCTATTCTCCCTCCCACCCCTTCTATAAAATCTTATGACCCCCCCCCCCCCCATCCTGCTGTTTCTAGCCTTAGTGCTCAGTTTAGTAGCATGAGCACTTTGGGATGAGAGGTGATATAAAAAGCCTGGGCAGAATCGAAAAGCATCTTAAAAGAAAGAGCACTTGTTCGTGGGCCAGAAGACCTAGGCCCTCGTTTACAGTCATTTATTAGCTTATATCAAGCCCCTAACTTCTCTCTGCCTCAGTTTCCCATATGCAACTGAGGATAATAGTGCTCTTTTTGCTTTACAAGATCTTTGTAAGAATCCGTTGCTATTCTGTAGCACTATTTATTTAGTGACATAGTATTTATTTATGTACTTCCCTCCAGTTCCTAGAACAGTTAGTAATGCCTTGGAGGTGCTCAACAAACATTTGTTAAATGAATGACTGTATTTGGAAGCGTTTTATAAATTGTAAAAGCACTGCACAAATGTTTTTATTATATTTCTCGTAGGTGATCCTAGCAGTGGGCAGTGCTCCAAGCCCTTCTCCTGTGGTGTGTGGTGTATGAGCAGCTGGGTCTTGCCACACCTGGGGTTGCTGGGGATTTCTTTCCAGGCCACGGCATCTGCTTGGTTTCTATGTCTGGATCTGCCCCACTGCCCAGCATTTTGCTCTTTGGTGTGTAAACGCTGTTGCTAGATGGTGGATGTTGGTCCCCAGAGGGTTGGTTTTATGAATTCACAACAAATTTTCATGTAACAGAAAATGACACAGATACTGGCATTGGGAATTTTACTGGTCTGGAAAATTTCAAGAGTGTTCCAGATCGAACAAGGGACAACAGTTAAATACCAGGATCATAGTAAAAGAAGTTTACTGTGGAGAATTCCCATTTGTTACCTTTATTATGGGTTCAATTGTGTCCCCCTCAAATCCATGTTAAGTCCCTAAACCCCAATGTGACTGTGTGTGTGGAGACACGGTCCATAAGAAGGTAATTAAGGTTAAGGGAGATCATAAGGGTGGGACCACAATTCTTTAGGGCTGGTGTCTTTATAAGAAGAGGAAGAGACCCAGATGTATGTCTCTCTCTATTTATCCCTCCTCTCTCCCCCTCAGTGTGCCACAGAGAAAAGGCCAGGTGGAGCTGTATCAAGAAGGTGTCTGTCTGAAAGTCAAGAAGAGAGCTCTCACTAGGAGCCAAAGTGGTTGATCTGAGAGTTCTGGGCTCCAGAACTATGACAAAATAAATTCCTGTTGTTTAAGCTGCCCAGTCTATGGAATTTTGTTAAGGTGGCCTGAGCAGACTAAGACAGTTTTGTGTCCAGAGATGTGGGGTGTTACTATAGCAAATGGCTAAAGTGGTGGAGGCTAGGAGAGTTAGGTGCATGCTAGAAAAAGCTTCCATGGCCTGGAAAGGACTGTTGGTAGAAATGTGAACACTAAAGGCCAGTCTGTTGACATCTCAGACAGAAATAAGGAACATGCTTTTAGAAACTGGAAGAAAGTTGATCCTTGTTATAAAGTGTTGGCGAACTTGGCTGAATTCTATTCTAGTGTTTTGGGGAAGGTAGAACTCTTGAGTGATAAAATGGGATATTTAGCTGAGGAGATTTCTAGGAAACATTGAGGAAGTAGCTTAGTTTCTCCTTACCCCTTATTGTAAAAAAGCAAGAGAGGAGCGGTAAATCGAAGGAATTGTTAAGTAAAAAGGAACCAGAGCTTGAAGATTTGGAAAATTCCCAGCCTATCCATACTGCAAAAAATGAAAAAGACATTCTGAGGAAACACTAAAAGTGTTCTTATCCATTTTATCCAACGATTATCTGGAGATTAGCATTTAATCAACTGTTTTAGCAGAAACTCAGACTGGAGATGGGATTACAGCATCTGAACACACTTCCAGCTGGGACTGAATGGAACAGAGAAAATCGAACAGAATAAAAGAAGGCTGCCAGACTTCTCGGATTCTGTAGGAGGGAACATTAGAGCTACCCAGCTGTAAACATGCATTGTCCTTCAAGACAAGGGAAGGGTGACCCCGCAGGTGATTCAGAGGTCACTGGGATTATTACTCCCACAGAGGCTTAAGGAGCAGGGCTGGTTTCTCCCAGGTTTCAGAGGGTGAGGCTAGTTCTTGGCATCAGCAGGCAGGCTGCCTCTGCCCAGAGCCTCAGGGGCAAGGCCACCACTAGGGCCACGGGATGACACTGCAGTCCCAGCAGGCCTGGAGGAAGAGTTGGAGCACAGAGGATTATTCTTCAGCTTTCAGATCAAATGAGACTCCTGCTAGGTTTTAAACTTGCTTGGGACCTGTCACCCCTTCTTTCTCTTCCTCCCTTCCCTCCTTCCTTCCTTCCTTCCTTCCTTCCTTCCTTCCTTCCTTCCTTCCTTCCTTCCTTCCTTCCTTCCTTCCTTCCTTCCTTCCTTCCTTCCTTCCTTCCTTCCTTCCTTCCTTGTTTCCTTCCGATTTCTCCATTTGGAATGGGACTGTCTATCCTGTGCCTGTCCCTGCATTGTATTTTGGAAGCAAATGACTTGTCTAGTAGCATAGGCTCACAGCTGGATATGATTGAGATGATGTTTAGATGAGACTTTGGATTTTAGACTTTAGGGTTGATAGTGGAACAAATTAAGACTCTGGGGGCTATTGGGATGGGGTGAATGAATGAATTGTGCATGTGAGAAGGACATGAATTTTGGGAGACCAGAACGTGGAATGTGGAGGCCCTAACTCCCAGTGTGACTGTGTTTGGGAATTCGTGCCCATAGGAGGTAATAAATGTAAAGTGTGGTCATGAGTATGGGGCCTTAATCTGATGGGGCTTGTGTTATAAGACGAGGGACACCAGATGTCTGTCTCTCTCTCTCCAACCTCTCCGCCCCCATACACACACATCATGTGCTACAGAGAAGAGGCCATGTGAGGATGGATCATGAGTGTTTATCTGCAAGTCAGGAACAGAGCTCTCACCAGGGACCTATTTGGCCCGCACCTTGATGTGAGACTTAGCCTCTAAAACTGAGAGAAAATAAATTCTGTTGTTTAAGCCGCCCAGTGTGTGATGTTTCATTATGGAAGCCTAAGCTGACTAATCAACCCTCCTCTCCTCTTGGTTTCTCTGGCTCCCTTCTGAGTTGTTATCCTCACAGGCATAGCTCTGCTCCATCCTACGCGCAAAGGCACATGCAGCCGGGAGCTGGATGCACACGTTTGAATATCCTTGTGATCCAAGCATGATGCAGAGGCGGAAACAGCGCAGCTCCAATCCACTGGATGGCTCTAGGCTGCAGACAGCAGCTCCAATCCGCTGGATGGCTCTAGGCTGCAGACAGCAGCTCCAATCCGCTGGATGGCTCTAGGCTGCAGACAGCAGCTCCAATCCGCTGGATGGCTCTAGGCTGCAGACAGCAGCTCCAATCCGCTGGATGGCTCTAGGCTGCAGACAGCAGCTCCAATCCACTGGATGGCTCTAGGCTGCAGACAGCAGCTCCAATCCGCTGGATGGCTCTAGGCTGCAGACAGCAGCTCTTTTACCTGCCTGGCCAGAAATAATTTTGGCACGTGGAATTAAACTTCAGGAGTGTGAAAGGGTAGGCTACTTCAGTTAGCCTGTGAAGTGTTCTGAAGACCACATGCATAAAGTCTATGAGTTTCTGGTAATTTGGGTTTTATTAAAACAATGTTTCCAAAGTTAGTTGTGTCACATCAGCTTTGCTCACCCAACTGTTATTGACACTCGAAGTCACTCCTAAGAGGTCTCACTCGCTGGTATCCGCGCACAGGGAAATGATTATTTGGGAGAGTGGAAAAGCTGTATTATACACAACATGGGAAGAGAACAAGTGTGAAGACTGAATTTGGGGCCTCAGGTTTAATTCTCAACCTGCTACAGTCTTCTCATTATTTAGCACAAATGTTAAAATGATTTGATATAAATGAGTCAAAGTTAGCCTATCACAGTTTTTCTCAAAATGTGATGTTCTACAGGTCACCTGAAGAGCTGGTTAAGATACAAGTTCTCACCCAGGAGGGGTGTGGATAGAGCCCCAGCTTCTGCAGGTCTAAGTCTCAGCTTATGTTGCTGCTGCTGGTCTGGCAAAGGTTGAGTGTACTGGGTATTAGACTGAACATCGAAGGGTATAGTTTTCTCCGTGGATAAAATACCACGTGAGATTGAGATATCACTTTATTCTTCAGTACATCAGAGTTCCTCCCTAAAAATGGTTCTAAACCTTGCAGCTCATTGACATGAACAATGATGTGAGATTGAGGGGAAGAGGGGAATGGAAGTGGGAGAGGGTATAGGGCAGGTAAATGGTGAAAAAATAAAATAAAGAAAAAAATTCTACTGGAGTGCATTAGTCAAAAAAGGGGGGGGGGGGGACAAAAAACAACAAACAAAAAAGCTCAAAGAACTACTCTATAGGGATTGTAATGATTTGAACAGCAAGTGCTTGACATAAATGTGTGCTTAATAGTTGTTGATTGGTTGATTTCTGGCAAGTAGATCTTCTGAGATGAAGACAAATATCTTCCAGGGATAAGAAATGACACATCCCTATTTAGAGGCCCTACAATTCTGTGCATTTAGAGACAAGACAAATTTAACAGTGCCAGGGCCAGTGAGAAGGCATGGCTCATCCGAGGATTCAGCAACACTGTTCCTCTACAAATAGCCACATTCATCTGGGATGAGCAATGGTGTAGGACATCGTTAGGGAGATTTGCTCCATAGTCTTATGACTGGGTACCTCCTGGAGTGAAGGAGAGGCAGTGAAAAGTTTAGCAAGAGCTGGTAGAGCTGAGTCCCCATTTGCAGGCTTGGCAAGTATGTGGGTGTGCCACTGTTTAGTTCACTGTGATTTATGGCAAGCAAATTCCTGTTGCTGATTATACCTCTCTGGCCCACTCGGGGCCTCTCTCCCTCCAGGGACTGTGGGTGAAGCAAGAAAATTCCCAGGGGTCAAGGGAAGGCTAAAACTACTTGAAGTAATCATTGTATCCTTTCAGGGTATGTGTAAATGTATAGGTACACATATTAGGTAAGAGATTGTAATTAATAAAGTAAATTAAATTCAGAGAATTTTTATTAAATTTAATTAATTAATTAATTTTTGTTAACCCTTACTGGAGGATTTTTTTTCATTGATTTTTTTTTTTTTTTTTTTTAAAGACAGAGTGGAAGAGAGGAAGGGAGGGGACAGAGAGAGAGAGAAAGAGAGAAGCATCGAAGTGGGAGACTCATCAATTGGTTGCCTCCTACACATGCCTCGACAGGGGCTAGGGATGGAATCTGCAACTCAGGTATGTGCCCTTGACCAGAAATTGAACCCTCAACCCTTTGATACACTCGTTGACACTGTAACCACTGAACCACACAGACCAGGGCCATTTTTTATTTAAAAAATGTTCTTTATTCACCCAAACTTCCTGAACCAGATCCCTCAAAATATACAAGAAAAGTCGGTTTTACAGAGTTGTAAGTAAGAGTGTTTGTTGAATGTTGAAAATAATATGTTGTCATATTTGTTGCCCAAAAACTGAGCTGAATGACGGTGGTGCCTTTGTGTGTGTGTGTGTGTGTTTGCACTTTTTTTTTTTTTCTTTTGTAAGTTAGACTTGACTCTGGGATTGACATTCTGTCAACAGGTCTTATGACTATTGCCAGTGGAAAACAGCTAACAGTTTTGGAGGATGATTGACTTGGAGCAGGGTCTTCCGGATTACTTCACTTCAACTCTTTGCCCAAGTAATTTTGAATTTCTGGTTTTCTTGCCATTATCAGTGAGTAGAAATTTTCAGCATTGCCAGAAGTTTATGTTCCTGGAGAATGTGGGTAAATTAAGTTTTGAAAAAGTTTCATGGTGCATGAATCTGCCTGTTCCTGCCCACATCTAAGCAAACTCTGTAGCTGATCGACAAGTTCAGTTTGCATTGTACTCCATTTCATTTACTCCCCAAACCTGGTTGCAACACAAAATTTCTTGGTGTATTGTGTTAGCATAAATAACTGCTGCTGAAACTCTGACGGGATTCTGTTCCCACTGAGAAAAACCAATTTCAAGGTAGAAGGGGAAGAAATATAAAAAGAGAAAGAGACATTTTGATTTTACACATAATTTTGTTTTTATTTCTTTGACAATGCTTTTGTTTTATCCCAGTCATTGAAGAAATAAAAAATTAAGTTCCATTTCTGTTCCTTATTGTATCAACTCCCCAAAGTAAAAGATGGAGTGTTTTGAGTAGGACTCTGATCTTTGCTAGATGATAGAGTCATGGAAAGCGGCTAATTTGGGTTGGTCCCAATAGCACTGAAGGTTTCTGCATGTTCATAGTGACCTTTTAGAACTTTCAGGTCTTGGTAATTCTGAAAACCACATGTATAAAGTCAGTGAATTTATATCAGCCACCTATATAAGGAATGTGGGGTGGGGAGTCTGACTTCTCTTAAGTTGCTTCAATGTCAGTTACATTTTGGATGGACAGTAAGGCAGAGAAATGGGTACAGCTTCGAGTTTCCCTAAACAATTTGTGTCTTTATTAATGTGTATATTCTTTCAGGACTCATAAGCCACATGCTCTGCAAGATACTGGGCATGAATGATGATGAATGAATATGTCCTCAAGGAACATGTAATTTTAAAGTTAAAAGATAAAGAAAAATATCTAATTTGCATTCAAGAAGGAAAAAAAAAGGATCATCGATAAAGAAATGAAATCCAGATAACTTCAGAATTTTTTTAAACACTCTAATGCCAAGGACAATAGAGCAACTTGCAGAACTGTGGGGGGCAAAATTTGTGGCCAACCCGCACTCTATATGCAGTCTCTTGGTGATCAGAAAATACACCCCCACATACTCTTTCAGGGGGGAAAAAATCTTTGATCATATATTATAGCCAATCATAAATTAAATAAAATGAGGAGCTTAAATTGTGTGAGAAACAGATTCACAATGAGCAATAAAATGAGTGATTTTAAAACTAAATGCAATCGTAAAAAAAGGGAGAAGATACATGATTAAAATATAACCTTTTTTGACAAATATTTATCAGATTCCTCCCATACACTAGATACTGTTATGGACAGTGAGATTACATCTTATCAGGGGAATCAGAAAATAAACAAGATCAAATTTTAAAAATGCATTATATGAAATAACACAGTAGCACTAATTTGGGCATAATAGCTAAGATTTTATTAACAAAAATTGGGATTTGGAGAGAAAAGGAGAGAAGAAATAAGTAAAAGAGTGATAAATTCCTTATCTTAGGTTCAAACAAGAAAAAAGCGTTTGATAATTGTCAGGTATTTACACACATTTGCACACACAAAACAAAAAGTAGAAAATGTATTCATTAGATAAAATAGAAGTAAACATAAACAGCATTAAACAGGACAAAAGAACAACTCACACTACTAATCAAACACCAGCATATCCAAAGTCAGTCTTCTTCACCCGACCCTGTCTCTGCCCTTGTCTCCCCAGCTCAACCCCAAAAGTCAAGCCTAAAACCCGCGCTTCGTGCTTTACTCTCATCACCCTGCTCTCTCCTTCCATTCGCCCATCCCCTCCCTGTCCAGATTTCGGTTTTTCCACCTTTTGCCTGCATCTCAGTCGGTCCCCTTCCTTCCACGCTTGCTGCTGCCTCGCTCACGTGGGGCCCTGCCCTCTCTTATCTGACTTCCTACCACAGCCTCGAAACTGGTGTCCCTACCCCTTGTCTGTTCTTCACGGAGAGATCAAAGTCATCTTTCAAAGTCATCTTTCTATACAGGGAGATCAAAGTCATCTTTCAAAAATGTTTGAAATGCAAAACCATTAAAAATGGTTACATCATTTTTCTGCATAAAACACCATTGGCATTCCATTGTCCAGACTCCTTAATATCACCCTTTGTAGTTTGATTCTTAGGATCTCTCCAGGCTGATATCATTCCTGTTGCTTTTTATATCCAGCATGTGGACATTTGTAATTGCCCAAAACTGGATCAGGCTCTTTGTTACCCTGGGACCCTGGCTCTTTCCCTTTGCTTGGCACCTCTCCCCTCCTCCCATCTTCCACTGCCTGGCTCACTCCTACTCTCAGCTAAGCATCACTTCTACTTGGGAGACCCTCATCTCTCGCAGACCTGGCTGAGCTCCCACTGAAAATGTTCTTTTAGGACCTTGAACTTCCCTTGTCATAGCCCCTTTCTCACTTTTTTACAATAGCGTGTCAATGTATCTGCAAAGCAAACTGCAGTGTAAACCCCATGGACCTGTGGGCCATACTCCCAGGGGATAATTTTAAAAAGCCAAAGTAAACCAATAAAAGGACTCAACCAAGATAAATAAATAAACAAATACATAAATAAACAAACAAACAAACAAACAAAAGAGAAAACAGAAAAATTGTTTATTTGAAAAGAAATTTGTGCGAAGTGCCTAGAGCTGTGGTAAGCATA
Organism: Miniopterus natalensis; assembly: GCF_054644295.1. Taxonomy (NCBI): domain Eukaryota; kingdom Metazoa; phylum Chordata; class Mammalia; order Chiroptera; family Miniopteridae; genus Miniopterus; species Miniopterus natalensis. Next base: position 69,786,778 of record NC_142089.1, on the reverse strand, counting down.
ATTGAAAGGAAAAGTACACACACAATTGAAAAATTTGGTATGAGAAAAGGCAACAGATATCAAGGATATTTAAAATTGTGCTTAGGATTTAGGACACTTTATTAAGATTGCAAATTTCCTGGATAAAGATGAATGACCAAAATTGTCTTAATAATTCAGAAGTCTGAAAACTCAGTAACTATGGAAGAAATGGAAAAAGCTCTCAAATTACATTTAAAAAGGCTAGTAAGCTTGACAGCTTGACAGCTTTCACCTTTTCAAGGAGCAGATCGTTTCTGTTGGATAAATTGTTTCATCATATAGACCAAGATTTTAAAACCTATCAAATTAATTTTGTGTAGATGAAATGACTGTGCTTCAAAAAGCCAAATAAATAAGTCAAAACTGCTGCAGTCAAGAGCAGTCTCATCTTTGTGTCTGCAGAATTCTTAAAATAATTACAATCAAATACAGCACAGCTTAATCAGTCACCCACTGCGCCCCAGTCGGATGACTGTATCTTGAATTCCTGGAATTCTAGAATGACTTCATGGGAATAAGAGGTCAGCATATTACACAAATGGATCTAACGAGAATAAAAATAGTAAAACATATGAAAGTATTTCGACGCCATCCAGGATAAGAATTCTTAGAAAACTAAAACACAGTAGACACTCAAATTGCTAATGAATATCTGAAGACTAAACAGCAGAAGCACTCTCATTAAAACCAGGAACCAGCCTAGGAGGCCTAACATCACATTGCTATCTGTAGGAATGCTCTGAGCAGGAGTTTGGGTTTATAATTGACCAAAATCTGTCAGCATATTTTTGCTTAAATTTTGGCCATGAAAGACTAAACAGACAAATACCTGCTTTTCATGGATTTTTGGCATCCCTGAGGTCCTGCCTGATCAAAAAATCACATGATTATGTAAATGACTATCACATCTGATCAATGATGATTGACAGTTAATATTGGCCTAGGCCCGAAGAGATTTTCATTTTAGTCCGATGGTCAAAAATAAAAAGTATTACCTGTTTCTTATGACTTCGTCTAGTACAGGTATGGAGAGGGGATGCTAGCTTCAGGGAGGACACTGTATCTATGGAGATAAGCCAGATGAATGAGCCAGAAACTGGCAGGAGGGCGTGGAAAGGGGGGATCTGCATTAACCACAGCCTCTTTTACTCAGTTCTTAGGAAGCAGCGTTTCCCAGCACACTCCTGAAAAGATGGCATGAATTGAACCTGCCTGGCACTGAACACAGAATGTTCTTTCCCACCACTCACCTCCATTCCCTGCTGAGCCATCAACCTAATAACAAGAAAGAGAAACAAGGTGTGGGTTCCGCTGCTGGGGCACGGCCCCTGGGCACATGCAGCCGTGACCAGGGAATGAATGTCCCCGCCTGAGATGCCACGAGGATGGATGCAAAACCTGTGGCCTCCTCCCTGTGAGCTCCACCCTGCACGCAGTGAGGCCAGCTGTGCTTTGCCTGAGTCTGTGACATGGCAAGATCCATTTTAAAGCAACTAAGGGTTACAAATGCCACCGAACTATATACTTAAAATGGTTAAGATGGCAATTTTAAAAAAATATATGTTTTTATTGACTTCAGAGAGAGGATGGGAGAGAGAGATAGAAACATCAGTGATGAGAGTCATTGATGGGCTGCCTCTTGCATGCCCCCTACTGGGGATCGAGCCCGAAACCCGGACATGTGCCCTGACCGGGAAGCAAGCCGTGACCGCCTGGTCCATGGGTTGATGCTCAACCACTGAGCCACACTGGCCGAGCTAAGAGGGCAAATTTTATATTATGTGTATTTTACCAAATTTTTTATAGTGAAAAAATATTTCAGAAAAAACCTAATTGAAGTCAGTTAATAATGAGAATTATAGTTATCTCTGGGAAGACAGGAAGTGGGAATAAACCCAGGGAATCATGGGATAAAGGAATGTTCCATATCTTGATCTGGATGTACATATAGATTTAGAAAACAATAAAAAGTTATTTGAACTCTACACTAGAGATTAGTGCACCTGACATACTTTATCGCATGTAAACAACCAAAACAACAACAAAAAGTCATGAAAAGACACTTCATCAAAAAAAGAAATCCAAATAGTCAGAAAACATAAGTAAATCTGTTCAGCCTCATTAGATATCAAGGAAATGCCAATTAAACTACTACAACCCCCACAAAACTGGCTAATACACTGAATGATAGCTCAGCACATTGAATAATACACTGTTTATGGAAGTGAAAATTGGTGCAACTGTTTTGGAAAACTGATGTATCTACTAAGCTAAAACACACAATTCTTTCAAAAAAACCCCCACGGGTTAAGCAATAATAAAAGGGGAGTAATAGAATTAGATTAGATTATATAGCTCTAGTAAATTTCATGGGCTTGTTTGCATACCAGTACTCATATCATAAAATGAAATAATAATTTAAAGCTGTATTAAATTTTCAGTCATTCAAGTTCACTTACGGCGTGGATATTTTGGAAATTGTGCTGCTTGGAAATTCTTTACATCTTGTGAAGATGGGGTAACAGCAGAATGTCAACAGTATGACCTTAAATTTTCATGAGAAAGTAAAACTCTAAAATTACTACAACAAAATCTCAATGATTTACCTGATCTAATGAAGAGTATGAAAAAGAGTGTAAGAGAAAACTGAGGAACCCAAAACACAGTTGACATTGCTAATCTACCCTCAAAAAATATGTTTAATGAGAATGTTCTAACAATATAATCCTGTATATCTCTGAGTCTTCAAAGGTAAAATTTTTACTAAAAAGCTTGTTGAAATGATAGCTACAGACTGGCAAACATTTTCAGTTAGTTGAAGATGAAGGATTATTCAGATTTTCACAATCTATAAATCCTAAGTACAGAGTCCATTCTTTGTGTCCATATCGCCTACAAATATTTTCCTGTGCACAAAAGTCTACTGATGTCATTAAGTGTGTTACTTCTGTGTCGTGTGTCTCAGTCGCTGGGGCAGGCAGGACCCATCAGGAATCCTGTTAAGTTTGGCAGCACAATGGGTTCGTGCTGAAGTAGCTAAGTTTCTCTGTTGTGTGCTGACTGAGATAGTTGAGGACACAGGTAATGGATGTGATTAGGAAATATTTATAGAATGGAAAAGCAGTAAGGATAATTATTAGCATCAATGGACAAACATGATGAAGACTATGAATGACTTAGGAATCATGCACACATGGTTTTACCCATACCCTTCAGTTGTGTTTGGAAACTAATTCAAGAACAACGTATTTTAACAAGGTTACCTACCCAAGAGAAAAAGATCACAGGACTCTTCAGTTCTTATTCTTTCATCAGAGACAAACGCGTGGTGTATAGGGGATTTTGGAACTGGCTTGCCATGTTTAAAAAAGGTGAGAATGCAGCTATTACATGTAAAAGGTTGCTTTACCCAAATAAAGCCTCAATACTACATGTGGCAGATAATGGTACCAGTCCAGCAGGACGTAGTTTGCTTGTTGGAACCTGCTCAAGAAATAATCCAACTGACAGGTCTCAAGAGTACAAATATTTGTTATATGACTCCTGGTATAAAAACACTCCTATCACTCCTTCCAGAGAAGATGCTGTGATTATTCTACAGGCAATGGGGAAAAGTCAATGATTATTCTGGCTGATATCCTAAAAGCTGACTGCATTCCATCCTGACACTTTTACATCCAAGGCTTGGAAGAGATTTTTATCAAATGATTTATTTAAATGCAGAATATATTAGAAATAAAAGTATATGTAAATGAAAATATCTGAAAGTGTTTAGAGAGCATCTTGCCCCAGCAGTGGACAAAACTTAAATTGGAGAGATTGTTGCAGTGAAACTGCATCATCACCATCAACCACATCTTCAAGGCCAAGAGTTGAAGGGAAGGGCACTTTCCCTTCTTCATTATTGTCAGAAAGGAAGGAAAGCTTGTTGGCAACATGTCCATCAGCAGTACTTATCCTGGTGGAATGATCCAGAATCTCTCTCCTTTACCACATTGCTGAAACTGAGCATTTATTTAATGTCATCAATGTGCAGGGTGGTAGCCATAGGACCAATATAGTGAACAGCAGAACTGAGGAATTAGCAGTCCTAAACTAAAATGTCAACTTAAAAAAATTGACTACTAAAAATTTTAATGTTAAAGTAATAATAATTTAAAATAAAATTTTAGATTAATTTTGTATTCCTACAATTTATTCTACACTGTTGATATATGGGTGTTGTGCCATGGTTTTGGCTAAATGTTAATTTTATTTTTTTTTAAATATATCTTTATTGATTTCAGAGAAAGGAAAGGAGAGGAAGAGAGAAATAGAAACATCAATGATGAGAGAGTCATTGATCGAGCCCACAACCCGGGCATGTGCCCTGACCGGGAATCGAACCCGATCACCTGGATCCCAGGTTGACGCTCAACCACTGAGTCACGCCCGGCAGGGCTAAATATTAATTTTTAACATTGGCCTTTTGATGTTCCTCCAAAATGTAACTATCACTGCCTGAAAAACCAGATAATATTTTATGATTACACGTCTTTTATGTTTTTATGGTGGTTGTTTTTGTTGTTGTTTTTGCCTCTGGTCCCCTGAGTTTCTGATTGCCTTTATTTTATTTTTATAGCACTAATTGCTTTTATCATATTATCGAGGGTTTTTCAAACTTTTCATCATATCAGGCATGCTAGCAAATCCTCTCCTGGACTTGACCACCCTCCCAGGGTCTTAGATTTTTCTGTTCCATTCTGGGCTGGTTGTTCTGCAGAGATTTATTTAAAGATTATATAGAGAGAAAGGGTGTGGTGAGACACTGGAACAGTGACCATGAAGTGTGAATTACTACAGCTGCTCTAGAAAATGAATTGTCAGCATGTGTCAAAGGCTATAAATATTCAAAGACTTTGATCCCATGTTTTACTTCTAGAATTTTTTTCTAAGACAATAACCAGAGACGTTATACAGAGTTATGTGCAAGGAAAGTCACTGCAATGATGTTTATGTAAATGAAAAATTGGAAGCAGCTTAAGTGTCTGCCTATTTGTGAATTGTTACTAGCTGATGGAGAACTCTGGATTCATTAAAAATCATAGGTGGAAGATTGTTTGAGGCCCACTTTGGGGAAACACCAAGAGAGAAATGGCTATCTTCAAGAAGCTAAAACTAAGTTGCCAAAAGAAAACCATGTGCTTGTCAACCAGCTGAGCCACCTTACACACACTGAGAAGCGGAAGACAGAGCAAACGAAGCCTGCTGTCAAAGTGACCTGCAAGACACATGACACAAGTGTGAGCACAGCAAAGCCCCAGGCGTTGAAGGGCCGTGGAGTAGCTGCTTACATGGGCAACCCTGTGCCGCATGCATGCCCCCGGTGGTAGCAGGGGTTTTATTTTTAAATTTAATGATGCTAGTGATGCTCCCAAGCAACGAGGAGCCCAGTTGTGGATTAATGGGTATCGGGAGTTAAGTCCCTACGTGAAAATGACGAGGAGGGGAAGAGGTGCTGTTGGGCAAAGGCTGAAGGTTCACAGGGGAGCCACGAACAATAGCCCAGGCCCTAGGGTACCAGGGAAAGGGCGTGTGGGCAATGAGTAGACTCACCTTGAGAATATGAGGGGAAATTATGTCATCAGGGGAAATCCGCATTTTAGCTGCAATGAGGCAGAGGACAACGCATTTGGAGACAAGGCTCCAAAGCTTCTTGGCAGCAGAGCAGGCCTTCCAGAGAACATCATTTAGGCTGGGGTGAAGGGAGAGCCAGGGGGAAGGGTGTGAGGGAGAACCCGCAGGTGCCCTGAGTGGAAAGGAGAGTTCAACCATCCTGAAGATGAGACATTCTGGAAATTGAGGGGTGGAGGCACAGGGTGTCAACAGAGCCAACTGATGGAGCTGACAGCCTCAGCATAACCACTGAAACTTTGAATAAACTTGTGAAAATGCCCCCGCAGAGGATTATTTCAAATACCTCAGGTCCACCTAATTGCCTTAGGCTTATTGGGATTTTTAAGGCTGACTTCATGCCCAAATATGTCAGGGGGAAAACCCTATGATTAAGCAATTTGAATAAAGAGAATGAAGCAGTAAAAAGGATGGGTTTAAGATGAAATGTGCATTTAAACAAAAAGCACAGATGAGAGTAGGTTTGAAGAGCACCAATAAAAGGCTGAAAATCCAATATTTGCTCAAGACAGCTGTGGGAGCATTCAGGGACTCCGTAAAATGTTGGCTAAATTTTGAGTCAGTGTGGACCAAGGTGTCTATTTGACTCCCTAGCAGAATGGACCTCACTCCATCATTAAGGCAAACATCTGCCGACTAAGGCTCTGACTTTGGACGAAGGGAGGGCTAAGAGGAAATTAGTGAGGGCACCTTAAAAGGGAACAAACAGATTCTTGCTTCAGAGGTGGACACACAAAAAGTTTCAGTTAACCACCTGATGACACTGTGCTTTCCCACTTCCCCAGATGTTATTTTTTAACCCAGGGCACAATTCACAGCGGGCGAGGCTGTGGGAAGTGCATGGGCTTATGCGTGCTTTCTTATTTCCGAGTAAATAAGGCAGTCAACGTGCACAACTCTTCAGAGTAGACCAGATAACTGCGAAGAAGTCAGACCTGTCATCTTACAATTATTAGCATTTTTAATGGTCCTGTGGTCCCAGTGTTGAGATGTGTTTCATGCAGATGATAGAGAAGGTGCTGCATTTTCTGAGAAAGAGGGAGCAGAGCAACGCAAACACTCTGAGGCCGGCCTGTGACCTCCTTCTAGATTCTTAATCAGTTGCACTTGAGTTTCTGAATTTTACCTGCTAAGTACAATTTTCCTGGTAAACCTATGGAACATAGTTTGTCTTCAAGAGACTGTGCCCTACACCTACAACCACATCTACCAAAACCGGTGGAGAGAATTTCCTGGAATGATTAGCACGAAAAGAATCTCTCACAAAGGATGTACAGAGGCAAATTATTGAGGGAGGAAAAAAACACAGCCAAGTCCTGTGTGTTACCTCTGCCCTCACCAGAATCTGGGCATTCAGGGTGACCTAATGTTTCACCTTATTGACATTGTCCAGCCTACCACTCTGGGTCTGCAAGAAGCTTCTGTGTTCCTAATACTAGACTTCCACCATCAGAGTTCTCACAGAAAAAAATCTTTCACCGCCATAAATCAACTTGGTCATTATTGATGGTTGGCCCGAAGTTACACAAACACTATGAGATCCTGGGAGAGAGGGTTAAATGGATTATTCTGGACATCTTTCATGAGCGTTACATTCTCCTCACATTTCTCTGCTGTGTTTTCTTTTTCTGAGCAGCTTCTTAATTTCAGTATAATCATTTTCTCTATCCCTTCCAGTTCTTTGTTAGAAAAAAGAAAGGAATGTGTTTCTAAGAAATGGTCATTGTGAACTGACCTTGGCCTTTTAAATTATTGCTCTCTTGTGTTGATTTCCAAGAAGCGTGGAAGGAGAAGTGGTCACATAGGGCTAACTCTTCTTAAACTTAGGTTTGAGTTTACTGAACTATTTTTCTTTTGAGCCTCATTAAAACATTTAATGTTATTTTCATCAAGAAACAAAATGTCACTCACCAATAGATCCAATACATCTATTTTTTTACCTGTAACACTCAAGAGTTTCTATTGGGTAAAGAATAAAGAGTAATTCCTAATACAACAATAAGACTCAGGTAAGCCCTGATAAGAGTACTGATGTTCTCAGCAAGATTCCAGTGACTCCCCCGCAAGAGGAAACCCAGGCACCTGAAGCAGGATGGGGTAGGGGCTCCTAAAGAGGAGCGTGGGGTTTCAGATGAGAGTGACATGAGCTTGAATCCATTATTTCAATAACTATCAACTTGAAAAGTTCCTTAACCTCTCTGAATGTCAGTGTGTAGGCGATGGATGGAGGTGTGGACAAGTGGATTTCAAGTAAGAGGCCTGAAGGACAGGATGACCTCCCCCCCCCCCCCCCCCGCCCCAAATGAAGAAGAATATATAAAAGGGAGGGTTATTTGGGTTTCTTGTTTAAGTTCAGTGAGCAGGTTGGAAGGGTGGCCGCTGAGGAGAGGGTGCTGTAGATACGAGGCGTGGCGGTGTCCTCAGACATGCCGATGGGGGAAGCGGAGGGAAGATGAGCTGGGGAGCGAGAGGCCTTAAGGAAAGGAGAAGGTGACTAAGGCAGCCTTCTTGGCCCACACGTTTCATAATATTAATGATGGCATCTATTAAGTAGAATTTGATATCATAGAACATTTGATTTCTTAACTGGGGATTTCCTTTATGAACCATAGTCTCAACTTTGCTCCATCTCTACTTTATTTGTTTGAAGAGACAAGTCAAACACACAGAGAACAAGTTGACTACAGCTGCAATAGCAATGCGGAGGCTGGTGTGAGCGTGAGTGTGAGCGTGAGCATGAGTGTGAGCATGGGAAGGAGGTATTGCAGCAGGTGCAAGGAGGGTGGAGCTTGGGAAGAGGCTTCCTAGGTGCCAACAGGAAGGGGAGGGCTTGACCTTAGGGCTGAGTCGGTTTCAGAAAACTTTGTACCAGGCCATGTCCAATGCCCAACAAGGTGCTTGAACTGACGTGTAATAATTTCGGAATTTTTTGAAGAAGTGAAAATAAGAATATACCTGTTACAGACTGAACTGTGTCCCCTCTGAACTCATATATTGAAACTCTAAGCCCTAGTTCCTCAGAATGTGGCTGTATTTGTAAATAAGACTTTTAAAGAGGCCATGAAAGTAAAATGGAGTTGTCAGGGTGGGCCCTAACCCGGTGACTGGTGTCCTTATAAAAAGAGGAGATTAAGACACACAAAGAGACACCATGTGAGGACACAGAGAGAAGACGACCATCTGCAAGCTAAGTAGAGAGGCCTCAGAAAAAAATGCTGCTGCTGACATCTTGATCTTGGACTTCTAGACTCTAGAACTGTGAAACTATACATTTATGTTGTTTAAACCAACCAGTTTCTGGTATTCGGTGATGGCAGCCTTAGCAAACTAATACACTAACTCTCCTTCTCATTTTAATATCCCTTCAGATGACAACTGTGTCTTAGTTATATTTGTTGTCTATCCCCATGGTAGCAACTCATATTTTTTTAATGACGAAACTGAGGGAGAGGAGAATACTAAGTTGGAGAAATATGGACATATGTGGATGGGGAACAGAAACAGGAGTCTACATGAACAATGCAATTGAGATGGCATAAAGTCAGCATGCTGAGAGAACCTTCTCCACCCTTTGCCAATGACTCAGACAATGGTCACTGCTTGACAGAATTTTTCCGTAGGGAATTCACTAGTATGCAGAGAAGGGCAGAAACCAGGGCCATCCTTTTAGCTCATGCTCTCAGACATGGGGTGGGGGCAATGTGATGGAAGAGCTGGGTCAGGGAAAATTAACCATGCGACTGCCTTCTACATTTTTATACGTGCAAAATAATTCACAACAAACATGAAGAAAGAAAAGGAAGTTAAATATTCTGTTGTACCATTTGTGGAATGTGTGCTAAAGACAAATTTGAAAGGGAAACAAAGTGGAGAAGATACCCCGAAAGCTCCAAATTGAATGTCAGGGGTGGCCAAAGGGAGTTTGGAGAGATGGGGAAAGGGTGTAGAGGGGGGGAAGGAGCAAAAAATGTAATGGGAGTGGTGCTACTCCAGTTATTATTGAGTGCCCTTGACTTGCTCTCATTTATTTAATGGGAATCCAGGCATGAAAGACACAGCCCAACCTCCTCAGAATCTTCCAGTCTAGTGAGGAACACTGATAAACAAATTTTTCATAAACTACAGTGTTAGAAGTGCTATGAAGAGAACAGATGTTGTAGATTGGGAGCAGAGCAGAGAAGGGACACCTTGCCTGTTGCTGGAGGGATAGGATGCCTCCCCAGAAAAGGTAATGTCCTAGCCAAGTCCTAAGAGAAAGTGGAGGTTAGGCAGATAAAGGGAGAGGTGGAGGTGCATTTCAGGCATGTTAAAGTTTGTGAGAGGGGAGCGCATGACTCATTCATAGAACTATAGGTAGGTTATTATGGCCGACTCATAATACAATATTTCTGAATCCTGGTCTTTTCTCTTTGGTGGGGAGGGAGAGCAAAGGAAGAGAGCCACAGTGTCTCTCAGAACATGAAATGTGAAAAGGAAATTCATATATGCATATTATGAGTCATCTGGATGACTTACATAGAGTTAGGGGCTATTACAGTAAAGATAATTTAAGGCAACACCAAATTAACAATGTATATTTTTTTCTTTTAAAGGAATGTGTTTAAACACTGGTGAGAGATGCAACCTGAGTTGCAGGCAAGACTGTTTGAAAGTTATGGCTTACGGTAACATTCCTGGCTCTAACAATAGCTCAGGGATTTGCAAATTTTAGGAAACTGAACTAGCCCCCCAAGCCATCAGGCTATAGGAAAGGCTAGTAGACTCATGGTTCAAGGGGGGTTCTTGTGCTATCCTAGAATTTCAGTTAAGTGCCCTTTCAGTCAAGGATACTGCAGAACTGAAGCTGTGAAGGAAGTCTTCTAATGTGGCCCCAGCAGTGTGACTCAGTGGTTGAACGTCGACCTATGACCCAGGAGGTCACAGTTTGATTCCCAGTCAGGGCACATGCCCGGGTTGCAGGCTTGATCCCCAGAAGGGGGCATGCAGGAGGCAGCCGATCAATGATTCTCATTATTGATGTTTCTCTCTCCCTCTCCCTTCCTCTCTCTGAAATCAATAAAAAAGATTTTTTTTTTTAAAAAAAGAAAGTCATCTAATGTGGAAAGTGAAACAAAAATGAGCAATCAACTTTAAAGGGAAGTGTGACATGGTCACACACTAAAAGAGTAGTCTGTGAAGAAATACCACTGAGAGTGGGTTTGAGGCACTATATTGGGAGCAGAGTTTTTTCTTATGCACATGTACTGGGCTTGTACTTCATCTGGATGAAATCTCATCGGTTATCATCACTTGGTCTTCACTGTTATATAAGAAAACAACCTTCAGCCCTTAGAATCGGGTATTTGGTGCACTGTCATTGTGATGAAATGCATTGCCTTTTGACCAGTGAATTGTAAGTGTGTACACTACACCCCTAATACATAAGATGTATTAGACCAGATAAAATGGGAGTTTGAGATGCGACTAATTCTAATGGATTTCATTTAGATACAGATATGTGCTAAAATGTGAAAGACTGTGAGGCAATTAGCAACTTAAGAACTTTTAATAAAAGGCTCTGACTTCTTGGAAGAGTGCAAAGGAAACTGAGTGCAAGAGCAAATAGGCTGCATATTAGTACAGAGCCTTGTGATGTAAATGAAAAACATTGGGCATATTTTATAAATCTTGGAAAGTCCCCATTAAAAGAAGATTGCTCTCTCATGAAAAAAGTGGCCCTTTATTTTTAAAATGTTGATTTCTTTTCAGCCCAAATTCTTATTTCTTGTGTTTCTCCCCCAGTTATAGGTTCAGATAATGAGCTCAGGGACTGTGTTGTGCATGACTATATTATCAGCATCTAGAACACTGCCTGGTCTATAAGAGATTCAACATGAATATTTCCAGAATGAACTAGAATCTTTCACACACCTATTTTGGGCTAGGCACTGTGTCCAGTGCTTAAAAATCGTTGTCTCATTTGACTTTCATCATAGCTAGTCAGGTGTGCTCTTGGCCTTTGTGGAAATTGAGGCTCAGAGAGGTTAATGAACTGTCCCAAAACAGTAAGTGTCAAATTTGGAATTTGACTCAGGCCTCCTAACTTCACCCTCAATGTTTCTGTTTTCCTTGGGTTTAGGGGATAATTCTGGTTCCTTGGTGGGAAGACTGGGTCCTGGTTGCTATAAAATGTCTGGATGTTTTCTCCTTTCTGCTGGCATATATCCTCAAAGATCCATAAGGTGAACTAGGTGAGTTATTAGCCAATTTCCTGCCAGATCTAAATGCTTAGTGATATATCAGGACGCCATACAACCTTAAAACACTTTTTCTCTCTCCCAAGAGCACCTCCAGTGGTGCCTGTGGAATCCCCCAAAGGGCTCTTGTTCATACGCTGGCTGTTAGGCCCCAGGGCCCCTCATGGGGCTGCTTGCCGCTGGCAGCCCTGCTTCTCCCTTGCACACATGCTGCCTTATGCATCACACGGGCACACAGACGATTTTGTCCCAAGATTTTGCACCACTGCTCACTCAAGATGCAGGAGAGGGATGGGAAGGAGTGTCCGCATGAAATCTTGAAGAAAGAGACTTGGCCTGGTCACACGTATTTCTTGTTATAAAATTCTGATTCAAATAGACATTTCTTACTTGACACAGCAGATCTACAGTTAGCATTTTTCTTATTCACTGTAACCAAAATTCACTTTCCCCCAACCTTTGGACTTGACCATGAAGATGAGAACTCATAATATAAATATAAAATTCCCACCCTCTTTATAACAGGATCCAGGGCAAACACTTGCAGGTAGGCTAAACAAATGCTAGAAGAGTCACAAGGGACATTTAAAAGGCAGAGACCTTGTGTCCAAATCTCCCCTCTTAATTAGAGGGCAAAGTGAGTACTTAAAGTGAGATGGGCTTGGTGGGAGCACATGTGCCGGGTGTGTGTGTGAGTGTGTGTGCGACTCTGTGTGTGAGTGTAGGCATGTGACTGTGTGTGTGTGGCTGTGTGTGTGGCTGTGTGTGTGATTCTGTGTGTGTGACTCTGTGTGTGTGTGTGCTGTGTGTGTGTGAGTGTATGTGGGTGTGTGTGACTGTGTGTGTTTACCATTAAAGAAGAATTCCAAAACACAAACAGTTTTGTTATTTACACAAAGATGTTGACAGTCTTAGGGCACTTCCTAGGAAGGAGAATTTTTACTCAGCTGGCATTTTCCAATGGGGGGAAAGGAAGGGAGCTAAGTGACTGTTAGTACAGACATTGGGCTGGGAACTTGATGTCTATTATGAATTTAATTTGGGTTTTAAAATATGTTTTACTGAGTACTTCCTAAACGTAATTCACTGTGTAAAGCTGGGAAACAAAGATGAATAAAGCACATTCCTTCACGCCAAGGAATTTACAGCCTAGAAGGTGAGGCACGGGAACAGCCGATGATTATATTCAGGTATAAGTGTTACGCAAGGAGTCTGTGCAGAGTTATTACGCAGGAGCACCGAGGAGGGGCACGCACACTTCATCCTGGCCAAAGGCTGACAAGCCTTAGCACAAGCAGTCACACCAGGCCGGGCAAATAAGTGCATGGAGGGGGTTTAGAAAGACTTCCCCAAGGAGGTGACACCCACCTGGGGTCTTGAACCATCAGTGCAGAAGTGTAGGGACAGCTTCATTGCAGGAAGAGGGAAAAGCATGAGGAGGCTGCTAGAGGCAAGGGAAAGCTTGACAAGTTCAAGGATGGGCTGGAATGCACATGGCTGGGGCAAGTCCATTGTAAAGAGCTTAAATTCATCTTGGTGCCTGCAGGAAAGCAGTGCCAAATTTAAAGTGGGGGAAGCCAGAATTAGTTCTGCATTTTACAAAAATAAATTGGTCAGCATTTTGAATAAAGACATATGATTATTTTTATTTTTGCACTTTTGATTATCTGGAATGATCGGGAATGAGAGACAGGGGCCTTGCTCTCAGTGGAAATTTATATGATCTCCTCAGTATTGTGCTGGTTGTTAGTCTAATTATCTCCCCATGAAACTTTTTACTGGAACTTCTAGGAAGTTATAAAATAAATGTATTTATGTTAATTGTCTTGTAATGTCTTGAATAATTCTATGGAGAGAGACTAGAGGCAGGAGACCAGTCATGAAGTTGATGAGCAATCCAACCAGTGGAAACGCCACTAGGAAAGAGACTTGACACAATTGGGAGGGCGACAGGAGTCCCAGGTGTCGAGGTGACTGTGCATTTCTGGCCTGGGGAAGCAGGAGGCTGGTGGTAGCACATCAGCTAACAGCGACAGAGCACTAACTATGTGCCAGGTACTATTCTAGCGGATAAAGTAACGAGAGGGCATCTGCGGGGTGAGCAGACGAAAGGCCAAGGGCAGAACTTCTGGAAAGTCCAATACTTCTGGAGTTTGCAAAGGACAAGATGCCTGCAAAAGAAATGGAGTCGGACCAGCCCAAGACGTTGAAGACCTCAGAAGACAGTGGAGTGACAGGTGCCGAGGGCCCCAGGCGGGGGTTGCCACCTGCCACTTCCAGATGGGGAAGTGGACCTGGGAGATGCCGGGGCTGGGATTCGCTGCCGGCCCAGACGCTCTGCTCCTCCCGCTGTCCCACGGCCCCTTGTCACTAAGGCAGAGTTTGGAGGACAGACACAGGATTCTTAGGTTTGGACTCTCGATTAGCTGGGATGATAAGGAACGAGGGACTGGGACTCGGTTATGAATTAAACTTTAGATTTTCTTCCTCTTGTGATGTAATCCTCTATATGTAATCCTCACTGGCATATTTAATGAGTTAGAAAATTAGCTGATTTAAATTCTACCTCTTCTTTCCTTGACATTAAGAACTAGCTAGAAAGTATGTAAGAGGAGAGGCAGAAGAGCCCAAGTATCCCCTTACCCCCAAATACTCATTGTTGGGATAGTCACCTGGATGGCTCGCAGCTCACGGAGTGGGCTGGCAACCCTTTTGGGCATTTACAATGATTGCTAACGTCACCTCATGGGACATGTTCTCTGGGTTAAAACGCAGCAGGTGAGCCGAGCTCTCGGGGCTCTCTGCTTCTCTCAGGCACCGGGTACCAGCCATTGTCCTCCCTTTTCCTGAGTTGTGTCAGCAGCTCCAGAAGGCGCTACAGTCCTGTGGGAGCCCAGCCACGCTGCTGGGCCAACTCCAACCCTGGTGCCAGGCCATGTCCCTCCTTAAGCCAGTCACAGCCACATACTTTCTCTATAAGGCACAGATACCATACATTCACTTTGTCTTATCCACCACATACGCTATATACATGTACCTTTCCTTTAACTTCTATATTTAAAAACCTCTTGCAAAAGCCAGCTTGGAAACTTGAGTCCTTTATGAAATCTAGTGCTTGGCCTCCTTTTTGAAAGAACACCGCCTCTCCATCTGAGCCTGTATGTTTTCATTTTTCCCATTTTCTCTGACTCTCAGTGTAGTTGGCATAAACCGTCATAGCCTCTACTCCAATCACCCTGAGCAGACTCTTGTTTATTTACCTATTTACTGACTTGGCTGGCTCTCCTACTACCTTAAAGATCCAAGTAGACAGGAATGGTGTCTTTTTTCACTCAGCAGCACAAAATTGATTTGCAATTCAAGCTCAGTGCTGTTTTCACAACAACAGCAAGCAGGGACCAGAGGCAAGGAGAGGAGGTGCGTCCTATGAACATGGTCCCTAGAAAAGGAGGTGGGGACGGCCTGAGATTTGTCCACTCCTGGAACTACCCAGAGCTGTGCGGTGCTGAGTAGTCAGCTTGGGGGATGGAGGAGGTGGGCCGGCCAGGCAAAGAGGGTCTGGGAAGGACAGAGGAAGCGCTGGGAGGTAGTTTAGGGGAGCATGCCCACCAAGTCAGGGGCTGAAGCAGCACTCACAAGGGAGAAGCTAGAAGGTCGGGGACAGGGCCAGAGAGAGATCAGAGTCAGGCTGGTTTAGGATAAGTTTTGCTGTGCGAGGGTTTCTGAGAACAGATTTCCTCTGAATGGACCATTTCACATGCCCCTGCTCCCCAAAGGTATTTTCCTGCACAGCCATTTCTCAGAAAGATGCCATTAGGAAAATTTGAATCTGGCTGGTGAAATGAAAGTGATAAGAAGAACCTCAAATGGAACTATTCCTTTCAACAATGAAAGAAGGAAAATCTAGAATGAAGGCAAACAGATACCACAGATTCCTGGAAATTAGATTACAAAGTTTACGGGAAAGATTAGGCACAATTCTCCAGAGGCTGAGGAAGGAAAAGTGTTCGATGAGAGAGGGAAACTAAAAATAGGCCTCGAAAAGTGTAACTGAAAAATTCAATCAAAAACAATATTGACGAAGGAGAAAAAAGATAGAAATCTGTAAAAATAAGAAGCCTTGTTAGAATTCATTACGAAAACTGACATTAGAAAATGTGAGGAAGGGAATATAACCAAGGACAGATGTAAAGATGGCTTTAATCTAGCTGTGAACAAACAGCTTTACAATAAAATAAGAGAAAAGAAAAGCTAGTTTCTAGAGTGAGTTGAAGCTTGAAAAAAACAAAAAAAAACAAACACAACTAAAGCAGAATAAAAGGGTCCTTAAAACTACATTTTCAGCGAAGATGAGCAGCACTGACTCTGCTTTTTCAGTGTGAAGGTGACTTTTAATAATATAAAAATATAAAGTCAGGAGAGAAGATCTCTTCCTTTATATACCATAATAACTTAGTCTTGTTAATAGTGTATTCTTTTTAAAAAAATTTTGAATTTTTTTTCAATCTTCACCCGAGGATATGTTTATATTGATTTTTGAGAGAGAGAGAGAGAAACCTCGATGTGACAGAGAAACATCAGCAGTTGCCTCCTGTACGTGCCCAGACCCAGGACTGAACCCCCAACCTCGGGATGTGCCCTGACCAGGAATCAAACTCATAACTTTTGGTGTACAGATGACACTCCAACCAACTGAGCCACTGGCCAGGGCAATAGCATATTCTTTTAACATTAATAGTAATTTTTTTACAAAAATATGTTTTTATTGATTTTAGAGAGAGAGAGGAAGAGAGAGGGAGAGAGGGAGAAACATTGATGAGAGAAGCATCAGTCGGCCTCCTCCTGCACGCCCCCTGCTGGGGATTGAGCCTGCAACCCGGCATGTGCCCTGACCGGGAATTGTACCGGCAACCTCTCGGTGCATGGGATGAGCTCAACCAACTGAGCCACACCGGTCAGGGCATTAATAGTAACCTTATGCTTTATAATAACCTTTAACAGACACTAATGAATTGCATATTTGAATACTTTCTCCTTTCTCCTTAATGCGGTCAGAAATAGGAAAATTGAAATTCTTCATTCTCTATTTCCTTACTCAAGGCTTTCTATGTGATTGGTTTAGTATCTCTAAAGCCCAACAGAAAATTCCTATAACAAATTTCATTCCAGATTTTTAAAAAATTATAGTCAAAGTGAACCAAAAGGGGCTTTTTGGTTCAGATGATTTTTTTTTTTTTAAGATAATTACAAACAACATTTCCTCCACTCTCCACTGTATACCTTGAGTCCTAGGTTTTCAGCCAAAGTTAGGAAGGTCTCATGTGCTCAGCCTCGGAACTGTATCTTTATTGTGATGGCCTAATCCTTTCTTCTTCGGACACTGTCCCTTGTGTTTCAGGTTTTTGGTGTGTTTTTGTTTTTGTTTTTAAATATATCTTTGTTGATTTCAGAGAGAGTAAGGGAGAAGGAGAGAGAGAGATGGAAACATCAGTGATGAGAGAGTCATTGATCGGCTGCCTCCTGCACGCCCCTGACTGGGGGTGGAGCCTGCAACCCGGGCATGTGCCCTGACTGGGAATCGAACTGTGATCTCCTGGATCCTAGGCCAACACTCAACCGCTGAGCCACTCCTGGAGAGGCCCTGGGCCTTCTTTAGAACTTCTTTCACATTCACCTCTTGGTGATGCCTTGCTTTTTCCATTTTTTCTGTATCTTTGTCTTTAAAAGAATTGCCCGTGGATCTTGGTACACTTCACTAATTGAGCTTTTCCAGTTGACATGGTTGTCATGGCCCTTTGACATATAACCTCAACTAACCACTTTCATGTCTGCACCTTGCCCAGGAGCAGGCGGATGCTCTTCTCTCATTTGACAAAGGAAAAGGCAGATAGAGAGAGGCTAAGTACTGTGTATGAGTGAGGGCTCATTTAATGGGCATCAACTAGTTCCTGCTGAGTTGTAGAACTTATATTAATACCACAGCATTATTAAGAGTTTCACTTTCCTAAGAACAGGGCGTTCTCATAACTTGACATTCTGGCTAAATTATAGATTGGGTCATTTTCCCTAGTTAAGTTCTATTTTTCCAACGTGTTTGTTCTTCTGTTCTTGAGTTGGGTGGTGGCTACTCCAAAAGCAGTTGTTCTTTTTACATCCCGGGTTCCCTGGAAGGGAACAAAGCCCTTGAAACGTTATGGAGAATTTATTATTTATTATTTATTATGTTATGTATCTAGGTTTTTGAACCAATATTATATCACCTTTAAGTGAAAGGAATAAAGTAAGTGTAAATTAGATGGAAAGAAGCTAAAAAGCATAATTAGGATTATAATGTTTGCCAGTCACCCATTGAGAACAAGGGAAAAACAACACATATCTCCATCTACTTATATAGAGGAAGATGTTAACCGATCAAAGAGAGAGGTGGGGGGTTGGTTGGAAATCTCTGTGCATGTTGCAAACCTGTGATCTTTGTCCCATGTGGTCTGGTCCAAGCCGTCAGGTGGTAAAATACTCCTTGGGAGGAGGAGGGGAAAGGGAGAGGGGTGGGGAGGCCACTGGTGCAGAGACCTGGTCACTATTCCAAAAAGATAGTTTCTTCCAGATAATGTACAAAAATAGAATGGATGTTGGGGGAGAGAGAACAGTCAGAAAGCAACAGTGCTGTAAAATGCTTTATCTAGAAAATGTTAGTCTTCCCTGACAAGTCCTGAAACAACTTCGGAAAAAAAGACTTTAAACAAACTCCTTTGCAGTTCGCAGGATCTTTCCCACTTTGCAACAAGAACATTAACGCGAACATTAACGCTTTCGAGATTCTCTAACTCCTGGGGCTCTGCTTCCCTCGCATCCCAGGGAGGAGGGTGGCTGAGGACTGGGCCAGGGCTCCAGGCCTGACCCTCTCCCTCCAGCCCATGCCCCTCCTCACCCTTCTTTCCCCCTCCCCCAAGCCCTCTCCTCTCCTAAAGCAGGTCTTCGGCGCTGCTGTCTCCAAAGCCCTAGGATGGACGGAACTTCAGCCATAAGCAGCTGCCTCCTACAGTCCTTCACTTTATTCCATTTTTCCTTTCCCATATATCTCTAAAAGAAAGCACCATAGGAAGCAACAAACACTGTGTCATCACTCCACGTTCTTTGCTCCTGTGAGTTACATGGAGGAAAGAGATGTGTTCCAGTGTCTTTGGACTTAGCCCCCTGTACATAGTAAAAGCTACACTGAGCGAAAGGCAATAATCAATACTATATGTGAAATAATAGTAACAGAAAGTGTGCAGGCTTATTTTAAGCTTCACAGAAAAAATCATTTTAAAGACACCAATTTCCAGGAAAATTATTCTTGCAACCACTCCAAAGGTTTTTGTTGTTGTTGTTGTTGTTTTTTCATCAAAAGAAGAAATGGAAAAAAGTGCAAATGTCGAATCAAACAAAGCCCTTAGCATTAAACATATTCTGGAGCTTGTGAAACTACATTTGCATTTTTAAATGAATCCAAATGCCCCTTTAAAAAAGTGACCCACTTTTTCCAATTTTTTTTTCTATGATGACAACCAGTAATAAATATTCTTCCTTTATTTTTTATTTTTTAATTTTTTGCTACAGTCTCATGTTTGGAAAAATTATTATTTGAAAAAGAATTTCCTATTTTAAAAATTATAGTTTAAAGAGGGGGGTTTGTATTACTTGTAGGTAGGCAGCAGGCAGGTATAATAAAATTAATTCTTGTATTAAATTTTTTTCATGGAAGGAAGAGAGACAAGAAGAAATATAAGAAGCAGGAGAACTTTTTAAAAACTTTATGGTAAAGATTTTTATTTTTTTTCCTCTTGCAAATGGCTGAGTCCAAAAAGGAGATCTGCAAAATGTGGAAATAATTTTAATTCATTTAATATTTGTTAATACAAATAAAATCCAAACCTCTAATAGCAACATTATGGACTGTTAAAATCATTTGAGCTTATGTACTAAGAGGAGTTTTTCACGGTTCCTCTGGCTTTTCCTTTTAGTGGCCCATGTTCATCCTTAGCACTTAATCACACTGTGAAAACTATAGACATTCTATATTCTACTGGCACATTATAGAGATATTGGAAATACTAACTGCATATGTCACCTACATCATCATTGGCCACCTAGTCCCACTGAAACTGTAAATCTAATAACCAAACTGTCTTATTAAAATTTCCTTCCCCTCTTAGCCATTTCCAGTCCTTTGCCGCAGCTCCTAATTCCTCTCATATTTGGAGATCTTTCCTGCTATCCTTTAAAACTTCCATCCAGCATCTTTCATTCCAAGATTATTTTTGAATCATTTAGTACCTGGTATTACCATAGCCTGTCTTCTGCTTCCTTGTAGGCAGCCAAGATTTCCTCACGTCCATGATTATCCATCCCCCCACCCCTACCCCATTGCTTTTCTCCTGGCGGCTTTTAATCCCATGTCAGTCTATTGACTCTTGAATGCGAAGTCCACCTGACCTTTACCTTGGAACACAGAAAGTACTAGAATTACATTCAACACCCAATGGGAACTCAGTAAACACATATGCACATGAAATGAGAGAAATCAAATAATAGAAACTTTCTGGTTTCAGACCTCTAATATGAAAATGAATTTTAAATGAATCATTTCCTTGCTACTTTACTAAGGTGTCTTTTTAAATTTCAACAAGACACGAAGAAGACCTTTTATTACACAGGAGTTGAGAAGGAGCTAAGAACCTTGGCTGGTTATTTGCCATTATATATGAGGTGGGAAAGAAACTTCTTCTGGAGATAGAATTGACATATAACATTGTATAAGTTTAAAGTGAGCAACATGTTGGTGTGATACATATATGCACTGTAAATGATTACTACTTCATCATATAGCATAACTGCCATTTCATTTCTGTGGTGAGAACATTTAAGATCCACTCCCTTAGCAGCTCTCAAGTATATAATGCAGTATTGTTAACTATATTTAAGTTCCTACGTATAAGATACCCAGAGCTTTTTCCTCCTATAACTGGAACTTCGACCAACATCTCCCTACTTCCCTTTCCACCTATCCTCAGACCTTGGTAATCACCATTGCACCATTGCTAAAAGACTTTTTAAAAAACAGACAAGAAATGCACAATCAGAATTAAATGGACTCATGAAAAGGGGCGGACTGCGGTGAACTTAAAACCACCGTCAGCCTCCTGAATGTCCCAAACACGCAATTAGCTTAAAAAACATAAAGGTAGGCATAGTTATGTGGCACCTGCCCTCCAGAATGACTTTCTTTTAGCATCCCATCCAAACACATGGAAGGGAGGCTAGTCTAGAATGACTACAAAAACTAGGTTAATGAAATGACTTGACTGCACCCCACTCAACTCCAAGTGGTCATCCTTTTAAACCCCTGCATCAGAATCCCTTTGGTTCCACATGTCCTAAATGACATAGAATTAAAAATAAATAAAAAAAATATGAAGAAGCAGCCACTGGCCCTCATATCTTTGTAGTCTTTCTCTGATGTATGACATATTACAATTACATTCCCATTCTAATCTATAGCTTCAGATGTGTGTGTGGTGGTGGTGGGGGGTGTTTATGTGTGTTTGTGTGTATGTTTGTGTGTTTGTGTGCATGTGTGTGTGTCAGTGAAAACACTAGAAAGAATATTTAATTTCAGGATAAAGAGTTGAAAATATGATAAAGGACAACTGCCCAAATATTGAACTGATAAGCCAAGGGGCAGTATTGACTAGGAACTTTTTATATATATAAACTCTTTGTTTTTGTAGATTCTGGAGGTCAGAACTTCTGTTTCTTTGAGGTGCATCCATATGACAGTTTGATGTGGAATCGTTGGAGACCATCTTGGAAAGTGGAGGTCAGAGAGCAGAATGAAACCAGGGCTTAGTTCTTAACACAATATGGTATAAGACAGTGCAGTGAAAGGAACGGTGCTCCCCAAAGGTGGTAAACATGCCAGCGCTGGTTTATAAGGCACATGGTCGAAAGTTTTTTATTTCCAGTGGCTTAATGAACACACAATTAAGTTCATTTGAACATGTATTAGACTATGATTTCTGTACATTATTTAACCATATAAATATGTATATTATTTCACTCTACAAACCATGATATCATGTATATTATTGCTTAGAATAGTAGCGATGATACGTTTCTTTAAATTTATTCAAGTAAAGGAAGTAAGTCTGCTGGATGGAAAAATATTCAGTAAAAATGTGTGGGTGGCACACAAATATGACAAAAGTTGTGAAAGAGGCTTATGAATGACGGAGGTTTGAGAAATACTAGTTAAAGAACTGGCTAGTTTACACTTGCTATCTGTTATTGTCTTGCGGATGAAAGTGTCAAGGAAGTGGAGCTGCGTACCTTATATGTTTTCAAAGGGCCTGAGACGAGACGGATCCTCCTGCCCATCATTGACCCCGGCTCCCCTGCTAAATCAACCGTCCTGTTGTGGCCCGTGGGGAGAAGCTGTGTTTGTTCACGACTCGGGGAAGTGTATAATGAACCTGGAGGGATGTTTGCAGTGCACGGTCTTGCACAACAGCACTATGCAAAGTAGGAACACGAAGCAGTCGACACCGTAGACTGAGCCAGGTCCGGCGGCAAGGAGAGCTTCCCGGGCCTGCACTCGGCTAGTTCCCCATTCGCTGTGCTGTCATCAAGAGACCTAACGGCTCTTCTTATTGCTGAGCTAAATGCAACATCTAGCACCAGATTTATTGGCCTGGCAAAGTTGCAAATTTTATTACGCAGAAGTTGAGAAAGAGCAAAGCTGAAGAGTGCTAAAAACAGTACACTTTGCTACTGTGTAGTATCTGTACTTGGGGCCCAGAGTGTTTTATTTATAGATAGCTATTAATACATACCAAGAGATACAGAAAGAAACATAAAAATACCTTTATCAAATAGTTTCTAGAATCCAAGTGTAACAACAAAAGGAGAACAGCAATAGCAAACTGTTCTACTGGGGGAAAGCCATCTTCCTTACAAGACGTCTTCCCTCCCTTCCCTTTCCTCTCCGAGGAAGACTATGGCTACAAAGAGCCTGTCCCGTGCTAAATCTTGGGGGGGTGGGGGGTGCAGGGAGGTGGGATCTCCACATTTATTCCTTTGTCCAGCTCTTTTAACCCCCTCCTCTCCTACCTCTCTCTCCAGCCATGCTTCGAGTGAAGGAGAGGTGGGAACACCTAAGCTTGTAAAACTGGTTCTTTGGGGTTCTTTCTCTCTCCCTCTCTTGCTTCCTGGGAAACTTACTTGCTGGGCCGCTGCCTGGCAGTGCCATAGCTGCCTTCTCTGGGCTTGGAAGGGGCTTCCCCTTCTTTCTGCAGAAAGAAAAGGGGCTGCCATGAGAGGTGGGGATGGGGGAGATGGACAGAGAAGGCAGACACCACCACTCCCCGTGACACACAAAGAGAGGGAAATGGAAACACACACGCATACAGGCCTGCGCACATGTTGGAAACAGGATTCAAAGAGATGGGCCCAGATCGTACTTGAAACGATGGGACCCTCCCAGGTCTGAAACTCTGTTCATTTACTTTAGCAGAGCCCAGAAGGCCCAGGGTGAGGGGTGTGGGGGCAGAGCACCGCCACCCACTTTTGTTTTTATAATTAAAATACATTCACAGGGATTTCACAGGGTAACACAGATAGGAGACAAGAGGAGGGAGGGCTGTGGGAAGGCGTGTGGGTAGTTTCATTTTGCTTCATTTCCCCACCTGATTGTTGGGTGCAGCTGGCACCTGCAAGGGCAGACTTACCAAGGTGGGGGTGGGCTGGCTATGGAGAGACGGGCTTCCCTGCTGGAGGGTGGCCCAGGCTGGACCCAGGGAGACTGGGGAGGGTGAGGGCGGTCATTTCCTGGGAAAAGCTTAAGACAGGCTGGTTCTGGCTGTGACCAGTGTTTTGTCCAAGTTGCCAGGAAGTTAAAGAAAAGGTGTGGGGGGACCCCTGCCAAGACACATTTCCCATGTCACCTTTCTCTTCATGGGGCAAGCGTAGATCCTGTGAATGTGACATCAGCTCTCTTCTACTGTCCCTGTGTTCTGCTGGGGGAAGGAGGTCGAGCCACACTGGCCAGAGCTGAGGGGGACAGAGCTGGCTTCTTGCTTGGTACCACCCAGTCCTAGGGGCCATGTGCCCTCCCCAGGCCCCAGGGGTAAACAGGGAGAAAGCAGAGGCCCTGGGGGAGTGGGTGGAAGCCTCTCCTGGTGTAGATGTGGGAGGAGGGTTCCTGCCTCTCCCCCATCTCCAGCTCTGGTTGCGGTGGCTCTTTTAGGGGACAGATCTTACTATGGAACTGACACTGCTACTGTTACTATCTCCCCAGCTGTGGTGGCTTCCAGGGAGATCCAGGGGACCAGAGTGTGCTCAGGTCCACCGCTTTGGTGTTGGGATAAAAATCTGTCCTTTTGATCTTCGAGGTGAAGACAGGCAGAGAAGGGGGGAGAAACAGTTCCTGGGTTCCTCTTGAGTGTGGGAAATGGGCCCACATTTGAATCCTCCCCCTCGCCCCTCTCCACGGTGGAGGACACTGGAGTGACACAAGGCAAATAAACGGAGCAGCATCTATCTGACAGGGTCCCTAAGTGCTGGGTGCATACCCATCCTTTCCTGTGCACAGAAGATGCTCTGAATTCATCCCAGCGGCCTCAGCAAAGCAAGGTGGGAAATTTGGTGGGGCACGGAAATTCCGGGGGCCTCAGTTTCGTCCCTTGAAAAAACGAGGCTACCTGACAATTCCAACATCTAACATTTACGCTTCGATTTACACGTTACGTTTTGATTTATGCACCTCTTCTGTAGCTGCCCTGTGGATGCCTCCGGGGGGCATTTCAAGGTTAAACAAGGCAGGAAATGCCTTGGAAAAATGTAAACATGTTATTAAACCTGAAGCATTATCTGATCCCCTTATTCAGCACCCCCTTTCCTCCTCCCGGCGCCACCCTCCTTGCACACTGACCAAGCCCTGTGCAAGAACACTGGCCTGTCCTAAATGAAGAAGGCAAAGGAAAAGTCCCAGAAAAGGTGTCCCTATGCAGGGAGCAAAAGACATGCTTTGAGAGGCACCCCCTTCCTTATGTGGGGCCCATCCCTTGCCCTGCCTTCAGCTGCCACCTCAGGGGGCCTTTCCTTATGTGATCTGGATGCCAGGGCTTTTATTATTATTATTTTTGTCTACCTAACGCATCAGCCCCTGTAGCTCTTCGTCTCCCCCTGGCGTTCCTCTCCTGCTATTTCTTAAAATCGGTGCTCCTGAGCCGGGGGCGCTGGGGCAGGAGAAGAAAGGTGGGCGCAGAGAAAAGCTTGTGGGGGCTTCTCCTCGGTGACACTGAAAGGCTCTCATTCACACACACCCTTCCTTTCCTCGCCCTGATCTTTTTCACCGCGGACGCAAAGAACTTCGGTCAAAAGGACTTAGGGGAGGGACTCGAAGGAAGAAAAAAACTTCTTTATCTCCCAAATAATTTGACCCCGAATAAGTGGCGGGGAGCGACGAGGGAGAGCGCCCCCTCGTTTGATCAACGCTAAGAGATCGGAGGGACGTATAAAGGAACACGGAGCGAACCACGATTTAAAAAAAAACCTCGGCGCACACAATGCAATCTCTTTAAACGTGGCTCATAGTTCTCATACCAATGGCATGACTTTGCCGGAGTCCCCCTTGCGATTCTTGAACTCCGGGGCTGGCCGCGCGCAAAGGGGAAGCGGGCTCCGGCGCAGCGCGCGCAGGTTTACCAAAGGTCTCCAAGGGGCATTTTTTTTTTCTTTTTTTTTTTTTTTCTTCTTAGCCCTGCCCCTGAATTGTCAGACGGCGGGCGTCTGCCTCTGAAGTCAGCAGTGATTTCCTTTACAGCCCGGCCTTATCTCCGGCTGCACGTTGCCTGTTGGTGACTAATAACACAATAACATTGTCTGGGGCTGGAATAAAGTCGGAGCTGTTTACCCCCACTCTATAGGGGTTCAATATAAAAAGCCGGCGGAGAGCTGTCCGAGCCAGACGCGCTTCTGCCTCTGCACCGGGGCGAGCGAGCGAGCGAGCGAGCGAGCGCGCGCCGCGAGGGTCCTGGTCCCCGCGCCGTCCCCTGAGCCCCGCTGCGCGCCCCGCGCCGCGCCCGCCGCCTCTCGCGCCCGCGGCGTCTGCTCCCCGCTCCCCAGCGCTCGGAGAGCCCAACAGCCCGGAGCGCTTCAAGGCGACCGAAGCCGCTTCTCTGAGTTTTTCCTTCGGGTTTAGCTCGCAGGGAATCCTGCCTCCCGTTTTCAGAATGGATTACTTCCCCGTGATCTTCTCCCTGCTGTTTGTGGCTTTCCAAGGAGCTCCAGAAACAGGTAGGCGCGGTGGTTTGTAAATCTCTTGAGCGTTACATGTTTTCTTACCCACCTTCGTGCTTGCCTTGCTTCTGTTTTTCCCCTTTTTTATTTCTGCAGCTCAGATATCCAGTCTCTGGGAATCATTACTCAAAGCTTCTGAAGTTTTCTACTGGGGAGGAGAAAAAAAAATCCCACTATTGAATGCAATTGCTACTCTAGCATTAAAATAACATTGTTATTATTGCATAGAGTATTTCCTTGACTTTTAACGTAAAGAAACATAAAGACGTGATATAATTTAGCCAAATGTCTATTTGCAATGTATGTGTTCGTACAGGTAATAGGATGCGCAGGAACGAATATGTTATTCAAATACCGTTTTATTAGTGTGTTAATGTGTAAAATATTTAAACAGTTCAGTTTGAAGCCAAGGAATTTTATTCAAGACATTCAAGCAATATTTGAGCGGTAAAGTCACCTGCAGAACAGTCTGTTGAATACCCCCACAGGCGGTTTCAGGGCGAAGCAGATGTTTTCTTTAAAATTTGTCATTATTGACTTTAGGTTTCCTTTGGCAGATTTTTGGCACCCAAAACAGTGTGAGCTCTATTTTCAGTTGTATTCACCTGTCCTGGGAGGGGAGCTGGGATAAATCTTGGCTGCTTAAGGATTTAGAGAGGACGAGTACATCTGCCCAGTGCCCCCTTCTAGGGTCAGTGCACTTTTTTTGTCTTTTCGTGACCCTGAGTAAAGAGAAAGGATGTCAAGGGATTGAAAATTCTGGAATGTGTCTGATCATGTGAAATGTACAAAATTGGGCAGATAAGCTGCGTGGCTAACTGGTCGGGAAGAGCCAGCGCTGCAGCGGGAGGGGGAGGCGGCGATCCCACACATGCCAGGCTGCTCTGCGGTTCTGAAGTCAACATCCCCCAAACCTCGACTAGGTCCCCGGAGCTGCTGCTCAGCGTCACCTTAGGTCAGTGGTTCCTGTGGAGTCGATGGCCTGGATTGAATATGAAGAGCTGATTTCTCTTCTTTGCCTCCAATCATCTCCCCAAAGCTCTTGATCTCCTCCTAGTTTCAAGGGCTGTATATCACCTGGGCCACTCCCTGCCCTACACACATGTGAAGTGGTGGATAGTCCCCTAAACCAAAGGGGAAGTGGCCCCAAGCCTAGGAAGAGGCAGTGTAGTTTATTTAGTTCTAGCCCTCTGGCCATCAGTCAGTTTTAAGCCACCGTAGGTTGTGCTGTCTGTCCTACTAAGTTCCATGCAGCAGCCCAGATTCTAACAGGCAGCTTTTCCACGCGTGTCCGGGGAGGTTGCTTGGGAGGGGCTGGTAGGCCCCTTTCTAGGGGGTGGTTTCCTCCGCACCGCGCAGTCTCCCCGAGGTTGATAAGGCGTGGGGTAAAGGTGAGGTCGCCTTGCGGAGGGAAGAAATAAGGAGCCCTTTTCCTCTGTGCTTCTTGCTGAGGGCAGGCTGCAGGCTTCCTCTGCTCTGCTCTGCTCCTCTGCTCTGCTGGACCTGGCGTCAGTCCTGGGATGCAACGCGCCCCTGGCCTCCAAGGGGACACTCCCACTGACCTGCTGTCTCTCTCCCCAGCCGTCCTGGGCACCGAGCTCAGCACCTACGAGGACAGCAGAGGAGAGGAGGCCTTTCCCAGTGCACCCCGCCGTCCCAAGCGCTGCTCCTGCTCTACCCTGCTGGATAAAGAGTGTGTCTACTTCTGCCACCTCGATGTCATCTGGATCAACACTCCCGGGTGAGTCTCTAGAGGGCATTGTAACCCTAGTCATTCCGTAGCTCTGGTTTCACCAGAGATGGGAGCCCAGTTACTCACTTGACTTACTTTCCTGGGAAGGTCCTGCTTTGGATTCTGACAGCATGGAAATGCCCCCTTGGGTGGGGACAGTGATCCCCCCGCCCCTACCCTGTTCCTGAAAAGAACAAGACAGCTTGGTTCTTAGCAACAGAGGGGAGGGTCTTCTGAGACCTGTGGCTCAGGCTATTCATGACAGGACAGAGCTGATGGCAAACAGAAGGCTGTTCCACATTTCTGAGAAGAAACTTTAAGTATGGGGCCTTGGGGAATGTTCTCTTGGTGGGATCTGCCTGGGTTTAGGGACTAAGTTGCCAAGGTCAGGTGGCTTTTCATGGGAGGGTAGAAACTTAAGAGGCAGAAGAGATCATAAAGATTCATAATCCAGTCCCTTCATTTCACGTGTAGAAAAACTGAGAGCTGAAGCATTGAAGTCAGTTGTGCAGGGATGAGTTTGTGGCAGTGCTGGACTTAGGTCCCGGTGTCCTGACTCCTCTGTACTTTGCCATTAGAAAAGCCCATTTCAAGACAGTAATAGAAACACGGTCCTGTCCTTAGATTTCTCTTCTGCCTCCAGAGTGAAGAAGGCACTGCCCCGCTTTCCCCTTGACAACCAGTTCACCCATCAGAAGCAGTCGTGCCTGCAGGGTCCCAGCGCAGTGAGGGGTGACCCAAATCCAAACAAAATCAGATCAAATTAAATAAAAACCTCCACAAGCCCAATACTTAGTAAGGTGGGCGATTCTTCAGAGGGGAGGACTGTATTTCTTAATCGAGACTCAAAACAAACACATTAGAAATTGCTGGAGATCGTTCTGGCCAGGAGTCCTCCTATAGTCACATCACCAAATTGCAGACGTGCCAGCCTGGGTGTGGCGTGTCTCCTCCTACCCCCTCAGGGGGCACTTCTAGCAATATCGTAGGACCTGAATTGAAAATGAGTTTTCCAAATCTTGTGAGTCATGGTTTCATATGGTTTTGAAGTCCCTCCTCCTACCCCATATCTGTTAACTAGATAGAATGTTAGAAAAGGAACTACAAAATGAAACAGATACTAAAGCAAAGGTGTCATAATTTTGGACAAAAAACAATGCTGCTTGTGACGAGAAGAAATTGAACTTTATTAGGAGTTGAAATGGAATTTAATTGAATTAGAAAAACTGGTCTCTCCTGCTTGGGGATACGCACTCAGGGCCGCTGTCAGACAGGGGATCCTGAGATGCCACACTTCACTCTCTAAGTCCCACTACCAGACGGCACGTGGTGAGCTCCGTGTGTCCCAGTGGAAGGAGTTTTACTCCATAGAATGCAGCATTTTGAAGACTATGAGTAACGCTAATGTCTTTTGTTTCTCTCTTTCGATAATAGGAAACTTGTTCCATATGGACTTGGAAAACCTCCTAGGGCCAAGCGATCCTTAGAGGACTTATTTCTTACAAAAGCAACAGTCCAGGGGAACAGATGCCAGTGTGCTAACCAAAAAGACAAGATGTGCTGGAATTTTTGCCAAGTACGGAGACAACCCAGGTGAATAGAAATACCTTTGCTTTCAAACAGTTTTATGTGTCCTGACCTCCTTCCCACTGTAATGCTGCAAATAAGAGGCACAAACTTCCAGTAGTAAAATTAGTAAAGCGCGGGAGGTCATGTACAGGACAGAAAAAAATGCCCATAACAGCGTAAGAACTTCGCACTGTGACAGATGGGTACTAGACTTACTGTGGCGATCACACCTCAACGTCTACGAATGTCAAATCGCTATGTTATACACCCAAAACTAATACAATACTGAATGCCAACTATACTTTAATAAATATTTTTAAGAAAGAGAGATTAACAGAGACATTGAGAACAACTGAAGGTACCGTTGCTGAAATGCTTTTTCCTTGTGTGTATTTCAACAGGAGCCAAGACACTATGGAGGAAGACTGGAACGATCAAAAGAAAGAAAAAGCCTTTTCAGGGCTTGGGAAGAAGCGTATTCATCAGCAGCTGGTGGGAGGAAGGAAAATGAAGAGGTAAGGGGTCCTGTGAACAGCTAGCTCTCACCACTGACGCCAGGCCTGCTCCCCCTGCCGTTCCTACCTGGGGGGGGGGGGGGGAAGAAAGGGTTAGGAGGATCTTCAGAGTCTATAGACTGCCAAAGGCAGAGGAATCCCTCTCAAATATTTTTCTGAAGGCTTCGAAAGCAGGCTGCTGCCCACATTGGTGATCTTTAGCACACACCCCTCAGTCTAAAGGTTGGTTTTTCCAAACAAAGTATATCTTGAGACACCTTTGTCATTTGGTCATACCCAGTCTTTGTCTCTCTGAGTCAATATATTTACCGCTTTCCCTGAGAACCTAAAAATCATTACAGGGAGACATTTTTGTGTTTTGTGTTGCTGTTGTTGTTATTTAAATTGAGGTGTCATGTATGATCAAGTTCTTCAAAACAGCAGCAGTTATTCAAATGGCCAAAGGGAAAATAAAGTCATTAGGTAGGGTTGGTGAGAGTTGGAACATGCTGTTTTTCGGGTTTATTTATTTATTTATTTTTAACAAGGGAACGCATTTGATGGAGAGCCAACGCCACTCCAAAAAGCTCGATTGTTTTCTCGTTAGTCGGGAGCCGGGGCAGAGAGGGGCCTGGATTAAGTAACACCATAGGCTGGCTCTGAGCAGCTCCACAGGACCTCAGCGTTGTGGATGCACAACCTGGAGGGAGGAAACCTGCGTTCAGATGTGCCTCGTGTTCTCCATTTCCCTGTCATGGTCTGGGGAAACTTTTCCTGGAAACCCAGTGGCAGGAAGTTCCCTGGCCCAGGTGTTCTGTGCAGGGGCCTGGCCCTCGGGAACTCCCTGTGAGTTGTTTACTACTGAGGCCTGGGACACCCTCTGCTGCTGGTGACTCCATACTCACCAATGCAGTTTCCATAGCTATGACCTCAGGCCACTCATGCTCCCCAGACCCCAAGATTACATAAACCACAGTTTCTGAAGTGACTTGGAAATTCTTTTTTTATCAGTTTCTATTATAGAAAGTATTAAATCAGTGTTGCAGCTCATTCTTCTTTCTTTCATCTGCCACACAAACAAACAAACACAATAGCAACAACAAAAATATTAAGCCTGCAAAAAAAAAAAGTTTGTTTTAATTGTCATAGAACATTTGCTTTTGACCTACATGTACACATTTTTAAAGAATTCTTTTTCCTACTAAGGGTGGTGGTGGGTGGGATGGGGCTACAAAAAAAAATGAAACTGCCTCTAGTTTACCTTAAAATTGTACTTTAAAATTGTCTTTAATGCCCAGTTCCCTTTAGATATGAGCGTATCCCTCTTTCTCTCTGCACCCTTTCCCCATTTCTGGCGTAAAGGGCAGGCTTTATTTGTACTGGAGGTCAGCAAAGGGGTGCACCCTGTTGCGGTTAGCAGCGAAAGCTCAGAAACCAGAATTAAATTAGTTTGTGCCAGATTCTAATTTTAGATATTTCTTTTGAGTTTCTTAAATGAAAGGTTTTCTTAAAATGACACTTGCTCTCTCTTGTCTTGTTTTAATAGGTCGGATAACCACAACAACAGAATCAAAGCTTCTCGCCCTAAAACAGGCGGCCCACAGCAGAATGTGACCAACAACCGCACACACTGATCCCAGACGCCCCGCCTGACGCCTCCTCCCAGGGAGGCAGCCGCGCTGCGCGGCTCACCGCACTCTCTCCACACTCTGCACTCACCTGCATCACCGCAAAAACCTCCTCCCTGCATAGACCATTTCTTGCTCCAGACTGGCAAGGGACCATCGTCCTCCTAAACATCCCAAGAACAGTGAAGGAGTCCCCCAGCGCGGCTTCATTTGCTGTGTCTCACTCAGCGCCCGCCCGGCACATTTCAGGGAGAAACTGCAAAGTCCACAAAGAGATTCCCCCTGGGGAATGCACAAATTGAAAACATATTCAAGCGAAAACGAATTTGGTTTCTTTAATTCACAAAATGCAAAAGTGAAACCGTTACTACTGTCAATCAGGATGTGTTTCGTAAATGAGTCTACCTCACCTGTATTGCACTCGGACAGGAGTATTTCCCCACCTTTAATGATTGCCTCCCAAACTCTGCCCCTCCCCTGAAGCCTCCACACTAACTCCTAGCCTCACAGAAGTCTGGTCCAGTGTGTCGGTGGTGGATATAACATTTTCGTGGTAATCTACTAGCTCCGACCCCTAAGAAAAACGATCATCGAACCAGGAGGTTCCCTTACCTTGATTTCCAGAAACACAGTGGTATAGGGTTGTTTAAAAGACATCAGAGAGTAAACATTGTTTATGCTTCAAAGCAGTAAAATTATTTTCTTTTATGTAACTGGCAAATGGAAGAGATTGGATTAAATTTTGATGTACTTATTTTTTTATAGATATTTATATTCAAACAATTTATTCCTTATATTTACCATGTTAAATATGTCTGGGCAGGCCATATTGGTCTATGTATTTTTTTTAAATGTTATTTCTGAATGAAATTGAGAAAATGCTTTGTTTTGCCTGTCAAGGTAATGACTTTAGAAAATAAATATTTTTTCCTCTACTGTATTGATTTTGAGTCATTTCTGAAATTCCTAAGAAGTGGGCCCAAGTGGTAAGAATTACGAGGGGGAAAGATCAAAGATGGTTTCTTAGGAAGGTGGCAATTAGAAGGAACATAGTCTTATCTTGGCTATTTTTTTTAAAAAAGAGCTTGATCTATAACTTAAAAGTTGCCTTTGGATCACATTAAAGTAAAAACAAAACAAAGCCCAGCTTTAAACCCTCCGCCTTCTGCTTCCATTCACCTGAAAGCTCTCCTGGGACTTCATGCATTAGCTTTGCTTAGGCCATTAGACAGGATCCAGCAGTTTAAGCTGATGGTGTGGTGAGAGGGGCTTTCTCCATTAATGGGCTGAAGGAAGCAATGGCAAGGCGACCTCCCCAAATGTGCCCAATTACAGAGTTTCACATCTTTGAGAAAGTGTCCAGCTCAGAGCAAGTTAGGGGCCCCCAGTGGCCTTATATTTGCTCAGATTAAGAACTTTGTTTGCTCGGGAACACTGAGTACCTTCACTTCTTCACGGTAGCCGGGACTGGACAGCTGCCTGCGGAGGGAGCGACACCAAAGGCTGATCTTAGGTCGGCCTCCTGCAGCCCAGCACCACCCTCCTCTCCACTGGGCCTGGGGCCGCCTGGCCAGACCGCCGCGGGGAGTCACATTGTAAATGGCTGTTACCAACAGAAGCCCATAAGAGCTCGATCAGCTTATGAGAATCGTCACCACCCTTCTCCAATAGTGTCTGAAAGAATGCCTGGAATTCAACAAATATTAGCTCACGGTGATCACTGTTGTCCAAACAGTGACACATCTGAAGGATGTTAAATAACAGCCTTCAGGTGTGGTTCTCAGTGTCCCCGGCAGTTGCTGTCCTTGTTGGCATCGTTTTCCATCTTTTGCCTTTTTTGAAAGAGACAGTTCAATGTCTTTGGGAAATTGCTTATAAAGCTCGCTTTATCTGGCAAACTGTTTCTCAGTGTGCGGTTCCCAAGGAAGCTGGGAACGCTTGTGCATATTGACCAGGGACTTGGCCTGAATCTAGCCACTATTCCACCTTCAGCAACCACTCAGTCCCCCTTAAATTTTGAGTTTCCTCATTTGTTAACAGGGGTGGGGGTGGGGGTGTTTCTCTAACAGCTTCAAGAAAGGCTGAGAGGAAAGAAGTTGTGTTGACGCAGAGGAGTGACGGCCTGAGCTTGGAGGACTTGGGCCTAACACGTTTAAGAGGGAGTGGAGATGAGACGAGGCCACTGAGGAAAGAACAGCACAGCAGCAAAGGTGATAACGCTTTCTACTTCTTCGTCTTATAAAAAAATTACCTGGACCTATAAACCCTCTTCACTCAGGCTTCCTCCCTAAGAAACTGGCAGGAAAGTAAAAGCGTGAAGCCAGTCTGCTAGGGCCTGAGGGCCAGCAGTAAAATAAATGGGAAAGGTTCATAGAAAATGAGTGTTTTTCAAGTATGTAGAGGTAAGATTCCATATTATTCAAG
Source organism: Miniopterus natalensis (assembly GCF_054644295.1). NCBI lineage: Eukaryota > Metazoa > Chordata > Mammalia > Chiroptera > Miniopteridae > Miniopterus > Miniopterus natalensis. The sequence goes on along the minus strand of NC_142089.1, from coordinate 69,752,664 downwards.
GCTCATGCCAGCTTGAGGGGTGGGCTGACAGGACAGTCTGTCATACTTCCGGCAATATTTTCAGGAGAGCGTTGTTTTTGGAAGCCCATTTAGGACAGATTTCTCTCTTCACACTAATAGCCAGGCACAGCTTTGATCTCAAGACTCCAGGGCAAGAGGATCCTGGGTGGGCAGTGGTGACCTTTGGTGAAAGGAGGGGAGCCCACTAATGGATACTTACTTTATTCCACCACCACCCCCCTTTTCCCCAGGGAATGGCTTCTTTTGTGATGGAAACCATTGGCTTTCACCCTGCCTGCGCTTCCTGAGATACTCAGGGCATTATATACTAAGTAGAGTTCTCAGCACCCCAGGTATCCCACTAAGCTAGAGCTCCGTTAGGAGGACCCTTGATAACGTTGACAAAGAGCAATCTTTTGTCTCTCCAGGTAAAAAAAGCAAAGGCCCAAGGAGGAAGTGACCTACCTAAGGTCACACAGCAAGTGGGTAGCATCTCAGGGACCTGAACCCTTGAATGCAGATGTTCCACCCAAAGGCACCTGAAGGCCAGTGGAGACAAATGCCCTGGGTGGTAAAGGCAAAATCACTCTTCCTAAAACAGTGACTTCCAGCCTCACAGACCATGGCTGCCAGGTCCATCCTCAAAGGATGAAAGGGAAGACATGTAGAGGAAGGGAAATGGAATGTAAGGAAGTATTCAGATCTCATGGCATCAGGAAGTGAATTTCTATAGGATGAAATGGAATAAAGCTAGGAACTTTGTTATTACTAAATTTTAATCCTTAAATAATAGGAGTGAAGGGGAATTCTCTTGGTCAATTCACTTACTCTATAGTGCAAGGCAGTGGTTTTTGTTTGTTTTATTTTAATACATTTTTATTGATTTCACAGAGAGGAAGAGAGAGGGAGAGGGAAATAGAAACATCAATGATGAGAGAGTCATTGATCAGCTGCCTCCTGCACCCCCCCCCCCAGGGGATCAAGCCAGCAACCCAGGCATATGCCCTGACCTGGAATCGAACCACGATCTCCTGGTTCATAGGTCTACGCTCAACTGCTGAGCCATGCCAGCTGGGCAAGGCAGTAATTTTTAATTCTGTGTCTAACATCTTGAAAATGCTTATTTTCAAGCCCAAGTTCTCAGTATGTCAAACATCGTTTTCAAGCCCATGTTCTCAAAGGAGTTATTTCCATTTTGGCTTTCTCTCACCTTTGCACTCACAGTTCCTGGGATCCTGGGTCTGGGGCTCAGGATATTCTTACTGCAGGTGAATGCTGCTCTTCTCATAACCTTACAATTTAATAGTGACTCCTTATCTTTGTAGATAGTTGGATTTCCCATAACCTTTTCACATCCCTTCTCCTATTTGACCCCCTCCCCCAACAATCTTTTCAGGATGTTGGGGCCATATTTTTATACCCACTTGACAGCCAAAGAAACAGATATACTGTAAGTTGTCCAGGCTCCTCCCCCCATCAGGCAAATAGCAATACTGAAACTCAGGGCTCCTGGCCCCTTCTTAAATTTCTCCAGAGCAGAGAGGATAGCACTGGCTCTGAAGCTAAAGTATCCTGCTAAAACCCAGGAGGGTAATTTTTTTTTAATGATATTGAAAATCTTAAAGCAACGCAATGACAGCAAATGGAACAGAACTCTCTTATTTTCGTGTGGCATTGATTGGATTGAAATTTTGGGACATACTTTTAAAAAGAAAAGAAAAGCAATTCTAACAGATTTTGACTAAATTTCGATAAATAATCTAAACTTGTATTTAATAAAATGAGATAATTCCCCTGGAAGCCTCTTTACTTAACCAAACATAAAATTACTTCATAGCTCAAATGCTCTGCCAATTTTCTATCTACCACATGATCAAAAATGCGCTTTCACCATGTCAAGAATTCTCACTTGATATATGGGCAAAAATTGCACAACCACCTGTCAACTTAAAAAGTCTTTTTCAGGATCTTGCTAAGATGCCAATTACTCTGCTATGGACGTTGCTCACTGGTTTGTTCCCCCTGTACCTGGTTCGTTTTGCTCTGATCAATGGACATAGGTGGTGTCCCTCAGTTTGGTGAAAGACAAAATGCATTAAGAGTTAAGGAGATGACTTTATTCAGGATATTACAATAAAGAAAATGATCATTAAATGAAGAATATTTAAAGCAAAGGAAGTGGGCCTGAGATTTACAGAGGCAAGTAGATAAGATGTTGTCTATGGGTCTTACGGGAGACATGCAGAAGAACGGAGGTGGTCTTCCCTGAGCTGTTGAGAAAGGATGGATGGGATTAAGTGAGAGAGCAGGGTGGGGATTAGCCATTTCTTAGAACACAAAAGGGGAAGTGAACTTCTTGACACTTGCTTTTGGGGAACACAGGGCTCTGATCAGGTTCAACATTGTCAGCCCCACCTTTTTGTTCAAGATGAGTATCGTTCACCACTGAACAACTCAGCAGTGATCATAAACCTTCGGAGTGGGGTGAGTTGTGGTTTCAGAAACAGTCTGAAAAGGAATCTATCTTCTGCAAAACCAGTTGAACCATCTGTGCAGAAGTCATTGATAAAGGTCAGTGGTTTTAGGGTCCTGGAGATCAGACCCATTAGAAAAGAATGCCTAAAGTTTAAAAAAGAAAGGTTACTATAAAAGGTTGTATTAAAGAGCCAGGAAAGGTTGAAAATTTAATAAGATTTGACAATTTGGGAAGGTAACAGGAGCTAGTCCAAATTCCAGATAAGTACCCAAATAGAGTTTTCCACAGTTGGGGAGCAAGTCAATTAAATAACCACCAGACAAGATAGAGTTTGCATATGCATCAGTTATCCACAATTTAAAATATACCTAAAATAGCTCAAAGACAATGAACAGGGCCAGAATCTGATAACCTGGAAGGATGTGCTATATAATTTATAGATGTTCATTAAAACACCAAATGCCTCTTTACACTCACCCTGCTTTTAATAAAAAATAATCTCAAAGAAAGGTTATTCTTTGTGCTAAAATAAGGCTATTTTAATTAAATATGACATAGTTATTTAGATAGGTATAGTAAGAATGATAATTTACCATATAGACCATTTTAAGTTTGCTTTCTGAAAATTTTCATAAGGAATTTCAGATTGAATGTTTCAAAAAGCCTCTTGTGGCTGGCTAGTCAAGCTGAGTACTCACTACAGATTTCACCTGTAGTAGTTATAAATTTGGAAACATTCCTCTCTTCTTGAGGTCCCCCAAATATTCTAAGATTCATGGACCTGTCAGGAGTACCTTTCTTACTCACTGGTAAGGCTGGGAATCTGAGCTATTTGTCCACGAGGGCCTGCAAAGCATTGGCTTTGTTCCTTAAAAGTTTCTGGACATATTTAATTAATGAGCATCATTCTCAAATATGACATTCCAGGCAAAGCCTTGGTTGCATAACCATATTTTCAATTATGTCATGATAACAAGAAGGACGGATTCTTATTGAACCTACACAAAAATACTGGCATGAAAATAAAAATATTCAACAAGAATTTCTGAATTCTGGAGGAATCGGATAAAAAAATAAGACATTATTTACAAATGTTTCATTTCAGTTTACAAAAGCAGAGTCTACTAAATTACCCGTATAGATACCTTAAGAGGAAAAAGAAAAGGTTTCCTCATATAGTAAAAAATAGAATATAGGACAATCATATTCCAAACAAAAAACCACAGTCATTCCTCATCAGCTCATTCAGTCTTTTGTAATTAAATCTTGTTCCACTTAAGCTGGGGCTGGCGGTATCATGAGCCCATCTGTTTCTCAACTGCAGTTCTAGAAATCCTGACTCACTCCACTGGGGTGATCTCAAAGTCAAGCAATACCACCAAAAGCACCCCAAAGCACTTGGCATAGTTATTTCCATGGGTCTCTGAGACAGTACTTCTGTGTCGAAAATGAAACACTCTGGCCTGTAGCAAGAGCTTTCAGGGAAGCACCAGAGTGAAACAGAAACTATCTGCCGATGATGAAAGACTTAAGATGGTTGTGGTTAACTTACTACAGATAATTTTCAATAGCGAAAGATCTGATGATAGTTCATTACAAGAATAATGCAACTGGAAAAGAAATTTGTTGTTCATGTGACATGCAAGACAAAGATAATAAAGTTAATCCAAAACATTGTAGACAAAATAATCATAAAATAACTATTGGCCCCAGTTTCAAGAAGAATGGATATTACATCTAATTTATAAAAATAGATGAATATTATCTTTACAGAGGCAAAAATCTTCAGATATAACTCTAATAATCCTGGCAACATATCATGAATATTGTATACCAAACATATAGTTAGAATATACAAGAATATATTGACTGTCAAGTGAGAGATTCTGTGGGTCCAGAGGGCCTTTGAAACATCCACATGTTAGTAAAACTCCATAGGTTTGCGATGTAAATCCCAAACTGAAAGTCACTGGCCCAGATTCAAATGAAAGAAGTAAAGCTGTGACCAAGTTAATATTTTAAAAAATAACTAAAATTATGATTGCTAGAACTATATAGTGTTGTTGTCTAATATTAGGCAAAATAGCACTAAGACTCTGATAAATAGAAGCATGCCATAGATCGTGATGGCACTGACAATTCTCTAGGAATTTTGAATGTCAGAATCCAATCTTTACTGTGCTACTGATGGACGAAGGTCCGTAGCACAGGAATTGGACTTACCTTTGGGTGCCTGAATCACTAGTCGAGAGCACAGAGGTCTCTGGTTGACCTTGTGTCCTGGTGGGAATGGATTTCCAAAGGTGAAGTCCAAATCTACCCAAGTCGTTGCACTCAACGGAGAGAGTCCTTGTTTACAAAGAGAATGCGGGAAGAAAGCGGAGCCAGGTCAGCAGGAATGTGTGAAAGCAAGTGGTCCAAATGCAATTAAATGACTAAAAGCATAGTCACTAGATTCAAATCATGAGTCCACCACTCATGTGACTTTTGGAAAGCTACTTTACCTTCCTGAGTCTCCAGCTATTCCTATAACAGGGAGATAATAATACCGACCGCATAGTGCGATTATAAAGATTAACATTCCACAGAAAAAACCCCTCCCAAGACCAGCCCTCACTGCATCACATAAACCCTTCACTGTGTGCCTCCCACTAACTTTCCTGTATTATCCTCACCTCCACTTCTACCTTCGATTTTAGGTACTATTTTCGGGCAACGTTTCTCAAATTTTGTGTGCAACAGAATTACCTCTAAAGTTTGCCAACAATAAAGATTCCCAGGCCACAAATCCCACCATGTACAAAATGATGATATCGTACATGGTGGGACGCAGAAAACCTTGTTTTAGCAGGTTCCAATGTAGGTGTTCTTTAGATTGTAACTGAAAAACACTATTACATTAGCGGCCCCTCACCCTGCTGGGACCCTCTCTGCTCTCTGGGTTTTCACACGCTGCTTCCTCAGAGCAAGTGCGCTTCCTTCACGGTTCTGTGGTGAAACTGTATTTGCCTTCAAAGCTCCTTCAAACGCTTTCTCTTGTGTGGGGTCTTCCTGGAGGATTTGTTCACAGGCCAAATTCCCCACTTGACAGTGAGCTCTTGTAGGGAGGGACTGGGCTTATTTATCCCTGTGTCGTCAGCATCTAGAGGAGGCATGCTTTGAAAGACTGGTGAGTGAAATGACAGCCCCAACCCTGTATTTCGAGGACAATGATTGGAATCTCCCCATCTTGGCTTTCAACATAATCACAAGCCTGAGCTGAGAGCCTCACAAAGGAAGACAGTAAGGTCAAGCTACAGACTGGAAAAAGTATTTGTAATACCCGTATCTGATAAAAGACTGGACACCTCTCTGGAACAGCAGTCTGTAAGAAATGGTGCGAACACATCACTGTAATAAATCAGAAAAACCGTGCCTGTTATCTGAAGTTTCCGCATGCAGCTCCTTGTATTACTGGCAAAATAGAAATCTGCCAAGTAGATAGTTCCCTCGGTAGAAATAAAACCCTTCCTAGCATCAACTGATCTCTGCTATTTTTTTTTTTTTATTTTAAAAATATTTTTTATATGTTTTTATTGATTTCAGAGAGAGAAGGGAGAGGGAGAGAGAGAGAGAAACATCAATGATGAGAGTCACTGATCGGCTGCCTCCTGAACGCCCCCTATTGGGGATTGAACCCCAAACCCAGGCATGTGCCCTGACCAGGAATCGAACCAAGACCTCCTGGTTCATAGGTCGATACTCAGCCACTGAGCCACAACAATAGCGGATCTCTGCTATTTTTGTGCACGGATATATCACTAGGGCAATAACAGGCTGCTCCCCTCTCTGAGTCCAGCCACCTGCCAATCACTCCAAGTCGGCTGTCACAGGCAGGTGGCATTCTGAAATCAAATGAGGCACAATGAGGTGCCCTTTCCAGGGACCGGTGCTTTGTAGCGATGTGTATGTGACTGACTTTATTTAAGGTGTGAGTAAAAATTGCTCTATGGCCATGGGCAACAAAAGAAGCCTTGAAATAAAAGCTAATCCCTAAAGAGTCTAAATGATAAATTTAGTAATGTGTAAACATAAAGAGCATTTCAACCTAGTGAATAAAAAAGCAGTTTCAGTGTTGGAAGTCAAGAGAGTCACTCCCTTTGGGAGGTGGTCGTGACTGGCAGAGCCTCAAGGACTTCTGGTGTTCTCTTTATTTCTTGGTCTGGGTGCTGAAAGCATGGGTGTGTTCGCTCTGTGGGAATTCTTCCAGCTCTGCGTTATGATATATGCTCTTTTCTGTATGTGCTATAGTTCAAGGATTGTACCTCCCCCTCTCACAAAGCAGCTTTTTCCCTTTTTTCAATAAATAAATGCTAAACAAATATGTGCAGAATAATAGTTTGAAGGGCTGCCAGATTGTAGCACGCCTCGAGGAGCATAGATGTCTTGCTCTGGCCTGGGCATCAGATGTACATTTTCACCCGGTAGAGTTCATTTCTTTGTTGTTCCATGACCTAGTTTTCCCCCTCGGAGTAAAGGCCTCCTTAGCATTTTCCCTCGAATGACATCCCCATCTTCAGGGTGTACAAAATGCTCCTGCAGAGCCATTGCCCTGCCTCAGATTAGTTTACTCGTACGTGTTGCCTGGCTTTGTCAGGTCTTGATGCTATCCTGAAGATGGTAAAATGAGCCAAGTGATTTCATCTCTCATGGCACACCTTGAGGACATTACTTGGGCATGAGCCAATTTGCTGCTCACTGCCTGGGAGACATTTTTTCCCACGAGCTAGCTTACCTCCCCCTCTCTCACAAAGAGCTTCCTCCATGGGAAAGGACACATCCGAGAACGTGGAGCATTGTAACTAGTGGGAACTGTGCTTGACATGGGAGATGCTGTCCCACTCCCTCCTTTCACACCCACTCCACACTGACGTGTCAACTCTAATTTCTTACTAATGCTTGGGTCTCACCCTAAGCTCTCTTTGCTTGCTCACGCCCATCAACAAATATATCCAGGAAAAGAAAGAGCATCGGGAAAGCCTGGCCTGGGTGTAAGCAATTCCTTGTTGCGGCTGACTGCCTTGAGCAGTTTGGACAATTGGACTCCTCGGAACTCATTAGCAGAAGTAGGCTCCCTAGGAGCATGTTTCTCTCCACCTGCGACCTGAAATTAAGATGATGATGAGCTTCCATTGACACGTGACTTCAAGACCAAAGTGAGCATTTGCTGTCTTTTGATCGATAGCACTAGTCCTCCCACTTGGTCAATTCCATGACTCCCTGACCTAGGGCCAGAAGACTTTGCATCTCTACTTTGGCCACAATTGCATCACCCAAAAGGCTTGTGCTGAGGTACACAGCAAGCAGATGCAAAGAGTCAGCCTTTTGTCAAGTTGGAATAGTGTTGGCAGCCAACTGGTTTCAGGACATTTTTGTTTGTTTTTCTGCTAATAAATGTTATCAGAGATTTTTACCTATGATTTTTCAAGAAGTTTTATAAATTAATGAATTTTTCTTATTAAAAAAACACACAAACATTTATGAGCTCTGGGGGTTAGAATGTTGTCCCGATACACTAAGGCTGTGGGTTTGATCCCTGGTCAGGGCACATACAAGAGGCAACCAGTGATGCATAAATAAGTGGAACAACACATCGATGTTTTTTTCTCTCTCTCTCTAATCAATAAATAAAAATCTCCATCACCTAGACAAATTGATCATGTCCTTTTTCGGCCAGTTCCCTCACACACACACACTTCCTCACCCTACCCTACTTCCAATGAAACGTAAAGGAAACCATTGTTCTGATTTCTCTCGCCAGTAATTAGCTTTGCCCATATAAAATGGAATCAGACACTCCGTATTCTCCTGGGTCTGGCTAATTTTTCTCAACATACAGTTTTTGAGATTTGTCCATGTTATTGGCCACATCAGCAGTTTGTTGCACATGATTCCTGAGTAGTATTCCATTGTATAAACGTATCCTAATATGTTTACAATTCTTGGGCATGCATATAACTGGATTGTTTCCAGTTTGGAGCTGCTATTAAGACTGCTATGAACATTCTTGTAAAACTTTCTCTGTGCATATTTTTTCCATTTCTCCTGTGTAAGTAGAATTACAGAGCCATAAGTAAGCATACGGTTAACTTTATAAGAAATTTTCAAAATTTTTTCACAATGGTTATACCATTCTATACTCCTGCTAGCAACATGTGGAAGTTTCAATTGCTTCATATATGGTATTGTGAATATTTTAATTTTACTTATGCCAGCATTTGTTTTCACTTTTTATTTATTTCATCTATCTTGGTTTGTGTAAATAACATCTTACTGGGGCATCAGTTGGCACTCCCCTGATAATCTATGGTGTTGGGCACCTTTTCATGAGCTTATGGGCTGTTTGTTCTTCCTTTGTGACATGTGTGTTCAAATCTTTAGCCTATTTTTGCAGATTGGATTATCTTTTTCTTCTTGGTTAAGAGTTTTCTATATATTCTAGACATGAGTTCTTTATCTAATATGTGTATTGCAGGTATACTTCCCAGTCTGTGGTTTCACAATTCATTATTAATGCTGATATTTGATGAACAGAAATTATTATTTTTCATGAAGTCTGACTTAGCAATTTCTTCTTTTATGATTAGGGTTTTTTATGTCTTGTTTAAGAAACCTTTGCCTTTCTGAAGGTTGTGATATTCTCAGATGCTTTCTCTTAGAAGCTTTATGTTTTCAGTCTTTATGTTCAGGTTTACGATCTATATCAAATTAATTTTTGTGAATGGTGTGGAATCGTTGGTCAGGATTCTTTCTTCCTTCAAATATCCAGGTGTTCAAGCAGCATTTGTTCAAAGATTTTCGTTTCCCCACGGGACTGATTTCATGCTTTTGTTGAAATCAGTTGGCGTGTGTGCCTGCCTGTTTCTTGGCGCTCTGTGCCTTTCTGTTCATCTATTTCTGGACTCTCCTCAGTTGCACAGATTCTGATCTCAATTTCTGTAGCTTTTACAGTAAGTCTTAAAATTGGTCACTGTAAGTCCTCCAACTTTTTTCTTCTTTATCAACATCATTTGGCTATTCTTAATCCTCAGGATTTTCATATTTATTTTAGAATCAACTTGTCACTTAAAAAAAAAAAAGTCAGCTTGGGTTTTTATTGAAATTGGGTTGAATTTATTATCAATTTAGGAAAAATAAACATCTTAACATATTGAGTCTTCCAATTTATAGAAATGGTATTTATTTATTTATATATTTATTTATTCTATTTATATAGTTTCAGTTTCTCCTAATGTTTGTAGTTTTCAATACAAAGATCTTGACAGTATTTCATTAATCAGTACCTAGTTATTTAATATTTTGGTGGTGCTTTTGTAAGTGATGTTTTAAATTTGTATTTGTTAATTTTTCATTGCCAGTGTGTAATGTATAATATATACTAACTTTGTATCCTAAAGCTTTGATAAATCCATTTTTTAGCTCTGATAAAATTTGTGCAGATTCCACAGCATTTCCTATGTACAAAATTGCTTTTTAAAATAACAACAGTCTGATTTCTTTCTTTAAGATCTTCATGCTTTTTATTGATATGTCTTATAGAATATTGATGAATAGAAGTGTTAAGAGTGGAAGTTCTTGCCTTACTCTGAGCCTTAGAGGAAATGCATTCATTGTTATTAGCTTGAAGAATGGCTTGTAATTAGATTGAGAAAGTTTTATCCTATTTCTAGTTTGCTGATAGTTTAATTGGTGTTAAACTTTATCAGGTGCATTTTCTGTATCTATTGAGATGATTTTTTTCTTTTTTATTCTCTTAATATGGTAAATTACATTGATTTACTTTCAGATATTACCTAATCTGGCTTTTCTGGATAAACCCCACTTGGTCATGACTTACTGTTTGTTACAGTTCCTTTCTGAAAATACCAATATTTAGGCTACGATGAGGTCTGGTTATGGTGACTATTTTTGTTGCTGTTTTGTTTTGTTTTGCTTGTTCGTTTTCTTGCTTTCTCGAACATTTATTAATTTCAGATTCAATGGCAGACAGTATTAAAAAGAATAGTAGAGACTGAGACAAACCTTATTTACACCCAGAAAAGGACATGTCTCGTCTGTCAGAATTTTACTACAGAGGCTTGATCGGTAATGTTTGTATCTGAGGGGGGCTGAGCTCTGCTGTTGCTTCAGGCAGGTCCATGCATCACAAGTGTCAAGTGTACCCAGAAACCCACTTCTGCAGCCTCCTATTTAGTATAAGCACCGAGGTGCCAGAGGTGTCCCTCAGGCCTCCTGTTCTGCTCTCAGACTTCGGAAGGCCCTGTGCCTTGCGCAGCAAGAGGAGCTCCTGCTCAGCATGTCTGCCCTGCCTCCAGGGGGACACGGCCACTCCCTGGCCCTTGGTGTGAAGCGAAGAGGGTGGAGGGTTTCTCTGAGTTCTTCTGACGACTTCTGCAGGCCTTAGGCAGCTGTGGCTTTCTCAGGAACGCTGACCCTGCGCCTGCCCCCAGGTAGCTATTGGTGCCTCACACTTAACACACACTCCAGAGACCAGGCTGCGTTCTCTTGGTTTGCTTGCTCTGCCCTCAGCCTCAAGCACAGCGGTGTACCCATGCTTCGGGGGGCCTCCCTCAGCGCCCTGACGCCCCCCTTTGCTAGACTGCTCTGCCTACCCTGGGGGAGCTCGCCTTGGCACTGCATTCCCCTGCATTCCTCAGGATTCCTCCTTCTTTCCCAGGTCAGATGTCACTCCCGGCTGTTTGGTGTGAGGCCTGAAGGGTGAGACAGTTTCTTAATTCTTCTGCTCTCCCTCCAGGCTTAGGCAGCTGGCCTGCTTTGTTAGAGTCCATCTGCCATTGGCTCAAATCTTGTAAGACAGGATCAGGACTTTTAATTCATCTGGGCTTGGAAAGGGAGTATTAAGGAGACTCCAGAGATCTCTTTATGTTTCAGAATTCAACCTCCTGAATCTTGGGGTATCTCTCCGCTTTATAGTCTGGCTGCTGGATTTTTATAGCAGATTTTGCTCTCTGGTCACTCTCCTTTTTTTGCACTTTGTGAGGTCTTTCTTTGCCCTTTTGTCCTGGCCCTAGACAGGCAGTTACTGCTCGCCCTGGGTGAAAGCCTGCTGTACCGGATCCCCGCCTGCAGCAGCTCTTAGTGAAGCCCTGGAGTATCTCAGAGACGCATCGTGTGGTTCTCCTACTCTGCTTCCAGCAAAGGCCCAGCGTGCCTTGGTGGGATCCTATCAGCTCTCTTGCCCTGTTTCCAGCCTTTGGCAGTCCCTGCCTTGCACTAGTCGAAGGTCCCATGTATCTTGTGGGGAATATCTCTCAGGACTCTGTCCTGTCTCCAGCCTTCTGTGTATCATCCTATGTCCTTGATGAAGGCCTGCAGGAAAAAAATTGGAGAATGGGTCCAGACTCAATTTGTGATCAGGGCTCCTCCTAGCCGACCAGCAGGCATCAAAAGTCCATCAAAAGTTCAGCTGACTTCCCATCCCATCCACAGTGGACTCCTCCTTTCTCCACCCTTGGCCAAGGCTGGAAGCATTCATGAGCTTTTCTCTCATGAAATTCATCTCATTTAAGTTTTCTTGCTCTATAGTCGTTGGTGAGTTTCTTAAAACTATAATTACGTAGCATGTCTAGATTTGTTCTGCTGTATAGGTGGAAGCAATGAACTTTTGTTACTTTTTATATCCTAACAGGAAGCAAATGTCTAAAAATGATGAAAATTATTAGGCAACTGAAATTCTACACTACCCAATAAAAAAACAAACACTCTCTGTTTCCTAGATTTCTCTTAATTCTTTCCCTACTTAGTCATCCATGTCATCTGTTGTTCACCCCTTCGAAGCCAGTGGTTCTCAATTAGGGGTTCCTTTGTTTGCTAGGGGATAGTTTTTATTGTCATGGCTGGGGAGAGAATGCTGTTGGCCTCCAGTGTGGCGAAACCAGCGATCCTGCTAAACATCCTACAATGAGCAGAACATCCCCCAACACAAGGAATGACCTGGTCCAAAATGTTAATGGTGCTGCAGTTGAGAAACCCTGTTCCAAGAGAATATGAACAAATACCCATTGCAGATTCAGTCATTGTTTTTCCATCAGCAAATCCTGGTGGCTATCAAACAAATCAAAGAAGAGTGGAAGGGAAAGGAAAAATATATGTTTTATCTCCCTAACTCTGGGAAGCAATGAGTGGATCTTCCACATTGTCACATCTTCTGTCACCATGACTTGCCATAGTAGGGTCAGTCTAAATGTTTACTGAATGAATACGTGAGTGAATGATTCGGCGAGTGATGTTTAGATGCCAGCTGCTATTTGATAGGCCTTTACTACAAAGCCTTTCCCCGAGCACTCCAGTACTTGTCAAAGGAATAGAGCATTTGAAATATGTGTCCCAGGAGTTCATACACTTAAGTTCTCTTTCTAAAAGTTATTTAGCTCAGGTATCGTCTCGAGTAGTTTGGGTGTTCTTTCCAAACCATCCTTTCATTTCTATATCTGTTACTGGCCACTACTGCGAGGCACTGTGTTGGGCTCTGAGAAGATGTATTGACTGCTGCTTGGGCTCCTTCTCTGTACATGCTCGACACAAAAGCATGTATTGCCGAGCCACCAACGGCATTTCTATGATCACAGCTATTCTGAAAGCAGAGCCTCAAATACTGTTGAAAATTCTGAATAGCAAGACAACCAACCTTGCTGTAGTCTTGATGAATAAATTTAACTCACTTGATGAAACCCAGCATTTTTATTTTACCAATTATCAGTAGAAATTGATATTTTCCAAAATCATTTTGGGGACAAGATGCAAGGCTTACAACCAATTTACCCAAACAGAGAAGTACTGTGAGTTACACTGATGTGGGCTGCTGGTCTTTATCTGATGCAAACATTTGAACGGATGATTTATTATTACGTTTGAGTCCTGAGGCCTTTTCACTGGGGCTTGACTAGTTAGTGAAGAAATGTTTTTCAAATATATTCCAATTGAAATGCTTTAAGTAAATTATGTGTGTATGTGTGGGCATGTATATTTGTGTTCTCTATTGTATGAGAAAATTCCAGCAGTTTTTCTTTTCCTTTGAAAAGCTTTTCACACCAATAAATAGCAAAAGCTGCATGAATGGATGAAATAAATTTTCTTCATATTTTTGATAACCCTTTTAACTCCCCCCCTTATTTATCCATTTAATTTTTCTATAGATATCCTGAGTTCATGAGACTTAGACTCTTTTTTAATATTACTGTAGTTTTAAGAGTTCTGGTTGAAGGCTAATGACCTGGCATTACCTGGTCCCAGGCACAGGTGAGTAGATGAGTATTTGGAGCACATGCCTGTCCCCATCAAACTCACCGTGAGGCAGGACCCCAGCCAGCTCCATCGGCTCCTGGTCAGGCTCTATGTATTCACCTCCCGGTTAGGTCACAGGGAACGGGGGCCTGTTAGTGACCATAGAAGTTAAAATGGGGAAACCTCATCTTAAATGAAGAAGTCAGTCTGTGGTTAGACATACAAAGGCGTGAAAGGCATACAGTGCCCAGTGACTTGTTGCTCTGGGGCTCGGGGACTAAGCATGTCCCAGGTGTGATTCATGAGCGTGGAATTTGTTCGGTTATCATAGGGAGGCCACAGGCTGTATTTGTTCTTGGTGCAGCAAGCACCCTTTATTCAGTTGAGAACCCAGCTTGCTTAACAGGACTGTATGATTCTGAATTTAATAAGGGTGATCTCTAAAGCAAAGGCTGGGGTCTTTGTTCATCTTTGTGTATCTACTCTGTCGTAAATCAAGGGGGAATAATTTCCTTCTTATTTTTCATAAGATCTGGACTTAGAAATGGTGAGCTTGTCACTGAAAAATGGAGCCCAAGTCAATATGCCTTCTATTACACTATTACAAGTTACATTTCCTCCATACTGCTCTCTTCTCCTCTCCTTTGGTAAAAGAGACAGGGGATATTTGCCCTTCAAGCTGTTACTGTGTAATTACCATGGAGATAAGGTCAGCAGATATCTGGTGAGTGCTGAAGGTGACTAATTGAGACTTCACCTTTCTCCTGTGCATCTCCAGCAAGGATGTGGTTAAGACATACAGGGACAGGGAGGCACCCTGCCCCCAGCTTAGCAGGTATCCCACTGCTCTGGAGGTGGCCCCACCTTTGTCTTCTCAGTTTGTGGTACCCCTAGGGGCAAAGAATCTAAAGCGGGTTGTCTATCACTTCTGGGTGGTAGGAGCCCTGCCAGTTCTTGGTGGGAGATTCATAGCTGAGGAGGGACCTTGTCAACATCCTGGGGGTGGTAACAAGAGCTTCCTCATTAAGCCTTCCTCTCAGGATCCAAGCATCTAATTAGGATGTTTTCCTTCTGGAATTAGAAGTATTCCTTTTTTTAAAGTGGTTTAAGAAAAAGGAATGGGATAAGGGTGACCACAGGACAATCTGTAAACATATAGTAGCTGCTGAGACCTGGAGGAGAGTGAGATAGGCTCCCAGCAGAGAGACTTACTCAACACTTGATGTTAATTAAGACTAAAGAATATTGTGAGATTTTTTTTTTATTCCCCAGTTTAGAACGTGATGAATCATAATTTCTCTACAATTAACAAGATAAAGCCAGCCTGGAGGAAGCATAAAAGAGATGATTTATTCATTCACTCAGGAAAGTTAAGTCAGCACCTGCCAAGAGACAGGCAGTGTGCAAGATCGTCCTGGAGAAAACCAAGTTTATTGGACCCTGCCTCTAACTCTCTTGTAGCTCCTAATCTACCTACCATAGAATTCGATGATTTATTGACGTTCCTTATTTTTTATTTACTATAAAAATCCATACATAGTAATATAGACAAACTAGATTTTAACGGTTGGCATTGTATATAGCTCAGGCTGGGTGGTAGCGATCTGCTATACTTTGCAGTTTGCTTTCTTAAAGACCCGTCTCAGAGATGAGCTTGTGTGTTGGTTCTGCTCTTTGGCTTTTCACACTGGTGCCTGTGGCTGCCTTCCATTCCCAACTCTGCATCCACGGAGTTGTTGACAGGAAGGCAGGGAAAGGAGAGCACATGACGGCCAATTGGCAGCAGTTATTGGGTACAAAGCTGTCAAACCAGATGCTCTAGGTCAGAGGGACCTACTGAATTAGGTAATCCACCCATATTCTGCTCAGTGTGAGTAGACAAATTGCTAGGGAAAGTGTATATCCTGGAGTGATCCCAAGAGCAACATGTACCAAGTGCTGGCTAGAACAGGGGGAGACTAGATCCCTACCCCAGAGAAGTTTCCATTCTCCGTGGAACACTAACATTTCTCCCCTCCCCTGAGAATAACGCAGGAGATTTAATTGGCAAGGCAAGAGGAAGGCTCAGAAACCTGTGCAAACTATCCAAGAATAAAGGGGAAAAAGGAGAGAAGAAGAAAGGTGAGAACTTTATGACTGTCTCAGGCAAGAACTATTGGTACTTACACTTCTGTACTCCACCTTGAAATCCTGGGTTCTCAGTTTGCATGCAGTTTATAAAACTCAGAGAACGCATCAACCCATCAGCTCCAGATCTATGTAGTGTGTTCATCAAAAGGTAGTAAGACAGAGATTTCCGTCCATTTGGTTCTGATCCAGCAGTGTTTGCTAAGTAACAGGCATTGTGCTGATGTTAGAAGTGTGGAGATATGCAAGGGGTCCTGTAAGGAACTTTATATCTGCCAGAGGACATTGTCATGAACAAACACAATTAATATGAGACTAAAAGGCATATATGCTAGATGGGTAGGTGTGATTAGATGTAGAAAAGTTTGATCAGCAGAATTTTTTTTTGGAGACAATTCTTTGTTCGAATGAACTATTTGGGGTAGGGAGGAAGACTGCAAAAGCATGCTCCAGTAGCAATGGGCCATTTTCACATTGCCTTAGGGGAGAGTGAATCTTATTAACCAAAGGATGCACTATGTCTGAACACTATGGGGGACTTGATTAGGTGCTTTGGGGGAGTAGAAGCTGGGGCAGAGATGGATAGCTTTGCATCGTATGGAGGGAAATTATTTTGAATCAGTAGGGAGCAGGAATCGGGGTAGAAGAAGAGAGCTGTCTCCTACAGAGGAGCACAGGAGAGCTGACTGGTCCAGCGATGCTTCTAGCATGGCTCACTGTGGTATTTACGACACACAGTCAAGTGTCGCATAACCATGTTTAGGCCAACCACGGACCGCCTATATGATGGCAGTCCCATAAGATTATAATAGAGCCGGAAAAGTCCTACAGCTTAGTGAAATGGTAGCTGTTGTAACATCATAGCGCAATGCATTAGTTATGTGTCTTTGGTGATCCTGCCAGGCATATAAAAGCATCACATCTACAATCACGTACAGTACGTAATACTGGATAATGATAATAAATGAGTATGTTACCGCTTTATGTATTTACTACACTATACTTTTTATCATATTTTAGAATGTGCTCTTTCTACTTATAGAACAAGTGTTTGCTGTAGAAATAGTATCCACGTTACACTGACCGCAGCCTCACGCAACTCGGGCTATTGCGTCTTTTGGTTACATCATTTTCTCTGTGCTCGATTTAGCCCCCAGTTGTTTTGTACAGTAACACACAATGCAGGCTTGTAGCCTAAGAGCAACAGTCTTACCATAGTGCCCAGATGTGTCGGGCTACCCCATCTAGGCTTGTGGAAGTGCACTCTATGATGTTCACAATGATGAAATCACCTCACAACACATCTCTCAGAACTTGTCCCATGGTTAAGGGGTGCGTGACTGTAAAGAGTCCCCCTCTTTAAGCCTCTCAAAAAATCTTCAGTAGGTAGACAATGGTTAATATCACTTTGGTCTATCTTTCTGAAGAACTTGAAACCCCATTTGAAGTTCTGTTTGGGCTGGTAGTAAGGGGGTAAGCAAACCAGCCTCTACAGACTCCATTACCTTTAACAATTACCCACAGCATCAGGTGTCTGGCTTGGGGAAATGGGCTCCTAACTGGTTCCCCCCCCACCACCCTTGTTCTCCAGGGGTCTTTTCTTCACCATGAAGCCCAAATGATCCTTTTAAAACATAAGTCAGATTGCAGCAGACCTCCGTTCGAACTATCTGATAGCATCCATTTCATTGAAAACAAAATCCGCTTTCCTAACCAGTGACAAGCCCCTACTTGATGGCTCCCTGGCCGCTCCTCTGAGCTCATCTCCTGCCGCTCCCCTAATTCCCACTCTGCTGCAATCGCATTTCCTTCTTTTGTTGCTTGAACACTTGAAACACTTTCTCACGTCAAACATTTGCATTTATTGCTTGCTCTGCTAGGATGTCTTCTTTTGGACGCCCACCTCATCTTTCCTTTCTTTCATGCCTTTTCTCCAATGCCATCTCCTTGTTGATAAGATCCCCGTTTCCCCCTTTCTTACTAAGCATTCCTCCACTCTCACCCACCCCCCCCAGCCTGGCTTTCTTAATTTACATGGTTCATATGTTTGTTTATTGTCTCCCCACCGTGTAGAATATAAATCCCTTAGGAGCATGAGTTTTGTCAGTGTTGCGATGCTCTATTTCCAAAGCCTGGAATTGTTCCTGGTATAAGATAGGTAATAAATGAATAAATGTAGAATAAATGGATGAATGAATGAGGTTGTACAGGGAGAGGCCATAGAGTAAAAAACAAAAAACAAAACAAAAACCCCAAAACTTGAAATAAGAGTGAAAATCTAGCCAGCCACTAAGGTTTCCTTTGAGGACTCATAACAATAGCAGTGGGGAATTGTTTCTAAATAATCTTATTATTTTATTCTGGGCTTAGTACAAGGCACAGCAATGACGGGCTTTGTTTTACAAACAAGCCTTCCTGAGGGAGGCAGAGGGGAGTGGGTGGCTCTGGCCCCTTCCCTGAGGATGCACAGTTGGCCTCTGGACAATGGAACTCCAACAGGGAGCCCTGGGAAGACAAGTTAGGCAAGTGTGTTGCCATCATCAGGCACCAGACCCTTTCTGTCCTTTCAGGCCATGCGGCTCAGGCCACTTCCTATTAGGGTGACTGACTAAGGTCACTTTAGGCTGAGAGCATAGAGAATACATTGTAGTTGTGACTACTCAGGGAGCACAGTAGAGAATGCAGTCGAGTGGAAGAGAAAAGGAAGTAGTGAGGCTAGGAAAGGATTTTAGATTAAGTAGGATACGGAAGAAGCAGTGGGAGAAATAGGAATGGGAACCTCGAAGCCACTCGCTGTTTCTCCTCTAGGGTGTCACTCTTTCCCTTTCTCTCTTCTCCACCCTACTTTGTATCACCAACCAAAAGAAGAAACAGAGCAGTTGCTTGGATTTTTTTTTTTTTTTTTTTTTTTTTGCTGGATCACAAGATACTTAAGCTACAATTTAAATCTTAGAAAATAAGACACTACAAATAATATCTATGCTAATGATAGTGTTAATAATGGCTACTGATTGTTGAGTGCCTCCACTCACTAAAGTCAGGGCAAGGCCCTTTCCATACGTTACCCCCAATCCTTAAAACAGCACTGTAAAGTGGAGATCATCCCCATTTTACATAGGGAGAAACTGAGGCTTGGGAAAGCTAAATGAATCTGGAACTTCTGTTGCTTGGAATTGTTCTTCACTGTTTTCTCTTTCAGAAGCCGATGTGCAGCCTTGAGTAAAGTTGAGAGTTATTCTAAGCAGCAATGGACTGATGGAAAGTAGAAAAGCTACAAGAAACAGATTTGCATGATTTTGGACAAGGTAACAGTGTGCGACACAGCACTTTCATAAATGCCTGACAGTTTGGAGTTAAGGGAATGAATGAAAAAGTAAAAAATTAATGAAAGCAGACAGTGTAGCAAGAAGAGGGACTCTTGTGCCTTGGTCATCCCCCCACCCAGCCTTGCCTAAACCCCATGTTAGAATGACAGTAGTGTGTTTAAGAGTGTGAATTATTAGACATAAGGGGGCTTAGTTTGGAGGGGAGGGAGGTTTAAGTGTTAGAACTGCAGCAAGGTCTGAAGTCAATTGCTGGGGGGGAAAAAAAGTGGGGGGAGAAGGAAAGAGGCAATCTCAAGGGGGTTGTGAGGAAGCAAAGACCTGTTCTAAAACCAGCGCCTGACTACTCGTCAAGGGGCCCAGAGCGAAGGAGGGGACATCAGAGCACAGCAGGCAAGCACACACACAAAAACCCAACAATCTCAGAACCTCTTTTTAATTCCCTCCAGCAGGTCGGCTTGGAAGATCGTTAGCTTATATTTTACTTTACTTCTGTGTCTTTCCTCTCCTTTCCTCACACAACAATGGCCAGATTGCGGGAGCTCAGATTATTCCAAGACTCCACCATAGGATGATCGAGATTTGTTTGCTTGCAGTTTCGGGGAGGGCGGGGATAAGTTTATTCTGCAGTGTTCGTGAGTGTGGCTGAAGGCTGTCTGACCTATCAGGTGACCACATAAGAAGCTTGCTAATTCGTCCATTAAAAGATTTGTCAAATAAACAGCCCACCGCACACAAGGGGCCTTAGGCTTTGGAAGAAAGAAGCCAAAACAAACATCAGTGGGGCCCATGGATTTGGGTCACTGGAGTAAAAGGAAAAGAAATGTCTAGGGTGCCCAGCTTGCATTGTCCCTTCCCAGGCTGCTTGCTCTTGGCGTTGACTGCTGTGAGGCCAAACGGCCACGTGAAGCTCCTGGCCGGGAGGACCAGGTCATTCACTTGATCCTATTTCTTTCAATTCTTTGAATGATGTATCCATCCATTCAGTTACCAACAGTAGCTGACTTCCTCTGTCACTCTAGAAGTTGGGTCTGAAGGGAGTTTAGAGCAACTCCTAAGGGCCTCAGGTTACCTAGATTATAATTAACTTTGCTATCACTTTGAATATAAAAGAAATGCTTTTGTTAATAAGCATTTAATGCTAAGTCCTCGACAGGAAAGGACAAATAACCCAGAAACCCATAACATCTGAGGGGCTAAGCGTTCACCTATTTCAGCTCTCATCAGACTATAGTGTATTAACCTGTTTTCTACTCAGCAGTAAGTTCCTTGAAGTCTTATATGCCAGCACCCAGCACAGTTCTTGGCAAATAGTAGGAGCTTAACAAATATTTGTTGAGTAAATTGAATGAGATTGGGCAGATTCCCATGATGTCAGCCCATGAGGTCTTTTTCATGAGGTAGCTCAATTTAGCAGCTCCTCTGGAGCATTCTAGAAGGGTGACTGAGTACTTTGGGGGCAGGGACTGCCTCTCATTCAACCCTGTATCTGGAGCCCATTGTTTGCTTAAGGAATGAATGAAGGCCTGTATTGCTCAAGGAGTGTGTGTGTGTGTGTGTGTGTGTGTGTGTGTGTGTGTGTGTGTGATAACCTTTTGGGTAGTCCCATCATCTCCTCAGCTTGGAAGGTTCTCAGGAGATGAGCACAGGGATGTGTCAGATAGATGCCTGGCTTTTGCTGAAAACCTCCAGAAGAACCGGGATGGGGGCACTTTCTACAGGTCATGCTAAGCTGCTAGGAACAGCTCAGTGACTTAAGGAGGTAGCCAGTGGGCAAAAAGGCCAAGCTCTATTAGCCAGTCTGGGGACAGAAATGAGAAGAGTAGAAGGAATGGGATTAGCAATACTACTTTAAGGCTATAAGAAACCACCCAGAAAACACGTGGCCTACTGTTGATAAGGACAAAAATAGAAAATGGACAAAACTGACAATAAGATGAACACATAAATGAATAGTTCAATGGGGGAAAAAAGGCCCACCCTCATAAGTGTACCATGACTCTACCTTACCTAAGACCATTCATAAAAATAAATTCAATATAGACTTGAATTAAATGTGAAAACTAAAACCATGAGTTACAAGAAAATATAAGAGGATCATTTTTATCTGATCTCTTAAAAGATAAACCATTTCTAAGCACAAAAGCAAAAGCAGAAAGTCAATTACCAAATAGCACTTAAATGTATTACATTAGAACACATAAAAAAAGCTTTATTTCCTTCTTTAAAACTTCATTTCCAAATTTTAAACATGTATGACTGTTGAAATCAGAATGAAATAAAAACATGCTTTTTAATAATTAAACCAAAGTGAAAAAAAGTATGCATTTGTACAGTAACATCTCACTCCAGGCAAAACACCACTCCCCTTCCCTTCTTTGGTTGCCTTTTCTGTGCTTGCTATTAAATTTCCAACCTATCTTCAAAAAATTGCATAAACACATACGTGGAGGGCTGAGGAAGGCTGAGAAAATGCACAGTACAGTTATCTCTGGTCCTGAGGCTCATCAGGAAATGATTTATAGTCTTAGATGCCCTTTTCCTAATTATCCCAATGTCCAAGTATTTTGTCTTGGAAGAAATTTCTCCTGTCCTTGGACCTAACACCTCACATTTTGCACTGGTGTCGCTCTCTTTCCTAGCATGGCATTCTAAATGTCCCACAGTGGATTCCTGCTACCTGTATCCCCAGCCCTGTGTCCCCTTTGGCACATACACACACAATGCGCTTCTCCCACCCTTGCTAGCCCTAGAGCACCTATTGCACCTATTGTGCTTTCTGCTTGGATTTTCATTTTTTTTCTATTTTCCACCTGACAAACTCCACTTATTCTTTAAGAACCAACTCAAAAGGGATTTCATGTGTTATCAGGCCTTTCCTCGTGCCCTGTGTGAGAGCACCTCTCTCCTCTCAGCTCCCACCTTATCCCGTTACGCCCATCAGCTGAGTGTGCGTTTTTCCCCCTGACCTAACACGCTCCAGGACAGACACCAGGTCTAACTCCTGCCTCATCCAGCTTTGTATCCCCAGTGTCTTGCACAGTGCCTGAAAGAGAGGAGATAAATAAACAATTGTTTTATGAACACATGAATGAGGGAATGACAGTGTGAATGGTAAAATTAAAAACTGGTTGTTACATACCTCTATGAACTAGTCTTTAATTCTTTAACAAGTATCAAGCCCCTCCTCAGCAACGTGGCCTCTCAGAGAAATAATTCCCACTTCAAGTCACATTTGGCTTATGTCTCATTTTTTAACTTCTTGTATATTGGAATCTGCTCCATCTAGAGTTAGAAACATATGATTTACCATAAAGAATTCATAAAAAAGGTCAAGGAAAACTCCAGCCTTTGGGTTCTAGTTCCTGTTATTGTATTTTAAAGGTTCTGGTATTTCCACTTCTTTGGAATTGAATGATAAAACCCTAGAGGTTTCTCTTATTTTATTTATTTATTTATTTATTTATTTATTTATTTATTTATTTATTTATTTCCCATGACAATTAATTACATTACTCTTGTCATTCCAAAGAGCAGCCAGAAAGCTTCCAGTGTAGGTAGGTATTATGTTTCTAGTGAGAAACATAACCACAGAAATTGGCCCACGATATGCTGATGGGCTGCTCCATTTTCTTCCTCTCTAAAAGGCCAACCTAAAAGTTTTTGTGAGTCGAGGGGCATTCGAGGTGTAGGACTAGCTGAAAGGGCCAGTTTGTTAACTGATGACCAACAGGTAAGTTTTATTGAGGGTTATCCTGGGCTGGACACTGTGCCAAGTACCTGTCATCTGTCATCTCATATTCAGTGTTCACAATAGCCCTGCATTGCACTTGTTATTACTGTTATTAATGCATCACTATCTACAGGTAATAAAGAGAGCCTAAGAGAAGTTAAATTATCTTCCATAGCTCACATAACTAGTAAATAAAGAAAGGTACAGCTGGAGCTCTGCGGATTCCAAAGCCCTGTTCTCTTCACAGGACCCTGTTACCTCATGATAGTAGAAATTTTATAAGTCAACAGGGGGTGATAATGGGTTTTTATCAGAGTCCTTCAAGGCTCCTTAAAGTACTGCACTCACCCTGACAAAGCAAGTCCTCTGGACAGCCAGGCTTCTCTCAGGTGAACTGATTAACTGAGCCTCTCAAGTTTACTCCCGCAGGAGAAGCAGGTGTGAGCTGGGGCCAGTCCCACCCAAGGTTACCTGCACGGAAGGGGGTGGGGACCTGCCCTATCCTGCAGTTAACTCAGGGTTTTTGTTTTTACTCAGCAGCCCAGATTTCCCAACTGTCCCATTTTTACAGACAACCTTTCAGTCTTTGCTGCTTTCATAGGTTCCTTTTTGGTATGTTTGTTCCTCTTTTGCTTGTTTGGGATGGAATGAAGACAGGCCATGTCCAGACTTTCCCTGTGGGTCGGAGACGGTAAAATGACCCTTTCCCTGCAGAGTCTCTCAGGGCAGAGCCTTGGCTGAGAGTGAATATGACTTCACACACCTACAGACAAACAAATACATAAAGAAGTTTTAATAGTAGCTGTAACAACAACAACAAAACGCCTCTGTGCAGTCACACAACCCTGCTGGCCTCAAACCTGGAAGAATCCAGAAACAATCCTTGAAGCTATGGCAGGCAACTAGATTTCACCTGCTCAGGGCCATAAAGATAACTCCAAACACAGCAGGGAGGGACAGAGGGATTATCTCTGGACCTTCAGTCCACAACCCTCACCTGAGCGGTGTTGTGCTATCAGTTGCTAGCTGATAAGGGCTTTCCCTTATCACTTTCCTACACGGAAAATCTGCCTTTGACAGATGAAGCGGGGAATCCGCCAGTACTAATTTAGTGTTGAATGTTTATTTCCTCTTGTGTAATTCTATTTCACATATTTTTCTCTTTCCAGTTAAAGATGATGAATTACTTAACCAAACAAGCATTTAATGAGACCTCTTCCATTCCAGACACTGTCAAATGTGAACTCTGGCCGCCCATGCATGTTTTCCTGACCTTCACCTGGCAGCTCCTAGGTTGAGTCAGACAACACCTAGAGCTGCGTGGGCCATTCAAGCTCAGGGGAGGAGTAGAGAACCACAACACCATTAATATTTCCCCTTATAGTCCTTCCCTCCAGTCCTGCCCTCAGCCCTGGCCTGCTAGAGACTATTTTTGCTCTCAGTTCTTACTCCTCCAGGACTGTAAAGGAAATTTAGTGTTTGTCTGCTTGCACCTAGCATTGGTGATGCAAAATAGGGAAAGCGAAAAGAGAGAAACAGACCGAAGAACATATATGCATAGCTCATGGACACAGACAACAATGTGGTGAGGGCCAGAGGGCGAGGGGGGGGGTCTGGGTGGAGGGGGCAAAGGGGAGAATTTTGAGGGCATCTGTAATAATGTCAACAATAAAAATGAAACATAATTTTTAAAAAAGAAAGCGAGCCCTGGAGGGCGTGGCTCAGTTGGTTGAGGGTCATCCCATGCACCAAAGAGTTGCCAGTTCGATTCCTGGTTGGGGCACATGCCTGGGTTGGGGCTCCATCCCCAGTGTGGGGCATGCAGGAGGCAGCAGATTGGTGTTACTCTCTCACATTGATGTTTCTCTCTCTCTCCTTCTCTCTTTCTCTCTCAAATCATAAAAATATTTAAAAAATAATAATAGAGAGAGACAAAGAAATTGAGAAAGAGAAATTGAGGGAGCCTAGGGAGGAAGGGAGGAAACGAGAAGGACCCCAAAAGCTAGGGCCAGAGGCAGCTGTGTCTGTGGAGAGCGGGGAACACTGAGTTGAAGTATAAGAGGTTCATGAGCAGCAGTAGGTGTGTAAGGAAACTGAAGCGACGAGGACAGGCATTTTAAGAAGGACTTCTGAGGGCTGTGAATTAGAGCTCCTGCCTTAAAAGTTTTTCAAGACATACAGTAATGATTGCAATTACTTTTTGACTTATATTGGTGGATGCACAGCGTTTCCCAGTCAGGAATAGAATGGCAAGTCAGGCACAGGCCACATGGAGTCCTGGTTTTTAGAGGAGTTGCACAATCATTTTACAAGCACTTATTGAACACCTATTTTGTCCTGAGGGTGCAAAGATAAATAAGCTAAGAGGTTTACTATTGCAAACAGGTGTCTCCCTTTCTACCTGGAATGATAGCTAGACCTTTGCCCTTCTTGGTTGTATGCCCAATGGGTGGATCTGTACCCAGTAAGAAACAGAACAAAACAAATTCAAGGTTCTTGGCCTGGGAGGGACGGACTCTAACCCACAATGCCAGAATTGAGCTGAGCAGCACCTTAGTTCAACCCCTTTGTTTTACAAATAAGGAAAGTGAAGCCCAGAGATGAAGTGGCTCACCCAGGGTCATGGTGCAGCAGGTCCAAACAGGCCCTGGAGACACCTTACCATCTGTCTCCTCTCACAGCGGGCTCTCAGGCATCACTGCAGTGGATCTGAGGCCCCTGCATGGAATCCCATCTCACTGATCCATAACTGGGGGCGAGGGTGTTGTCAGGGACTGTGGGAGGCGCTACAGGCTGGAGGACACTTGCGCATTTCCATGGAAAATGTCTAGATTTAAGCCCCGCCCTCACCTGGAGCGAGCGTAAAGGCCTCTTGGCTGCTCTCAAGTCCTGTGCCTTCTTGGATTCAGGTGTTGGCATCCTCTCCATACAGGCCAGGGGACTCCAGCTATTCAGTGTTACCTTTTGTTGAGGGGAGAGGGACAGAGAGCTAAAGAGGCTCTTCTCTTTTCCAGAGAAGAGTGCTGACTTTCTGTCTCTCTCCGCAGCCCCATCAGGGGGAGGCCCACTCATTGGTGATAAATTGACACTTGGGAAGATCAAAGGTTCATCAGGACACAATTCATTCTGTGATTGATCAGTTGTTTGGATCTGTCTCTGTGGGGAAAGAAAGGACAGTTCTGCTTGAGGTGCCACCAAAATGCTGCCTGCATAACGTTGGAGCCAAGGAAGCTGGGCGGTGGACATGCCCCCACCTGAGCCATTAGTCAATGGTGTCAGTCATTCTGGCACCTGATTTACTTGTTCATTTGGCTTGTGGGAAGGAGGCATCCCACTGGGTGATGGTGATGATGTTGTGTGGACCGGGCCTTTTTCTGTCGGCCCAGCAGGGAGCCTGCCACCCTCCAGTGGAGCAGCTCAATCACTGGAATGCACTCTCAAGAGAGAAGAATTGGGATGGGGCAGATTTTGTGGTCACCAATGAGTCCTCAGGGCTGTGAGTCTGCCGAAGCCCTACAGCTGAAGGGGGTAAGCAGGTGCTTTCCCTTTCTCGAGGGTTCTCTCAAATGCACGGGGGTCCAACCCTGTGTTGCCTTAAGAATGGTTAAGCAGGGTGCTGTTCTGGTGGCACCATGGCCTGGGACTGACCCTGGGCTCCATGATCCCAGCCTTTCCTACTCCTGTCCCAGAAATGCAGGCCACGCCATGAACTTACTGTGTGACCTTAAACAAGCCAACCTTCTCTGGTGCTGGGTTTCCCATCCATCAATAACTTACCTCTGTCCAGCCCCCACCGCATATCAGAAAGCCTGGGGAAGTTTACTTACAGTATGTATCCTGAGATTCCATGCCAAGCAATTGTGAATTAATGGTACTGGGTGGGCCCAGGTATTGAATTATTAATAAACTCCCAAGATGATATTTTAATGCATTTTGCTCCTTTAAATTCATGTCATGGGGGTAAATGGAAACATTTCATTTAGTGCTGGATCCTGTAATATATTGTGTTGATTCCTAATTATTTCACTCACATAATGCCAGTATGCTTTGACTAGCGTGCAAGCTCCATATGAGCCAGCATTTTATGGCACAAATACCGCTTTTACAAGGTCACCCTATAGGAGAGCTGGATTAGAAAGGGGCAAGGGAGAACTCTCAGGGTGGCAGAAATATTAGGGGGGTAGGTTACCTTGATGTAGCCATTTGTCAAAACTCACTGAATTGTAACAGGAAGACACTTGGGATTGCATTTCACACTATCTACATTACACTTCAATTAAATAAATTAAACCAATTAACATTAATAAAAACAAAAACACTGACTCAGAGTTCCTCTACAGATAACACAAAGGCAGACATCGTGAGTCAGAAATGCCTCCTTTGAGGGACTGTGTCAGCAGCATTAGCAAAGGCTCAGTCAAAATACAGAGAACATTTTGACAGGTGATAGATGGGAGGGGGCTTGGGGGGCCGAGTGAAAAAGGCGAAGAGATTAAGAGGTACAAATTCGTAGTTACAGGATAGTCACCGGGGTGTAAATATAGTCAATACTATTATAATAACTATGTATGGTGCCAGGTGGCTACTTGATATATTGAGATGGTCATTTAGTAAATTATGTATAGTTCAATCACTGGGTTGTATATCTGAAGCGAATATAATATTGTATGTCAGCTGTAACTGAAAAATAAAAAAATTATAAACAAAAAGAAAAGGCTCTGTCACTAACAATTTTTTCCTAAACTTAACTGTTTCCCGCCCTCCCCACCAATGGGAAGGCAAATCAATCACAGGTTCAGCTAGTGGGGCAGGGACTGGCAGGGACTCTGGAATGACTCAGAGAGGCTGCATAGAGAAGGAGCAGTGTCCGTCTGTCCACCCCTTCCTAGACTTATATGTGATCTGCAAACCCTCAGCCCTCACAGTCCCTCCCTGGGAGCCTCCTGCCACTCTCACCGGGATAAAGCTGTGAAGACTGCCCGCCTTCAGCCTAGGCATTTCCCTGGGCTGCTTTCACAAATAAATGTGAATCATTTATTCATTCCACCTTAACCAAGCATCTCTGCATCGGGCACTAGGTGGGGGTGCTGCAGTTGCAGAAATGAATGAGAAGCAGTTGCTGCCCTCAAACCCAAGCAGTCAAGGGGGCCAGCTAAGTGTATGTGCAATTTTAAGACAGGATTTGAACCATCCATTGGTGACAAGTCTAGTGAGCCTGTGACCCCAGAGGAAGAACACATCACCGTGGGGTGGGGGAAATGGCTCCTGCGGCACCAAGAAAGGGATTTTGGTGGGGGAGGAGGGCCTCTGGGGAGAAGGTGGCATCGTTTTAGCTGAAGGAGGTGATGCTTAAGGAGGATTAGAAAATTCGTGGGTGGACCATGAATTGTCTAAGGAGTTTGTACTTTATCCTAAAGCTGCAAGTCCTGTTTTGGTTTTTATTAAATTTTTAAAAAAGAAAAGGAGTGACAAACTTTGTATTTTATTTCCTTCTCCTTTTAACCTAAGGAAATGCACAGTAATTTCTACCATCCTTGACCCGTTGGGGATTGGATGCCCTTGGACGACACCTCCACCGCTCCCCTTCTAGTAATGAGGAAACCCAGAGGCACATCATGTGAACCTTGGGTTCTTCAAATGCCAGCTGAACATAAGAATCCCTGTCTTCCATAATTATACCTGGGGCTCTTACCCTCCTCACTGCTTTTAGTGACTTCCATACTGTCTTGTTAAATAACTGGTTCCACCAGCTGAAATATACCATCGCATCCCATCCACCCCGAGGTGATTTATCCGGTCATCTCAACCGCACCAAAGAAAGCTGGAGTAAGAACATTTCTAAACGTATAAAGTCGATGCCATTAAATCCATGCTCTAGGCATCGTTGGGATGTATTCAGTCATTCAGTTCTTTCCTTGGAGGCAGATCCACTCATGGTAAACACAATTGGGACAAGCCTGGAATTTTCCATTTCAACCCAGTGCATATTAGAAGTAACAGCTAAGAGCGAGGGACAGAACAACTGCATGGCAAGCAGGCCTGACGGAAAATCCAAAAGGCACAGCCGCCTGCAGCTACCAAGGAGAGAGACCAAAGGTCTCACACCCCTCCTTGGCCATGGGGGCATTTCTGTCCAGTGGAGCAAAACATTTCACTGTTCCAATGAAACAACCATTTTAATAGCCATCCTGTAAAGGCTGCTCGTGTTTGCTGGGTGGGAACATGTGCAGTATACTTCAGGAAAAAATTCCATCAAAGTGGTGACAATATAAAAATGCTGCTGATTCTGGGAAAGTACTTCAGTAGTCTGGAAATTTCATTTACGAGGACTTGTTACTCTCCTGTGGCACAAATGAATGAAACTTTCTGTGTTTGTAAATGACACAGAATTGGTATGTTAGATAATATAGCTGAAATGGCCTTTACAGCTAACCTTAAAGTGGAATTTGAAACTGCTCCATTCCCACAGTCTCAGCTCCCCTCCACAGATAACAATGTACTTAGAAAGGCTCCTTTACCCCCTTTTACCCTAAGGACAGGTGACTCACGCTCACTGAGCCTGACTCAGGGGTCTTTCGAAACACCCGGAGAAAACTACTGTTCCTCCCTGCCCCTCAGGGCTGCATTGGAAATCCTTGCCTCTCTGGGTTGGCTTTCCAGTAGCACCTGTTCTTAAATGAAGGGACTTTTATAAGTGAATTCCACATACATTAGCATCTGGTGAGAGTCTGCTGTGCCCACGATCAACACAGCTTTGAGCAGTGAGGTGTTGCTGGAGTGTTCGGTGGAGGTGAGATTCTGACACTTGAGGCTGAGTAGGGCTGCGATCCCTGGTTGGTAGCCTCGAAGCTTAAAATCCAGGGTGGGGTGGGATGGGGCGGGTGGGCTAAAATACTCTCTAGGAGCTACTTTTAGTCCTTTGAAACACTTTATGCTGGCAAAAAGCTCTCGAGTTCTATTCTCTTTCAATAAGCCATTACTCTCTACAATTCACAAAATGCTCTCAGATGTCCTGCCTTCCCCCCGCCACACACTCACACTTCCCGGCGCTTCTAAAAACCTCAGCTTCTTGCTTTGGCGCCTTAGGAGAAAACGTTCAGACGAATGGCAAGTCGGTGTTTCTGTTCATTCATTCAGTTGACAAAATGGAAGCTTCTTCGTGGCATAACCGGTGGGTTTTCTGAAATCTCCTTTGGCTAAATTTAAAAAAAAAAAAAATCAAGAGGGAAAACTGAAAGTGTTATTTTCTTTTTTCATGTTTATAGCATCTTCCAAATTCTTTCGTGTTGCTTCTGACCAACGGTTTCCTAGGTGGGATTCAAACCCTTGTGCTCAAGTCAGGGTTCAGCGTTAGTTTTGTTCAGTGAGGCCGCGTCTCCTAGGCCTGCTTGGATCAGATCGCAGCAGCTCAAGCAGGAGAGCAGGAGCCCCACGCGCTCACAGGCCTCTGCGGTTGCCTCTCTCACGGGGCCACGCGGCCAGTGGGGGACCGCCTGTGACAGCACTCTTTAAAGTGACAACCCTTATGACACATCGAGACGAGGCCTATTATCCAGGACAGTAACGAACTGCAGCTCACAGGACCAGAGCATGCCTGTCCTGGTCAAGGATTGTTAGAATTAGCCTCCGAACCAGAAAAGTTGCAGAGGTCACCTGTGCGTCCTTGGCTGCAGTGTCCAGTTCCGAGCATCTTATCACCTTATGCGACGGCGACTCCCTCGAGAACAGACAGATGTTGGGGTTGGTGCAGCAGCTCGTTAGCTGTTCACGGCGGGTATTGTCTCCAGCGACAGCAGGGAGAATATCAGGAAAGTCCACGTGCATCTGCTCTTTACTTGAAATGTTTTCTGTGTACACACATTCTGATGTCGCTGTGTTTTGAAAAGGGTGGTGAGACAGCCAGCTGCTGCTGCTGGGGATTCCTGAGGGCATTGTTGCAGTCAGTCCCATTGTGTGAAAAGATATGGTCAGCCACACTTGTCGCTGATCACATTTTCAGCTGCTAACGCATTTCCAGTGGGAGCGGAGGGGGGGCCGGGGAGACTGTGCAGGGTCTGTGGCATGAAGGCGACCTTCCTGACATTTACAGCCTCAACAGTCTGCGAATGGGGGCGGACACTTTATTTGCCTTTCACCTGCTTTGCCAAGCTCCCAGCCGCCTGGTATTTCCATCTCCCTGGTGGCCACTGCAGCTGGGGATGTGTTTGGTTTTTCACTGATTGGAACTAATCATTAACTCTCTGGGGTCGGTTATTGTTTTATGTTAATGGCATGGGGGGGGGGGGGCTTTGAGACGCCACTGTGTGATAAGGCCTGAGGCTGTTCTCCTGGGGGCTCCTGGACAATGGCCCCACCCCGCACCCCACCCCGGGACCCACTTGATTTCCCCTGGGGGAAGTGGTTTGCATGGAAGGCAGGGAGAGCACCCTGCCTTCAGCCTGGCTTCCGCCTCTAAGACCAGGAACCTTAGGCAGCCAAAATCCTTCAGGCGGGAGGCTCAGGTTTCACAGAGCTGTCCTATTTGTCATGTATATTTTGGACCACTCCCCTGGACTGCCTGAGGACACCCGGCAACCTGTTGTACAACCTGTTTGTTGTGCAGTTAGGGGAAGACCAATTCTAGAAAGATGTCCAAAGTATTGAGAGTTCCTTTGGGGTGGACGCCACATGGACTCTGGGAGGCACAGAGAGGGGTGAGGGGACCCAAGGGAGAGGACAGCGTGGTGAGGAAGGACTAAGGTGAGAGAGAGCTGCCCCCACCTTGGCCCTTGAGCAGTGAGCCCTTGAGCCCAGGGACAGCTCCCAGGCCCGTGGAACTTCACGAGGGGCATCTTCTCCCCTGACTGCGGCTATCACAGTCCCAGCGAGGCGAACAAGACTGACCTGGAAGCCTGATGCCCCTCTGGATATGTAGCAAGGATCTTGTCTGGTTAGTTCCAATTCGTTCAGGATTTCTAAACCTTCAATATGAATTACTATGAAAACCATCAGACTGGTGATAAGCAGTAGTATGAAACTGCCCCCCTTCACCTTTCTATAGCCTGGGCCCCACATTTTGTGGCTCTATCCCTGCTCTACTTGCTCAGGGGCTTCTTTTCACCTTTCAAGCGTCCTGAGCCCCAGACAAAGCCTGCTCACAGAGAACAAGCCTAAACCAAGACCATTCACACTAAAAAGGCCAATATGTTACCTCTTTCAGTAATATTGGCATAATTATTATCCTCATTAGGGGAAAAAAGGTTTGAGTCAAAGTTTACATATCTAACTGTAAACTTTTGAGAGAAGTGGAACAAGCAGTTGTTGAGTGACTACTATGTTTCTCCCAGGGATCATGCTGTGCCCATGATTCTATTTAACCTTCAAAATAATTCTCTGAGGAGGCATATTTATATTCATTTACCTAAGGAGGAAAATGACAGTAACCTCTCTAAAGCTACATAATTGTTTTGGCCTAAATGGCTTCGGACTAAATTGTTAGAGCCCTGGTCCATCAGAATCCAGGATTCCATGGAGGTATCTCAGAGCTCCTCCCAGGAAACAGGGGAAGCTGAGCAAGTGAAGAGAGAAGATCAAGGCCTTTCTCTTGGGCTCCCCAGAGCAGTGCCACGTGCATACATTTTAAATATTGAATTTCAGGAAAATCTTCTGTATTGAGTTCAACTAAAATAAAAATTTTAAGTAAGTTCTTTGGAAAGGGAACCTTTCAAAGGAATTTAAACAGGGGTATAACATGGTCATACTCACCTTTTAAGATATCAGCCTGGGGCTGTGTGAATGGATGGAGCCACCAGACAATTCTCCAGGGGTGAGGCATAGAGGACCTGAACCCAGGCAGCAACAGAGGACATGGAGACCAGGGGAGAGATGTGAGAAATGCCAAGGTCAGTCTCATAGACCATGGTGACTCCAAGTGTGGCCTTTGGACTAGCAGCCTCAACATCACTTGGGAAATTGTGAGAAATGCAAATTCTCAGGCCCCACCCTGGATCTACTGGATCAGAATCCGAATTTTGACAAGACCCCCAGGTGATCCATATGCCCCTTTGAAATTTCAGAAGCACTAAGACTGCTTGCCTGGCAGGGTGGAATGAAGGAAGTCTATTCGATGACCTTGACCCTGAAAGGTGAGACCGTTCAGAAGAGTACTTCCCCTCAACAGCTTCGTGGTCATGGCAACGGCTTTCTGCTGCCATGATGTCATCTAAATGAGCTGGCAGTAATGACGTTGATGTTCTATTTCAGTCAGGGTTCTCCAGAAAAGACAGTAAGAACCCTGAGAAGGTAGGGTTCTATGGAAAAGACAATAATTCTGGGGAAAGTTGAAGACAGCAGGAAAGAAGGAAGAACAAATATGAGATGGGTTGACTCCATAAAAGAAGTCATAGGCGTGAGTCTACAGGAGCTGAGCAGAGCTTTTGAGGACAAGATATTGTGGACATCACTCATTTACAGGCTTGCCAGGAGTCAGAGCTGACTCAATGGCATGTAACACACATTTGCTTTTGAATTATACTCTCCTTTCCTCTGTTGGTACAGATTTTTCAAGCACCCAGGACCATTTTCCCTGACTTTGGGTGCCCTACAGGTTTGGTCTATTTGCAAGCCTTTTATGCCTAGCCTAATCTTGACTTTCTTTTTTTTCATTAGACACTTTCTTGTCTAATGTTTCTTTCTCTCGGGGCTTGCTAATTTAAGCTAAAGTGCTTATGGAAAATACTACTCAAATATTATACTTTTTTAAAGAAACATTTCAGTATTAACAGAACCTTCAAGGCCATTACAGATGAGAATATTTAAAGCATTGAGTTAACGAGGAAACACTTGGAGGCATGGGGGTCTTTAAGATCTCCTAAACTAGACAACATCACCTCTTGTTGTTCTTCCTGGTGCTCTGGAATTCTTGATCTGAAAGGACTGTGTTCTTTCATAGCTGGAATGCTGTGCCCCAGCTCCCCTGCCACCTCCAGACTGAGCTAGGTGCCCTGCCTGTGTGGTCTCCTGCGGCATACTTTCATCACAGTGTGCTATCACACTACTCTAATTGTTCATTTACGTGTCCCTCCCACACTTGATTCTCTGTCTTTTCATCTTTATACCCTCAAAGCATAACAGAGTACCTAGCTCATACTGGAGGCACAATAAATATTTGTTAAATGAGTCAATGAAAGAGTGTGTGACTGTGGATAAGGCTGGTTTGGGGGGTGCGATGGGTTTAGGGCGTCAGCACAGCAGTGCATTGAGCAGTAGGAGTGTGTTTAGCAGTAGAGGATAGAACTCATGAATTTCCAGGCTTTGCCTGAGGTCAGGGAGCTACTCTGTATTCTGACGTGGGTTTTGAGTGTCTCTGAATTACTCTCAATACCCTAATGAGCCCTTCTGGGGAAGTGTAAGCTAGAACATTCCTCCCCACCTCCACTCTATGGGCCAGCATTGAAACCTGCCACTCTGTTTCTTCTCTGAAGAAACTGGATACTGCTGACTGTAAACTGGGTTTGGTCACTTAGTTTTACTTTTACGGATGTTTTATTCTTAGTTGCAGAGATATTTTTAGCTTGCCTTTGCTTAGCGAACAGTGAGAGCTCAGGGAACAATAGACTTGCCCTTAGTGCAAGTCCACTAGGCCACCTCTGTTTATGGAGGGATTCCCAGGCTTAAGAAATGATGCACTTTACACAGTCGGACTCCCCCAAACAAATTCCACGGCAATACAAGGGATTCAAGAAAACCAAAGCGAGAAAATACTTTTGTTGTAGCTTCAAGCTCGAAGGACACATTCCTCCCCTCCTTTACTTAAATAATTTATCCTGATTGCCAAGCAGGCCTGTGACTTATCTTTTAATTCTTCTCTACTGATTATGATTTTCTTGCCCATTACCCTTTATAAAACACCTCTGAAATTTCTTCTCACTGTTCATACTCCCAACCCACACAGTGGCCATCTCTTTGCTTTATTTCAACTCTTGTTTTCCCTCAGCTCCACATAATTTATAACATTATTACTGTATTAATTTATGACATATATGATCCACAGTTATGCATGGTTACACATTGGTTTTTTTCTGGTCATTACCACGTATTTATTAGATAAGAATATTGAGAGTATCAACTTTGAAAATAAACTCATTTATTCTCAGCCCTTTCTTTCCCATGGCATGGGAACACTACTTGGCTTACTAGAAATCATAAGTGAGACACTCATGGATCAAGATTGTGTTTCTTGCTCCCCAGCAGAAGGACTGTAGCCAGCTCCTCTTGCAACATTGGAAATGCCCCAATTTCATGCTCTGATGATCAGAATTTGATAGTATGCACATGGTCAAGCTAGGTGATCTGAAGATGAATGGAGTCCTGGAAATATGCTCCCTGGGAGGAGGGAGGCATCAAGAACCCACTTTGCTCTTTCATAATGTTTCTTAGAGCCAATCTCAACTTTAGTTTTATTGCTTTTGACTTAAGAACCTTCACTGAATTTCTCTGGCATCTGCTATAGTTTTGCCAATTCTCACAATAATATTATTTCAACTGTAGCAGAATTTTTGACCAATTGGAATCTAAGATTGACTTACACAAGGCCAAGTAGGCCTGAAGTGATTAATATGTTTTCGAGTTTCTTTGTTGCATAACTTGCGATAAATTCATGTCTAGGTTAAGATTCATAATCTATTGTTACCATTGGGTAACTTGAGTTACCATTACCATTTAATCAATGTAGTCGATCAAAGCAGCTTTCAACACAAAAGCGGGTGCTTGGCGATGGTGTGTAATCATGGCAAAGCAACAGCTCTTAACTTCATTATGTGAACTATTTATGCTCTTCATTTATAATGGAGAAAAAAATGAAACACCATGACCAGATTAAAAATACATTAATCATATTCTAGTGACAATAGAAGATTTTTTTTTTTTAATCTGCAGAATGGACACAAATATATTATATTGGGAACCTTTTATTTCATAAAAAGAAATTATATAGAGAACACTTTGCATTTAAAGCCCCGTATTGCAAAAACCCCACATTATTTCATACTCTACGTTGATTCTTTTATTTTCTTTCCTTTTTTGGGCAGGAGGGAGGGTATGTGTGTGTTTTGTTTTTTGCTGTCTGGAAGATGACAAATTGTATAGTTCAGTGACATAAATTACCTGAACAATTTACTGGAAAAGTTCCTGGCAGACTTTTTTCCACCTAACTCCTGTGTTCCCTTCTTTGCTGCTGTAAGAACACGATGTACCCTCAGCTGTATTATTTTCACATCCACGGTCAGCACTCCCGAGGTACTGCACGCTCTCCCACTCTCTCTGTCTAAGAATGGTATGCCAGACCTTGTTATTTCTCCTTCAGTTCTGCTACCCTGCCTCCAGCAATGTTCAGTATTTGGTAATTCGAGGAAAAGATACCACCAATTATGTACCTAGACAATTACAACGTAAATGCTGTCCATGGCATGTGAGGATTTTACAAATTCCAGCCTGTGATCAGTTCCCACCCTAAAGACTGTATTCTGACAGTGTCTATCCTTTCTGGTGTATCCATAAATAAGCTATAAACACAGTTATTAATCATCTGGCACCTTTTAAAGAGACACACTCATTCTACTGTCTAGCGTTTGGTACTATTAACGTCTGATGCGCAGTTGTGGGAGGTTCTAGTGTTTCCTTTCTTGGCTCCAAGTCAGGGTTGCTCAAGTGTTTGCCCACAAAGTCTCAGCCAAAGCTTTCAGCTGCAGAGGCTCCTTTCACCTGACCAGAAAGTGGCGGCCCTACCAGTTTCTCCAGGTTCATCCCTAATTGTCTCTTTCATGCTTCTCCTGGAGGGCATAAGTGTAAGAACATTGACTGTGCCCAGAAGATAACAAGTGTGGGTAATACAGCCTCAACTTGAGGCAGCAGGGAGCCTTGCTGATTCCAAGTATTCCAGGGCAGGGAATGGAGTGGCCAGCACTCTCTTCTTCTCTGTGGTCCAGTCATTCCAAATGCAAGTTTGGTGTTGCCCAAATACCACACACAAAACATGGCCAGCACCAAACAGAACAGTGAGTTAAAACCATCAGTTTCTCCCGCAGGTGGTCACTGTGTCCTAAATTCCCCATTTCTGTGACTAATACTAGTAGCACAGGTGTGATTTTGAACACCTGAGCCCCTTCACTTTCTAAAGCCTTGGGGCAGTTCTTAGATGTTTCTCTTGCTGTGATCACTACTAACTACTGCACCCAAAATGAGGTTCATATGTGGACTGTGGGCGCCTTTAGCCTTCCTCTCTGCCCTCCACGGAGCTGTCAGAACAAGCTTCTGCAGATGCTGTTTGCAGTATATCTGCTGGTACAATAAGAATTTCAGCCTATTTTTACTTTAACCCTTCATCAGCTGGCTTTTTTACTTCTCTTCTTCCTCCCTTATTTCTCCCTAACATGTCTTTTCTATTTCCAACACAGGAAATGTGCTTACACTTCACAAGACTGGCTAGATGTTTGCCCTTTAGGTTTTGCTCAAATCTGTCCCCTAATCTGGCCAACTCTCAGCATCTCTCAAGACCTGAACTCTTCACCCAGGGAACCACTCTCTTTAATTAGGCTCCCACTCTGATTACCTCTTCACTCTATTTCCTGTAAGTTTTTAGTCTATTGAGTCTAAGTCAATGTTAAATAATTTTGTACCGATGAGATTTGTTTTATAATTACAAAGTACTTCTCCTGCATTTCAAATGTACAGCAACCCATCGACATAAAAGAAAAACTCAACCCATCGACATAAAAGAAAAACTTTTTGAAGTAGGAACATGTCTCCTGCTGTTTTTTATGCCTGCTCCCCACACCAGTGTCATGCACCTATTCAGCATTCATGCAGCAAATGTTCATAAGCACATAAGGGCTGCAGATACATGAATGATGAAGACAAGCCCACTCTTTGCTCTCAAGAGCCAGTGTGGAATAGGCTAATGGAATTAATGTTCCTGGTAAGTAAAGAGAAAATTAGGCACATATTTGTCAAAGTAATAAGAAAGCATATGTGGTAGCTTCAAAATAATGGCAAGAAAAATGGGAAAATTACATTCAATTTTCTATTTTATGATGCAGCAATGCAATTAGAAAATAATATGACAGATATTGGAGACAGGGCACCTGCCAGATTCTGTAGACCTACTACGCCCTCTCAAAATAGGACCGGCCTGGCTGGCGTGGCTCAATGGTTGAGCATTGACCTAGGATCCAGGAGATTGGGGTCCTATTCCCTGTCAGGGCATATGCCTGGGTTGTGGGCTCCATCTCCAGTCAGGGGCGTGCAGGAGGCAGCCGATCAATGATTTTCTCATCATGGATGTTTCTATCCCTCTCTCTCTCAAATCAATAAAGGCATATTTAAAAAAAAAAAAAAGTAGTAGGACCAGTCTTCAGAGGGACTCAGAATGTTCATTTTGATCTGGGGCTACATAGGTGTATACAAATATAAAAATTTATCAAGCTGTAAAAATGTTATAACCTCAGTTTAAAGAGCTATTTTTTAATTGAAAAGAAAAAATGATAAGAAAAAAAGCAAAGTAAAATCTTGGCTTTCGGCATGTCCACTTATGCCTAGAAGTTCCAAGAATCAACTCTGCACATGTCCTGGGACACAGGCTGGAAACATTATTTGTGAACATAAAGTGAGCACAAAGCTAACTGAATGGATTCTTGTCTTCTCCTAGGCACGTGCGCCTGGACTGAATAAGCAATTCCTAGAATGCTGAGGGATCAGTAAAAAGCCTGAATCAGGGCAGTGGTTCTGAACTCTGGCTGTACATTCAAACACCTGGGGCATTCTTAGAGAAACACCCCACCCTTCAATACTCTGCTTCAGTTGGTTGGGGATGGGGCCAGGTACCACTATTTTTAAAAACATACCCCAGGTGTTTTTAATATGCAGGGAGAATTCAGAATCCCCAGCGAGTCCCATGCCATCTTTATAGGTTAAGACAGCGTTCTTCAACTGGTGTGCCACAAGAATTTTTAAAGCATGCAATACCTCACTATTTAGTCAGGGGTACAGACCTCTTTTCCTTTAGATTGTCAAATAAGAAAATGACAACAACCAACACAACAATAGGTGCCAGTGTTAATGAATAAAAGTTATACCTGTTTCTTTCTTTTGTCAGATTGGCAAAAAATATATTTTTTGGTGTGCTACAGAATTTCGGTAATTAATTTATGTGTGTCCTGAGATGGAAAGGGCTGAAAATCGCTGGGTTAAGGAAATGGAATTTCACAAAGTTAAAGTGATTGGCCTGAGGCAGTGCTCTGGGTGCACTTCTCAATTACCGGGAGCATGTGGAGTGTACCCATGCCTGAGAAGAGCTGCTGGCTTGTGGTTACAAAGGACTCTACGGTCAGAGCCAGGAATTAAATCCAAGTGTTTTGATTCCTAACCTCTAGTTTGTTCCACTTCATCTCCCTCAAATGGAGACATCATTATTGGCAAGAGCTTTTGAAATCAAAGTTGCAGCTATTGCTTTAATCTAAATTTGAACTCATGAGAGCAACCCCACTGACTGGAAACATTAGAAAGAACCTAGGAGGGTGAAACTTACTCTTCCAAATTCTCCTTTGTATGAATAAACAATGCCAATGGCCCTCCCCTTCCTTTTCTTCATTTCCCTCCTCACCAGCCTGCCTTCATCTCTCCAGTGGTGAAATCTGTCAGTTGGGTTCACACTTTTGATATAACAGGTTTTGTGGCATCACTCTGGCACACTCTCACATTAAAATATAATGATTCAAAAAACCAGAGAAATAAGAAAAATATTAGTCAGAAAAAGACTAATGAGGCAGCTGATGTATAATTAAATATTTGCTTGAGAAAGGGCACTCATGAGATCTTTGCATGCTAGCTTAAGACTTCCAGCAGTATAGAAGCTGCCCAACTAAAATGACTTCAAGACTCTCTATAATGGTAATTTGAAATCTATTTAAGACATTGAATAAAGTGTCTATTTTCAATGGTCCAAAACAAAGGAAATTCATTTAGAAGGAAATGTGAAGGACTTTCAGAAATTCATTATCCAGATGGCCTGAGACTAGTCCACTTTCCTACAGCTTTTCACCATAGCTTTCCTTTGAGGTAATCAGAGCAATTTCTTCATTCCCATGTGGTGACTGCTTTTTCCTTTATTTTATCACTTTCATCTGGATCGTCATGTAAGATTTAGCTGGATGATGATTAGGTTTTTAAGAAGGGTACGCAGTATATTCAAATACAGAAGAAAGACACATCTGTTGGGCCCTATGTAACCATGGTGGGATAAGTTCGTGTAGGTGAGAGGTCGGTTTAGATCGGATCTAACCTTCTTTCAGGATTGGCAAATGCAGGGATTTCATTACAGTGGAGCTCTGATGCCAAATAACTCTCTGAATATAGCTCTGGTCTGACATGATGAAGGATGGCATGGGGAATTTGTCTTTGAATGCCTTCATCCTTTCTTTCTGACTTAGAGAAAGAGTGAGTTGCGCCATCTTCCTTTCCAAACTTAGACTCCTAATTTTCATCCCCTGTCCTCCCCCATCCTGCCGCCTCTGGGAACTTGCTATATCAGTCATCTCCTTTATTAACTCTCTCCCATTTCTAACCTCCAATAGGCTTTACTCTCTGCTGAAAACATGAATAGCCTACTTTCCTTTGAGGAAATGGAAAACAGACACAAACACAGACAAAAACAGATCAATAAACTGATGGTTGCTCAACCTGGCCCTTCAAGCTCTCACCTATTTCATCTTTCGTTTGCTCCTAAATCTCTAAACTATATTGTCCAAACCCCTGAGTTCTCCGCATCACTTGTGATCAATGAGCACTCTCTTCTTGACATTGTCTTTTCTTTTGGTCCCTGGGTCATGTCCATTCTGACTCTCATCCTTTCCTTATCTACTTCTTTTGCATTTTCTTTATCTGGGTTTGTGTGGTTTTTTTTCCCCACTTCCCACCTCTTAAGTGCAGAAATCACACTTGATTTTACTTTTATCTTTTCAGACTCTTCATCCTAGAACTCATTCGCTCTCCTACTTTCAACTATTTTCTGAGTGGAATGACTTTCAAAGTTTTCTCCAGCATTGACAGATTTTCCTAAGGGTTAATCTCACTTCTTCAGTATCTTTTAAATGATTTCTTTGAACAATTTCCCACTCCCTAAGAGAAGTCACAGACTCCTGCTCACTAAACTAGCTCTTTTTTCTTAAAATCCTTATTTTTACAAATGGCACTTCTTCTTTCCAGGCACCCATGCTCAAAACATCTGAGTCACTTAGCTCCTGACTCTTGTGTGACTGCAATGATTGATTAATAGCCTATTCATTAATGTATTATTCATTTTAAAAAATCTTGCACTCATTCGTTTTATTTCAACTTCCGTTGTGTGGCCAAGTTTAGTCTCTTACTACATTGCATCAGTACTGTAGTAACCTCCTTGCTGATCCCATTGTCCCCAGGTTCTTACCTATTAGTACATTTTAGGCAACATGGCTGAGTATCTCTTCTACATTGTCATTTGTATAACATTTCTTCAACTAGATTGTAAACACAGCAAAACCTTTAACCAGATGCACACATTTTAGAAATTTAATAAATATTTGTTAATTCATTCATTTATCCATCCGATCAATATTATAAAGTTGCCAATTGTTTGACTATTTCTACTAGGTGTTAGATAATAAATGTGAGCAAAATACATCCATGACCATAAAGGTTTTGTGGATTCCTTATTGAATGAATGACTATAATGAGGGAAGCAAAACAAGTGGATGGAGGAATAATAATAGTAGAGCAGTGCTGAGAAAACATGAGCTTTTGAGTCAGGCCAATGTTGGTTTGAATCTAAAAATTACCTCTTATCTGTTCTGTGACTGTAGTCAAGAATTCAGACTAACATAAGCATTTAGTCAAGAATGTTTATGTTATTGGAGAGGCAGAAAGCAAAACAAAACTAGATATGACAGAGATTTATTGGAGCCAACACCTGTGAATAGTGAAGGAAGAGGGAGAAGGGTCAGCCACTATGTAAGTCTGATCCCCGGGAAGGAGACAAGGAGGAGGGATTGTTGGATAGGGAGAGTCTTGGATTCCAGCTCAGTTGTAAGAAAGTTTTAGCCAAGTTGATGGGAGTCCTTGAGCCAGTCACTTGTTGGAAGAACCCTGCATCTCACAAGAATGACATCTGTGGTTCACCATTGAGTAAGGGCAGTTTGCCTGAAGGGTGACTTCCCAGAATGCTGTTGTGGATGGAGAGGGCAGCACCTGGTCCCTGAAGCAAGACACCTGACCAGCACATGGCCATCACAATGCTTTTGACTGAAAACAGAAGAAAACTCTACACTTGCTTAAGTCAAGAGTTGAAAACTTTTTCTGTAAAGGGGAAGATAGGAAATTTTTTCAGCTTTGTGGGCATTACACCTCTGTTATACAATGAGAGCTGCCATGGACATTGTGTAAATATGTAGGTGGACTCTATTCCAATTAAACTTTCTTTACAAAAATAGGCAGGAGGCCAAGGTTGGCCTGTGGGAACATTGTTTGCTGACACCTGTTTTACATGAATAAGGTGGTATTTTCCTCACAAGATGAGATGTCTAGAGATAAGAGATTGCAGGTGATGCTTTAGTGGCTCAACATGACATAAGATTTTTCCATCCTGTTGCTCATTTATTCTCAGCATTTTTAAAGATAGCAATGACTTCTCTGATGCTTGTTCTTTAAAAAAGGTAGCAAATTATCTTCCCCAAATTCCCTACCGTTAATGAACCAATTAATTAATCACATATTAAGCAGCTATTTCAGGTCAGGTATTATTCTAGGTGCTCCTGCAGTTAACAAAACATAACAAATCTTTGTCCAAATGAAGCTGACATTCTAGTGAAGGGAAACAGAGAATAAGCAAGATAAATAAGTAAAATATGTGGCACTAGATTGTGATAGGTGCTGTAGAGCAAATAAAGCCAGAAAGAGGGTAAAATGTTTCAGCTGGTGGCAGTGAGGAGAGGCTGCATTTTAGATGGAGGGGCTCACTGAGTAGGTGACCTTTGATTAAAGACAAGAAGGTGTTAAGGAAGTAAACCATGCACATAATTTGTGGGGAAATTTTCCAGAGAGGGGGCTCTATCAAGTGCAAAGCTCTGATACAAGGTCAGTGTAGCTGGAGCAGAGTGAGCCAGGGGAATTGGTAAGGGGGCCAGGCCATGTAGAGACTTCTGGGTTTCTGTGATGACTTTGACTTCTACTCTGAGTGAGACAAGAAGCCATGGGACCGTTGTGAAAAGACGAGGACCTGGTCTCAATTACATTGTAACAGACTCACTCTGGGTGCTATGTTGAGACTATGCTTAAGGAAGTGATAAGGTGGAAGCATGGAGACCCATCAAAACGCTTCTAAGCAAGAGATGCTGGTGACTTAGAGCAGGCTGGCAGCAGTGGGGGTAAGGAGAAGCAGGAGAGCTGCAGAATCTGAGGACTGATTGGAATGGATGGCGTGTGAGAAAAAGAAAGATTAGTTATCTTTGTTGGCATTTACTTAGATGGCAAAGACTGACAGAGGGCAGAGATAGCTAGAAAGTTCAGGAGGACAGACTGTATATGTCAGGCTGAGAGTGTCATTAGCTACCCAACCAAAGATGTTGAGTGGAAAGTTGGATACATAAGTCTGGATTTAGCCTAGAAGACCAGAATGAGATGTAAATTTGGGAATCTTCTGGATAGGCTTACATATTATTAACTAGACCTTTGTCATATAGCAAGGCTACCTCTAGCTGCAGAGAAGGCAGAGAAAGCAATTATTTACCTTGTCCATCTTCCACAGAGAAAGACAGCAAGAGAGAAATGGATTGGTTATGTCTGTTGAGTCATTCAACTAACAATGTCTGTACTTAATTTCTCCTTAGTTATTTAGGTACAAAATAAAGATAATGAAATCTACGTTGTGTCACTGGTGAAATTTACCTGAGGAAAGCTATAGAA
Organism: Miniopterus natalensis; assembly: GCF_054644295.1. Classification (NCBI taxonomy): domain Eukaryota; kingdom Metazoa; phylum Chordata; class Mammalia; order Chiroptera; family Miniopteridae; genus Miniopterus; species Miniopterus natalensis. Next base: position 69,708,755 of record NC_142089.1, on the reverse strand, counting down.
AGCTTCTGACATACATAACATGTTTTTTAATATATGAGTCTCCTTCCTTCCCTATCAGTGACTTGATATATCATGGTAAGTTGTTAACTCAGTCTAAAGTACTTATTTTTGGACTTCCTTATTTAATGAAACAGTGACACTGCTAATTTTACAATCACTGCTGTGGTACTTCCCCCTAAAGCCAAGTATTTTCTGGAGCTGGGATGGTAACCCTGGGTTATGTTCCTTTCAGTCACTGTTTCTTCTCATGTTTAGGGTTTTGTTTTCACTCTGACATGTGAGCGTCTGTGCACAATGGTAGTCAAAGTATTTACAAATTCTTGGTAATGATTAACCCTCCCGAGACAGGCATAACTTTCCCCGAATCCAAGATTTCACTGGGGAGTGCCTGGGAAGAATGCTCACAAAGTACGAAGAAGTCCAAGGCAAGACGCAGGGTGTCTAGCTAAAGGCCAAGTGAAGGCCTGTGTTTGGGACACTTTCTGGAACAAAGCCAAAGAGAACCCAATGACCAGCAGAGGAAAAATGGCTCTAAAGAAGTTATTCTTCTGGAAAGAGAACCCTCACTGCCGAATCTGGCAGAAAGCTATGTGCTAGCATTCTTAAGTCCTTTCCCAGCTTTATCGGTTGACTTTATGTTAACTCTGCACTCCTTCCTCTCTCTCAGTGCATGGGTAAAGCAAGGTGTTTGCGTGTGTTTATGCCCATAGATAGTGGCTGTAAAGTCTTGACTTTTAGTTAATATTATTTTATCATTTATTGTAATGTGAAAACAATAAATCTTTTAAAAAGTGTTTGTCTTGTGTGTGTGTGTGTATGTGTGTATTAGTGTGCCATAGACTAGGTGGCTTATACAACAGAAATCCATTTTTTCACAGTTCTGGAGGCTAGAAGTTCAAGATCAAAGTGTCATCTTTGGCTTGCACATCGCTGTCTCCTCCATGTGTCCTCACATGGTTTTACTCCTGTGATCTGTGTATATCCCAATCTCCTCTTCTTATTCAATCATATTGAATTAGAGTCCATCCATATAACCTTACTTGAACTTAATTTACCTCTCCAAATAAAACCACATACTGAGGCACTGGGGGTTGGGACTCCAAAATATGAATCTTGGAATAACACAACTCAGCCCATAACAGTGTGTGTGTGTGTGTGTGTGTGTGTGTGTGTGTGTAATTATACACAGGGTGTCCCCCCAAAATGTATACACACTTTGAATAATTATTAATTCCAATGGGTTAAATCTAAAAAGAAAGAAACATCAATTGAGCTATCAGCTGTTAAGTGTGTATACATTTTGGGGGGGACACCCTGTATATATGAGATTATATTATACATAAAAATAAACATAAAATATACATTACATTATGTGTTATGTATTTATTTATACCTCTTATACACACACACATTCATTCACATACACATATGCACATACACAGTTCTGAGATGCTGTCCAATATGTGCTTGAAACTTCCTCCTGTCTATAGAAATACCAGTCCCCTTACTGTCTCGGACAGCTGCCCCTGGAACTGTGGAGCTCATGTTCCTCTGCTGCCAGAGGCTGGTTGTCCAGATTAGTTAATCTTTGCAAAATGCTTTGAAGGACAGGCTGCTTTAACCTCCTAACCTCTCTATGCCTATTAAGTACGAAGGGAGTTGCTCTGCTCCTGAGACGACGTCACCTGTGGAGCCAAACAGCAGAATCTCAAAGAGAAAAGAAATCCTGGGTGGGGGATGGAGGGACTAGGGGGCTCTATACTTTTGTTTTCCTAAAATTCCTGTGGCTGCAAGCAGGAAAAGTGACCACAGCAGGGTAGACTTCTGTTTAGGCTGAGGAAGCAGGGAGCCAGCCAAAGACCAGGAAAAGACCCATGCTTCTGAGTTAAAGATAAACTGAAAAGGTATTTTAAGAGCTAGCTGTTAATTCAGTGGGAAAACAGATAAGTTAAAGGCCTGGGGATTAAGCCAATTTCATTTCTGAATGTTTTTTTGGGGTTTTTTTTTAGGAAACTGTAAATGACATAAAAATTGGCAACAATTGTTCACTTGAAAAGAGATTTTTCAAGAAACCTTGACTTTCCCTTCATAGATGGTCAAAATGGACAGAAGATTATCTTTCATTGTAACCCATACTTTACTCATTGGAGGTGACTTTTGTTAGTAAACAGATTGGTCTATTTATTTTAACTCATTTGTAGATACTAGTTTGTTTAAGTCCTGGCTACTCAATGTAGCAAGGCTGAGCCAGCAGAGTCCACACCCCCTGGGAGTTTGTAAGAAATGCAGAATCTCAGCCCCCACCCAGACCTACTCAATCAGAATCTGCATTTTCACAAGATCCCCAGTTGACCTATATCCATATTAACATTTGAGAATCGGTGGTCTGAAGCCCTCCCATCCCTAGTGACTCTTCTGGAAGGAGAAGTACACATACTCTATGAGGGATTGTTTTCACATGGTACCTGATGATATGATAAACAAATAGATGTGCTTTGATGATTAGTAGGTCCAGCTTCTTCCTGCTTTGTAGTCTATACATTTGCAGCTTTACTATTTTTCTAATTACACTATTTTTATACTGTGCTATCTTGAGCCAGTTACTTGACCTTCTGAGATTCAGTTCTGTCTTCTGTAAAATGGGATTTAAATAGTTATTATTTTATAAGATTCTTTTAAACTTTAAATGAGTCAATACCCATGAAGCACTCACTGACCTATTGTAAAACCCCAATAAATGTTAGCTAAAAACACAACCCAGCAAGATCTTCATAAATACTTAGGTTATTAAACTTTTCTCAGGTGAGAATTGCTATGCTATTTTCCTTGCATGTGTTACTTGGTTTGCATTTGTTTACCACCTACCCTATTGCTTTTTAGGTTGCTTAAAAGAAAAGACAATCACCATCTCCCTGTAGTATATAACACCATGCTTAGCACACACTCAATTCGTAGTAAGTATTGTGAAATGACCTGTGTTCATGTTCACAACCATTTTGATGTTCAAACTGATTTGGCTTGTTTCATATTTCTCTATTGATGCAATGACTAAATTGGCTATAGTTGTGCATTTATTCAGTTGGCAAATTTTTGAGCACCTTCTATGTTCCAGATTCTGTCTTAGATGCTAGAGATTCAGCTGGAATAAATCTTTTGAAAATCCTTTGAGAAATTTTGTTTTAAAGAGAAGCAGAGAAATTATGTGGTCATGGAGGGAGATGAGGGAAGTCAAGAAAAGGTTAACAAGGTGAGGAAGTTACTGCATGTGTGCATACTCAAGAACTAAGACAAGTTGATAATGATGATGATGATGATGATGATGACAGAGAAAGAGAGAGAGAGCTCCTCAAGATTAGAAGACAGGATGGGATCTAATGCTTAAGTGCTGCAGTTGGCCTTGGCTGGCAGCAATGACAGTTTATCCTTAGAGAAAGGAGACAAAGCAGAATATATGCATATGCACAGAGAGCAGCTGGGTAGATGTGATGGTGAGAGAGTGGGGAATTTCTCCTCTAATTGCTACCTAACTTGCTGAAAGAGGAAGCAAGGTGGCATCAGCTTAGGAGATAAATAAGGAGGAGAGACTGAAAGGCTCAGAAGAGAGAAAGCGGGAAATAGTCATCAAGGAGAGTGGAGAGGGGCTGGGCTGCACATGAGAATGCCTGGCTGACAGCAGCAAGGTCCATTTGAGGTTCACGGTCATGAGTTTAACGCTGACCCAGACGAGGCAGCACATTAGTGTGGTTTTTTGGGGCTTCTTTCAGCAAGCCAAGTGCAAGTGTGGAATAGGCCAAGAGTTGTACTTCATTAGGCTGTATTCATGATTTGGTACCATGAACACAGAGCCAGTGGAAGGAATAAATGTGCCAGTTTTTTATGGATAAAAAGCTCACAGAAACAAGTACACTGGGCATAAATTATTCACATTATGGGAAACCACTTATTTCCAAAGAATATGCCATTTTCTTGGTATTATTCTGTTCACATTTGATGTCTAATTCCCATTTTCAAAGTCATTTACCCCTAGGGAAGGGATATATAGTCACATATTCTTTCACTGGTATTATTCGTCCACTCTGCTCAGACCCAGAGTCTCCTTGCACCTCTGCATGTTCCCGAAACCATGGTGATCTCGCTCAGTGCCTACGCCCTGCTATGGGCAGACCCAAGTGCAAATCTGTTTATTCTGCTAACTCAGAAGTTTGTTGAAAAGCCTGGAAGGCTTCATGCAGCTGTTTCTGGGGCTTTCATATCTCTTCTATGTCAGAATATTGTCTATTTTATATTTGAAGTGAAACCTTTTGTTTCTCCCACAAGGCTGAGGACATCCTTAAGGACAGATTGGTGGTCGCGCCCAAATTTCCTTTCTTGTCCCTTTCTCCACAGTGACTTACGCTATTACTGAGCTTGCCTGACTGCCCTTTACCTGGAACCGCATTATTTGAAAGAGTTCTTAAAAGCTTGGAGCCCCAACAAGGAGGAAATGAGTGAGCTTTATTTTCTCAAAAATCTTTTGCAGCCTCCTGTGATGAGTGCAAGGGTTGGTCTGCTCATTCTGGATTCTCCCTGGCTGCTGGGCAATGGCAAGGGGACTGTGTTCCTGCTCACTAAATTGTCCTTGACCTGGGGCTTGTACACATTGCTGGCTGCATATTTCTTACCAGGTGCAGGAAGTACCCAGGGGGCTTCCCCACAGCTCTGATTATGCACAGGTTTGTCTTGATCACACCCTGTACCCTCTTCACACATCCCCTCCCTCAAGTCTTCCCTGAAAATGCCAAGGTAGGTACATTCTGTTCCAAGTTCACTAGTCAAGAATGTTACCAGACTGCCCCAAAGAAGGTTTCCTCTGGTGTGGGCGAAGAGACTCTGAAAATCATGCTGTCTTTATACTGAGATCAACTCAGGATTGCATTTCCTTACTTATATCTAGTCACTAGTTGGATGATCTCTTACACTTCTAGCAAATTCACAAAGGTGCCCAAATAAAGTTATCTAACATGTGGAAGTCTTTGATGGTTCTCTGGGATAGTCATTCTTGCACTCATCTTTCCAAGTGATTCAGAATTTGGCTTTGTCCTGCCCTTTTAATGCATTAGGTCAGAGGAAGTAACGTTCTTGTCTGGCCTGCAGCCTTTTTGCAGTAATCTCTGGGAAAGCTAAAGGGTCCAGCAGTTGATTCACGGCTATTTATCAAGCGCCTACCATGTGCCAGGTGCTGTACTTTAGACAAGTGATTCTCGCCTGGCCGGGTGTGGCTCAGCAGTTGAGCATCAACCTAGGATCCAGGCGATCGGGGTTCGATTCCAGGTCAGGGCACATGCTTGGGTTGTGGGCTCGATCAATGACTCTCTCATCATTGATGTTTCTATCTCTCTCTCTCCCTCTCCTTTCCTCTCTCTGAAATCAATAAAGATATATTTTTTAAAAAAATAGGCAAGTGATTCTCAAATATTGTTGCATTTCTGAATCCACTGGGGAATTTAAAAATAATTCCAGTACTCATTTCACAGCCCATGCTAAATAAATCTCTGGGGAAGGGACCCAAGTATTAGGATTTTTTTAAAGCTCCCAGCAGATTCCAGTGTCTAGTCAAGGTTGGAAGCAGTGCTTCTGACAGTGCTCAACTTTAATGTGAAAACAAGTTCCTGGACATCTCCTTAAAATGCAGATTTTGATTCAGTCGGTCCGGGGTGGGGTCTGGGATTCTACATTTTCCTAGAGTTCCCACAGAATGCTGATGATGCTGGTCTGCAGACCACATTTCAAGTGGCAAGTAATAATGTTCCTTATCCCTTGATGGGTCAAACTTTCCTGCCCCTGAGCCTTCATGCCGGCTCTTCCTTTGTCCCTGGAACCATCTTCCTGGAAATCCCCAGCAAATGTGCCTTTCACCCTTCGGTCCTTCAGGTCTCCCCTGCCCACCCAATTTAGAGTGGTCTCTACCCTCGCTCTCTGTAATTATCTGTCACTATGTTCTGTCTGCTGACTTCTTAGAATTGTCACTATTAAGAATTATTTATTTGTGCCCTGGCTGGTTTGGCTCAGTGGTTAGAGTGTCAGTCCTCGGACTGAAGGGTCCCAGGTTCGATTCCGGCCAAGGGCACGCACCTCGGTTGCGGGCTCCATCCCTGGCTCTGGTCGGGGCACATGTGGGAGGCAACTAATCGATGTGTCTCTCTCACATCTCACATCGATATTTCTCTTTCTCTCTCTCTTCCACTCTCTATGAAAAGCAATGGAAAAAATATCCTCTGGGGGGTGGAGTAGGTTGATATTTTAAAAAAAAGAATAATTTATTTATTAGTTTTCTTGTTTTCTCCATGTTCCCTCCCACTAGAATAAGTGCCAAGGAGCCAGGAACCACATCTATCTGGTTCTATATGTTGTACTCAACACTTAGCACAGTGTCTAACACAGAGAAGGGAGCTGATAGATACTTGAATGAATGAGAGTAGAAGAGCCTGGCGGGTTTCAGCAACTCTTCTATTGCAGGCGAGACAAGAAGCAGAAGTGAAAACAATTCCAAGTTTTCCATGAGACAGAAGACAGTATCTTTGAGGACCTTTGAGAGTGTCTTATCTGGCCCTTTTTCTAAAATGAACTTCAAAGAAGTATGGTCTAGCTCAAGGCCCCTTCTTAACAAGAGCTTGAGGAAAAACACTAGGCGAATCAACCGCATTGCCTAGAGAAGTCACCCAGTTCTATAAAGGGTTGAATCTTCAGCTTGCCAGTATTATCTTTTCAGCTAACTGCAGCTCACTAAGACAGCAACAAGGTAAATAATCAACAGAGAAATGCCGTAAACATCTCAGAAACTGAGGTCACCTTGAAGCTGATTCATTACTAATCTGACACCATATCAGAGGCCTCAACTTGCTAAAGGTGAAGTCTTGTTCTTTGCCAGATCTGGGACTTAGATGGCAAGGGCACCAAAAAATCTTGTATAACTCTTCATTTTAAGTTTAATTCATGAACATGCAGAAAGTCCTATTGATTTCTCATGGATGGTGCAGAAATCAGAGATAATACCAGGTAAAGGGCCGTGGAAAGCCGAGCTGAAGTAATTTGGAGAGATTAAGAGAAGAGACAAAATTGATTTAGTCTCGCTAAAGCCCAGAATGGGAGGAGAAAAACATTATTGTCTCCCTTACTCTTGAGAAAACTAAGGTATAAAAAAGCTAATTGATCACCGTACATCACTAAACCACCTTAGGTTGGGAAGGCAGGGTAGAAGAATCCAACCAGAGCATCTCTGTTCCCAGTGGAGGCCTCAATTTACACGCTAATAGTTTCTTCCTAAATTTACTACAAGAGATGTACGTATTATGTTTTCTTTAATTTTTTAAAAAATGGAGCATGGCAGAATCTCAAGCCTGTTTAAAGCATATACATTTTGAGGGTAATGAATTTCTGTGTTTGCCTGAAGTGTTTATTTAGGTTTTCATTTTGAAACATCAGCTGTTACCACCGACCTTCTCCTTGGTGCTGAGAATCTCATGGGCTGTGTGTGCTGCTGAGTGTCAGTGAGGCACCTTTCCCACATCACAGAACAATAAACGGAAACAGCCAGAAGGCATTGGGGTGATGCTTGCAGAAAGGACACATATCTATGAATTTGGTGACACTGCTTGAATCAGTATTATTTAACCTGATCCACATGTGGAAGATGAAACCTTTGGCAAGACTGTCCATTTTGTTCACATTTCCAAGGTCTAAAAGTCTCTGTAATGCCTGGAACTGACATATTCTGTGTAACTAAAGCCTCCGGACATCTCTACAGCAAAAATATGTCAGTGAGAATAGATGTGTGCCAAGGGAAGGTTCTCTATTTGTCCTTCAGGCTTTCAGTCTTAAAATTCTCAGAAATGGAATTTATTCTGTTGTGGGTGCTATCTTTGAATAAAAGGAGTTTGATCAGGGTAGAGTATCTCACGCTGCCAACAAAGCTAATGAAGCTGTCTTGAGAGATCATCAAAGTCATAGGATCTCTGCACTGGATACCGCCTGGATAGTCTCACCTACTGCAGTTCTCCTTAGAGAGCATCCCTACAGGCCTGATGAGAAATGGAGAGCTCAGACCTTTGGAAAAGCCATTCTTTGTTGGTTCTAATTTTAAAACAGATCTTTTTTTAAAAAAATTGTATTTATTGGATTTATTTTTTTATTTTTTTTTTAGAGAGAGGAAGGGAGAGGGAGAGAGAAAGAAACAGATCAGCTGCCTCCTGCACACGCCCTGACCAGCGATCGAACCTGCAACCTGGGTATGTGCTCTGAATGTGAATTGAACCAGTGACCTTTTGGGTGTACAGATCGGTGCTCAACCAACTGAGCCACACCAGCCAGGGCTAAACAAGTCTTTCTTAATTTGAGCCTATGTCTGTATCACTCCAACTTCTACACATGTATCTTATTTTCACTTATTTTCATATAGTTTAAGTAAATAGAGTTTAATTTGTAAATTTAAAAATGCATCCCTATGTTCACAGCAGTGCAATTTATAATAGCTAAGATCTGGAAACAGCCCAGGTGCCCATCAGTAGCTGAGTGGATAAAAAAGCTGTGGGACATTTACACCATGGAATACTACGCAGAAGGATCTCCTACCCTTTGGGACAGCATGGAGGGACCTGGAGAATATTATGCTAAGCGAAATAAGCCAGGCAGAGAAAGACAAACATCACATGATCTCACTTATATGTGGAATCTAAAGAACTTAATAAACTGATGAACAGAATAGATTCAGTGACATGGAAGCACAGATTAGACTGACAAATCTCAGAGGGACGGAGGGGGGAGGGGGGAGAGATTAACCAAAGAATTCATATGCATATATACACAACCCAAGGACATGCGCAAAGGTGTGGAGAAGGACTGGGGAGGGGGATGGGACGGGGTGGAATGGGTCATTGGGGACAAAAAGGGACATCTGTCATATTTTAAACAAAAATAAACACACACACACACATAAAAAAAAAAAAGAAAGACTCCTTCCCAACAGCAACCCAACAATCCAACAATCTTTTGGACACCTAAACAAAGATATTAAGATCTGTCTTACTTAATGTTATTTTGTATAGTTGGAAAGTAAATGATAGTTTTTTTGTATATGGTTATAGGCCTCTGAAGCTAGATGCCTTTCATGCATTTATTTATTTATTAGGCAGTCACTTATTCACACGATGCTCTACGTATTTTATGAAATATATGGAGTGCAGGGGGGACCACTATTTCCTTCATACCTTCAACAAAGTAGTCTCAGTGTCTGTTAGCTTCTTTACTATCAGCTTTGTCATATAGTCCAGATCTGCCTTCCACTGAGCCCACCTCCTTCTGGCTGGGACTGGGGAGGTGTCTACCAAAAGATTCATGATAGATATCTCCAAACACCTGTTAAAACTGTCCTGAGAAATAGTTGATGCTGTAAAGAGGCAGGTAACTGTGAAGAAACATAGACAACTAGAGTTTCAAAAAGGTAGTGGGTTGTCTTGTGGGGTAGAAACTTTCCCTTCCCTGGAATTATTTTAAATGTCCTTGAGGGGCTTCCCACCACTAGCAGCATAAGTTACAAGATTCGATTCAATTAATTGTCTGTAATTTTACAGGTGTCTGTGTCTTTAGACTTCTCCACTTTTCTTGCTCAGTTATTTGGTGTTGTTTTCAATACTGTAGAGAATTAGCCGCCTCTCTGTTGCTCCATGGAGCCCTCCATGCGTGACCTAGGCAGGCATTGTGCCATTTACTGGGTTCTAGGCATGGCTCTAAGAGCTTCACGTGCCTTTAATCTTGCTATTTTTCTAATAGTTCTATAGTTTTAGCTCTTACATTTAGGTGTTTGATTCATTTCAAGTTAATTATTATACATGGTATAGGGTAAAGGTCCAACTTCATCCTTTTGAATGTGGACATCCAGTTTTCCCAACATTAATTGTTGAAGATGCCGTCCGTTCCTCATTGAATGGTGTTGGCATCCTGGTCAAAAATCACTTGACTCTATTTCCAGGGTTCATTTTTAGGCTTTCTATTCAATTCCATTACTCTAAATGTCTTTATGCTACTACCACAGTGTGTTTTTAAAAATATATATATTTTTATTGATTTCCGAGAGAGGGAAGGAGAGGGGAGAGAGAAACATCAATGATGAGAATCATCGATCTGCTGCCTCCTGCACGCCCCCTACTGGAGATCGAGCCTGAAACCCAGGCGTGTGCCCTGACCAGGAACTGAACAGTGACCTCCTGGATCATAGGTGGACACTCAACCACTGAACCACACCGGCCGGGCTTTTTTTATACCCCCCCCCCCCCCCCCCGACACACATTGTTTTAATTTTTCTAGCTTTGTCGTAAGTTTTGAAATTAGGAAGTGAGAGATTTCCAACTTTGTCTTTTTTTTTAAAAAAGATTGTTTTGGCTATTTGGTGTCCCTTGAGAGTCTGTATCAACTTTAAGATGGATTTTTCTATTTCTGCAAAAATGCCACTGGGATTCTGGTAAAGATCATATTAATCTGTAGGTCACTTTGGGTAGTATCAACATCTTAACAATATTAAGTCTCCCAATCGATGAACACAGGATGCCTTTCCATTTTTTTGTGTCTAGTTTATTTCAGTACTGTTTTGCAGTTTTCATTGTACAAGTCTTTTACCCGCTTGGTTAAGTTTATTCCTATATACTTTGTTCTTTCTGACATTATCGTAAATGGAATTATTTTTTAATCTTGATGTTAATATCCCATTTTATAGATAACAATACTGAGGCACAGAGATGTTAAGTGACTTTTCCCACCAGCAATAGTAGTAATGTTACCGCCAAACTGTGAAGCCAGGATTTGAATTCAGGCAGCATGACCCAGAGTTGTGTTCTTCAGGGCCTCACTGCCTTGCCACTGCAGGAAGTAGACTAGACCCTCAAGAGCCTTCAGGATGGTGAAAAGTCCAGCTGATTTACAGTGGAAATCAGGATTTCTGTGGTTTCTGACCACTCCTCCCTGTCCTCCCTTCACCCTTCCAAACTACCTTTTTATAACAGTTCCTTATGAAAGGGAGACAAATCGTAAACAACAGACCTTCAGCTTTCAAACTTTAGAAGCTTGATGAAGATTTATAGCCCATTCTCTTGAGAGTGCCCTTTTCCTTCCTTTCTTAACTGGACTGTGAATAACTCATCTATTCTTCATTTAAAAATTCATTTTTTACATTTTACTAAAATTTCCCAGAATAATTTCAATAAATGATTAGGAACTTGTTTAGACACACAGCATTTTTTTTTTTTTTTTAATTGAGCTTTGTAGTAGCGACTCTAGCATTTTCCTTATTATGGATATGTCTGGACTGTACAAGGATCTCTTTGTATAATCAACCTCAGTATACTGATGGGCCAAACAGAGACTTCATTTAAATCTGGCACAGTAGCGCTAACCTACTTCAGGTGTCAGACATGAATTAGTTTGATAACCTCCTTCATGAGCCCTGTGTCAAAGACATGGAAATGCTCATGGAAATACCCTAATGTTTCACTTGTTTTATTGACACAGGGTTTTATGAACTCAGTGGGGAATCCCCAAATGACAGTGCTGGGAAAATCTCTATTCTGTGACAGCCTCTATGCAATGAAATGAAAAAATAATGGAGAAAAATAAAAAGCAATGTTTTTTCATTCTTTTCTATCTCTTCTTCTATCCAGTTAAGCATCAAATTCTACTCACCCATATTCTTAAATACTTTTCCAGTCTATTCCATCTCTGTCTCCACTGCCACTATCTACTATTATTATTTGCCCAAATTACTCATACAGTTTCCTGACTGGACCCCTTCTTACAGTCTCCCTCTAGGGTAATCATCTGGGAAAAATTCTCATCAATGAACCTCTTCACCTGAAGACACTTGATCTTGAATCAGCCACTTACTTGCCCTTCTCTCTCTCCTCCCATTCTAGTTCTTTCTTTTCTTGTAAGCTAGACTAACTTTTAGGGTAAGCTATTTTCTCTTTCTGGGGCACTAACCCTCCTTATCTTGTATATCAGTCAAAGTCCACTCAGGAAAATGAAACCACTGTAAAATTTCAGACACAAAGAAATTTAGTACAAGGAATTGGTCACATAGATAATGGAAGAGCTGAGAAAGCTAGCAGGGAGGGGAGCAAGCCAGGGATTGCCAAGAACAAGAAATGCGTACCGTCCTTAGGCCTGGAGAATAAAGTGAGGAGATGGTGTTCATTGGTCCTGGGAAGCAGAGATGCCGAAACCAAAGCAAAAGCTGGGGCAATGGAGAGAGGAGATCTCCTGTGAGACCTGAGGTCATGAAGGAGATGCTGCCATCCCTTGGGATCCAATTGAAGTCAGAGGAGAAAAGGCCTGGGAAATGTGCGTCCCTCTGATACACAACAGGGCAGAGAAGGGTAGGGGAGTAATTTATAGATTCAACTAATTTTCTCATGCTAAGATTCAGCTTAAATATCATACCTTCTGGAATATGTTTCCTGGCGTCGCTGTAGTATCCAGCTATGGCCCCCTTATTAAATTTATTCCTTTTTTAAATAGATGTTCGTTTAATGACTGTTTTCTGAGCTCAGCTGTTAGGTCTCTCAGAGCACCCACGGTGCCAATAACATAGAGGTATAATAATAAATATTTGTTGAATGAGGAAATAATCTTGGTAATTGCCCTCCATAGAAGTTGTATCAGTATCCACAATCATAATGGAGATACTAAGACTACTTTTTCAATACCCAATAGAAAAAGCAAATAAAAAAATAGTAAAGATACAGAGTGTGTGAATAACAATATTAACTGTTAGTTTAATTGACAATAGAGAATACTGCATCTAAAAATGATGGAATTAACATTTTCAAGGGGACACAAAATATTTCTTAAAATTGACCATATGTTAGGCCATAAAGAAAGTATCAACAGATTTCAAAAGATTGAACTTATTCAGTATGTTTCTTCTCCACATTGGAATTAAACTAGAGTTTAATAACAAAAGGATAAATGAAAAATTCCAAAAGCATAGAAAGTAAACATACACTTCTAAATAATCCATGAGTCAGAGAAAAGATTGAAATGGAGACTACAAAATAAGTTGAATGAATGGTAAGTTTCAGAAAACTAATGGAAATACAGCTAAAACAATTATTGGAGGGAAAATAATACCCTGAAGTACATATATTAGAAAATAAAAAAGTTTGAAAATCAGTGATTAAAGTTTCCATCTCAAGAAAATATAAAAATAACAGCAAACTGAAGATATGAAAATAGAGAGAAAGAAATGATAAAGATACTGGAAAGTAAAAATGAAATGGAAAAGAAACAAACAATTGAGAAAATCAACAAAGTCAAAAGTTGGTTATTTGAAAAAAAAAAGTTATTAATAAAACACTATTAAGAATGATCACGTAAAAGAGAGAAAACAGAAGTTTAAACTACCAGTAATGAAAACAGGACATTAGTGAAGATCTTAAACACATCCAAAAATTAAGAAAATATGTGCAATTTTATTACAATAATTTGTTAATCTGAATAAAACATATAAAAATTCTCAAAAAATAAAGCTTAAGAAGCACAGAGAAGAAATCTGAGTAATTCTACACCTATTCAAAAAATTGAATTATTTATTAAACTCCTTTTCACAGGAAAATGGAGGCCCAGATTGTTTCATTTTTGAATTCAAATGTCAAGGAATAAAATTATACTAATGTTGCATATTGTATTTCACAGCAGCTTTTTTTCAAAGAATAAGTAAAGTTTTCTTAGAAGACAAAAAATCTAATCATAACAAAAAAGTGATAAAAATGATATTATCAAAATTTAAAACTCTGTTTAACACAAGAGATATTAAGAATGTGAACAGCAAGCAACAGCCAAGGAAAAAATATTTACAAGACATATATTTGACAAAGGCCTTGCATTTTATCTAGAATATATTTTTTAATGAGCCTTATACGTTGATATAAACATCAATAAAACTATGAAAATGACCTGAGCAGAAACTTTGTAAAAATTATGCAAATTGCCAATAAGAATATGAAAAGTTGTGCCATATCATTAGTCGTAAGGAATAAAAAATTAACCACAATGAGATACACTTTCATAGACACTAGTATGGCTTTTTAAAAATATTGATAATAACAAATGTTCACAAGGACTTGGAGCAACTAGAACTCTCACACACGGCTGGTAAGAGTGTAAAATGCTACAGACATTTTGAAAAACTGATCGTCCGTTTCTTATAAAGTTAAACATATGACTCAGCAATGCCTCTCTTAGGTATTTCTTGAGAAAAATGGAAACATATATCCACAAAATGACTTGTACAGAATAATCTCATTCATAATAGCCAAAAGTTAAAATAAATGTCTATGGATCAGAGAATGAATAAATAATTTGTGATATATTCATACAATAGGCTAGGACTTAGCAATAAAAATAAGTTACTGATACATCGAACAACATGGATGAATTTCACAAACATTATATTAGACAGAATACCTAGACACAAAAGATTATATACTGTATAATTCCATTTATGTAGATCAAGAATAGGCAAAACTGGTATATTGGTTAAAAATCAAGAAGTAATTACTTCTGGGTGGGGAGGGGGCATGACAGGAATTACTAGAGTAGTAGAAATGTTCTATATCTTGTTTTGGGTTTATAGCAATGTAAAAATATACCGTACTGAATACTCAATGTCTTTACATATTATTACATGTAAATTATACCACAATTTTTAAAAATATGTAAACGAGAAGGAACACTTAGATTTTTTATGAGGTGCCATAACATTGATTTCAAAACCTAACAAGAGCATTACAAGAAAGGATACTGCAGGTCAATCTCCCTCATGAACGTATGTGCAAAGGTTCTTTACACAATCTTGGCAAATCAAGTCCAGTGACACTGAGCAGGGCGATACCCAGACCGCAAGCTGCACGGAGCCACTGCACTAACGCCAGAGAAATCAGCGATTATCCTAACAGGCAAGGGAAAAGCATGTAACAAAAACTCTTAGCAAACTGTAAATTAAAATTATTTCTTTGGTCTTACAGAGACTGTCTGAAGAGAAAAAACCTCCCGCAGCCATCACACTGCATGTTGGATTATCACACACTCCCCCCGAGGCGGGGAATGAAAGGCCAGCGTCTCGTAAGCACATGCGAAGCGTGTGGTGTGGCTCTCGGAACAAAAGAAGCACTCAGGAAATATTAGAGACTTAGCAATTTTTAAAACCCTCTGCTTAGTTTTTCTTAGATTACTCTATACTTTTTTTTTTATTACCATCTTTATGGCTTTTATTTTTATCTATTTGATTTGTGTTTAACTAGTTTTTGGTTTTGTTTTATCTTATTTTTTTAAAAATTCATTACATTTTCACCTTTTCTACTTTATTTTCACCCTTTAGTTTTTAAATTTAGTTTTGATCTTTGTTGCAGTAACACTTTTATAGTTACTTGCTTCAACAAGCAGCATTTTAACTGCCTCCCAGTAGTTTTTTCTCCATACCTTTGACAACATAATAGACAGACGCATTTTACTTTTGATAATCTAATCCTTTTAGTAGTCGTTTTTAAATTTTACCTACATGCTTAGTTTTATTTTATTTTCTAACAAAATAAAAATAGTGTTGGTGAGGGTGTATAAAAAAGTGGAATCTTTGTACACTGTTGGTGGGAATGTATATTGGTATGGCCATTATAGAAATCAGTATGGAGGTTCCTCAAAAAGCTAAAACTGGAACTACCATATGATCCAGCGATCTCTCTTCTGGATATATATCCAAAATAAATGAAACAAATATCTCAAAGAGATATCTGTACTCTCAGGTTCATTGCAGCATTATTCACAACAGCCCAGCTTTGGAAAGAACCTAAGTGCCCATTGACAGATGGACAGATAATTGGTATACGTATGCGATGGAATATTACTCAGCCTCAGGAAGGAGATCTTGCCATTTGCAACAACATGAATAAAACTGAGGGATATTATGCTAAGTGAAATAAACCAGACACAGAAAGACAAAAATTGCATGATTCGCTCATATGTGGAACCTGAACAAGTTGAATACATAGAAGCAGAGAGTAGAATGGTGGTTACCAAGGACCAGGAGATGGGCAAATGTGGGACTGTTGGTCAAAGGGTCCAAAGTGGCACTTATGTAAAATGAGTACATTTAGAGCTCTAATGTGCAGCGTGATAATTATAATAATGCTGTACTGAATGCTGAAAATTTACTGAGAAAGTAGATTTCAGGTACCATCATCACACACACAAAAAGAGAATTATGTTAAATGGCTTGACTGTAGTAATTATTTCACTATGTATATCAAATTATCCCATTTTATACCTTAAACACATATGTTTTTCATTAATAAAATAAACACTGTTTTATATGTAATAAAAGCAAACCAAGACAAAACAAGTCATTAATCTATCTTTAGCCTCCACCCTGCACAAGACAAGGTCTGAACATGCTCTAATTCCTTTCCGGACTCCCCGCTTCATGATATTGATGTATAGAGTTTTAGGTGTAGTGCATTTTAAACACAAAAGAAAAAATTTAGGGCTGAAAATACTAATTTTTTTCTGTTCAACATTTCCCTAGACATGCAATGATATCATATCACTTTCTTTGTTGGTTTTGGAACTTACTACTTCAGTGTTGATTTTTTTTTGCTCAAAAGCGCCTATTTCAATATTTTTTGGATGAGTAAGAGTCAAACCTCCTTTAGTCATTGTATCTATTTTTATGTATGAAATTGTCCATTTTTCACTTACTCTTAACTCATAGTTTAATGTAGTCAAGAAACCTAGGGTCAAGTTTTTTGTGCTTTTTGACTTCAGTACATTGAAGGTTTTCTACTGACTTTGGCCATATGTTTCTGTTAGTGAGAAGGTCGATGGCAGTCTTGGTCTCTCTTTTTCATAGATGTCATCTCCTTTCTGTCCAGTAGCTTGGCTGTGATTGCTCTGGTTGTGAGTTTATTTTGATTTATCTGGCCTGGTATATGCTGGAATAGGTTTTCAAACTGAAGTCATGCTTTTCTCTACTGTGGAAACATTTGCAGCCATTTTCTCTTAGATTAGTGTCACCTACTCTCTCACTTTTTTCTTTTGACATTCCCAGTGGACAAAACTAATTCTATCTGTCACACTTTGACATGTTTTTCTGTGATATTTCCTCATTTCAACCTTCCAATTCATCAATTACCTTTTCTTTAGCTTTGTTCATTCTACTATATACCTTAATCACTAAGTTTTATTTCAAATACTATATATTTCTTCTTTAAGATTTACAACTAGGTGGTTCTTATTTTATATCCTCATGTTTTTGTGGGGGGTTTTTTGCTTTAAAATATTAATCCTAGTAGGTCATCCATATATATTTGTTACATTGAATTAATTATACCATACTGTATTCAGCTCAATTTACATATGTATTTAAGACACACTTTTTGTATTAACAAGCCCAATTATAATTTTGAGATGGGCTTTCCTACAAACCACATCTCCCTCTGTCTCTGGGCACCCTTTAAATGTCAGGCAAAATTAAACATGAGTGGAAAAATAGAGAAATTTATTCCATAGCCAAATACAATTGACTTTAGCATGCTCAAATGTTATTAATAGTATTAATGTATTCTTCCATTTTATAGTGTCTTATAGTTTCCAAAGACCTCTTGTACACATTTTCTCTTATAATTCTTATAACCACTCTGTGATAGAGGGCCAGTGAGGACGTGACTTGCCAAATACTACACAATTATTGAATGGCAGGACTTGGACTCAAAGCTGTTACTCTGGGACTCTTCTCTCCACATCATCTTATCTTATTGGTCTCTATATTTTTAGTGCAAAATGTTGAGTTTTAAAGCTCTATTTTCTTTTTTAAAATATATCTTTATTGATTTCAGAGAGAGGAAAGGAGAGGGAGAGAGATAGAAGCATCAATGATGAGAGAGCCATTGATCGAGCCCACAACCCGGGCATGTGCCCTGACCTGGAATCGAACCCTGATCGCCTAGATCCTAGGTCAATGCTCAACCACTGAGCCACGCCTGGCTGAGATAAAGCTCTATTTTCTACTGAAGACTATTTTAAGAATGTCCTGACTCTGTCATAATGATCTTTAGAGCAATGTAGAAGACCTGTGGGGTGAAATTTAAAGGTGATTCCTCACACCTATTAAAATGGCTATTGTTAAAAAGCCAAAGAACCCCAAAGGATAACAAGTGTTGGCGAGATTGTGGAGAAATTTCAACCCTGTGCACTGTTGGTGCAAATGTAAATTGGTAAAGCTGTGATGGAAAACAGCATCGTGTTTTCCTAAAAATAGAACCGCTATCTTACCTAAAAATAGAATTACTATCTAATCCAGCAGTCCCAATTCTGGAATTTATTGAAAATAATTGAAATCAGGATCTTGGAGAGATATATGCACTCCCATGTTCATCTCAATGCTATTTACAATTTCCATGTTCTGAAACACGCAGGAGGAATATTATTCAACCAAGAAAAAGGAAATCCTAGAACATACTACAACATATATGGGCCCGGAGGACATTATTCTGAGTGCAATAATCCTGTCATAGAGGAACAAATACTACATGATTCTGCTTACATGAGGTATCTAAAATAGTTGTACTTGTAGGAAGAGAGAGGAGAATAGTGATTGCCAGGGGCTGGTGGGAGGGGGCAGGGGGAGGGTGTTGCTGTTCAATGGGTATAAAATTTTACTTATGCAATTTGATTATGTTCTAGTGATCTGCTGTACAACATTATGCCCATACTTACCAATACTGTACTGTAAGCCTAAAATTGTTTTAAGAAGGTAGCTCTCAAGTTAAGTTTTCTTACCATGATAAACAAACAAACAAAAAACACCTGGAGGGGATTTATTGTCCAGAATAGAGACTGTAGGACCCCGCTTTCCCGAGGAATGCTGGAAGGTCACTGATTTGCGCAGCAGGTTGTAGGCCTCAGGCAGGAGCAGCAGGACCACCCGGCACCGACCCCTGCCTAAGGGAGGAGGCAATGCAGGCAGGCCTCAGCTGGTGAGTTCTGTCTCGCATTTTCAGCTGCCATTTTTTAGGCATGTCCTGGAATCGGACCCCATCTTCCGCCTGCTGAGTTACATGCTCCCAAATTTAAAGCTGATGCCATTGTTTGCTTCTTTGCATACCAACCAGTCTCATTTTTCTTTCTTTCTAGGGACCTCCCCCACCCACCCTGCCCACCAGAAGCAACTTGGCATTTATTCCGGTGCCTTTCGGAAAGGACCCTGGAGAAGAGGTGGGATTGACACCGTGGTCACCGCTCTTGTGCTTCACAGTGTTTTCTTTCTCTCTTAAATTCGCTGTAGTGGAGGACAGACATCAAAGGAGGCTGTTTGGATCGCTTACAAGATGCAGGCGCCACAGCATCGTACAGAGCATGGGGTATGGTGGTGAAATATCCAGGCCTCTCCCTCCTCGCCCCCCCCTCTCTGAGGGGGTCTTCCTGAGTGTTTTCAATCCCTGCAGCGAGCAAGACGCAGAGAGTTCGATGGGGAAAGCATGGCCAGCCTTCGCACATCTGGAAGGCTTCCACATCTGTCCGCACAAAGCTGCTGGGGGGGATCGATGTACCCTGGCCCTGAGGCTCCCGCCACCACAGCACGTCGCAGAACCTCCCGGGAGAGGCCCCGGGTCGCCCAGCTCGGCAGCTGCAGCCCCCGCCCCGCTGCTGGAGGCCTGCCCGTGGGGAGGCGCCCTCTCTCCGCTGCTCACCAGGCTGCTGGGACCTGGGGACGTGACTCCGGGGTCATGCGGGGGGCAGATCTGTAACTGCAGGTGCACGTCCACCCAGACTGCATCTCCCTTCGTCCCCACTTTCCTTGGGTGTGTGTCTGAATTTGGCAGCTCAATTGCAGGTCTGAGTTATTCCCCCTTCCCCGTTGTCTGTGTCACCCTCCTGCCTGGCAGCCGCCTTCCTGGATCCTTTTACGGGCTTGTGCATGTCAGGGTCATTTCTCAGGTGTTGAGCTAAAATAACCAGCATGACTAGGAAATACCTGCATTTTCACAAAAATCCTTTATTCAGTCACGCCTTCTCCTGGGGGCTTAGAGGTTGAGGTCAGAATTGGAATGGGGTCCAACACAAGACGCCTTCCGTGGAGACAGTAAGGCTATGGGTGTTCAGACGCCACCATGCTCTGAGCTAGAAACTAAAACAATACAGCTCTACTGTTGTGTTCATTCTCGGCTGAATTTCGTGGAAATCCGGGTGTGGTGGGTCTTACTTTCATTTAAAATCTTTACAGAATATGAAAAACTCAGACATCTAAATTTCAAATGATCTTAATCCTTTCTTTAACTTTTATGGAGCTGCCTACCTCTCTCTTTGGCCAATATAATAATTCTTTAGCAGTGATGAAGAGGGAGGGGGGGTGTTGAAATTGCAGGGACACATGAGGAGTAGGTCTCACATTTGCTACAAAGAGCAGATGTTTGTGATCTAGAGTAGTAGGCCCAGCGCTCATTAGATGCTTGGGTCCTGCCTTAGTCTCCTTTTCTAAAATTGGGCAAAATAATAATTCTGTACATTTCTTGTTCTCCAAACTGCATATTTTAAATTTACCCTGGCTTTTATAGAAGCCCCCTCCTGATTTTTTTCTGGACTTGTACCTTTGTCCTGGGGGAAATTTGAGAAATGTGAGCTTCTGATTTGACCAGATCTGAGAATTCACAAGAAAACGACATCACAAAAAACATCAGCTCTTTGTACAGCAGGAACTAATACATATTTTTAAGAATCCAATGTGATCAGAAGCATTTTTCAGTTGGGTCCCTTCAAATTTATTTTAATGAAGTGCATACAGATTCATCTATTTATTCCAACCCATGTGGAAGGCCAGAGCCTGCTGGGTCCTGCGGGGTCCTGTGCCATGGCCAGTGCCTCCGTGTTCTTTCAGGCTCACTGCTCCATGAGAGAAACAACTCTCTGGGAGAGTCTCATTACCATTCCCACTCTAATGAGGGTCTATGAAAACAAATACATGTACTCAGAGCAAAACACGAATGTAAATTAATCATAATAACACAGGCATAAAACATTGTGGAGCTGGCATTGTAACTTCTTCAAAGTTAAAGAACTGTGGAAAATTAAACTCCAGTGGAAAACATCTTAGATTTCTGGCTTGAATTTCTATACCAAAGAGAATTTATCTAATTGCTGGTATATCATCCACTCCTTGGAAGTTTACAATTATTGTTCTTATACATTACCCCAGTTAATTATTAACTTTTAACTTATCTGAGCAAATCATTCTGTCCTATTTAACCTTCATTGGGGATTAAGACGGCCTGGATTAGTCCGGATTATAAAACAAGACTATTAAAGATGCTCTCTGAAATACAATCACCCCCAGCAACACACACACACACATACACACACACTTGTGTATTTGGGAGTGCATGTGCACACAGGCACATATGTGTGCATGCACAAACATGCACTATTTCAGGGGCTGGCAGTGGGACAAATCAGTTCTCTCCCAAATATACCCTGTGTTCTACACATACTCCTTTCACTAGAGCCTATCTGTTGGTGGTTCAGTCTAAGGGATTGGAAAAAGTGTCATTTTAGGAGTCTGCTCTGGAGATGATTAAGATGGACTGTTAATGGACAGAGCAGATCTTTTGTTGTATACAGCACACAGCAGTAACCTGCCCGGTTCCTGGCTCACTTAGTCTGCTTCCTTGACCTCCTGGGGCTGCTCTTACTTAGCACTGAATAAAATCTGATTTGCAATATTTGGAAACGTACTCCTTATCTGGGCTGCCCCCTTTTAGTTACTCGCTCTCTGTATGCTCCATAGGGTTATGGGGTAGGTATACTGAGGACATATTATTTATTATGCCCAATTTATTTTAAGAGTTATTTCAATTTCCATTCTACTGTTGAGGACATTGAAGTCCTTATTCAAGAAGTTTCCTGAGTCACAACAGCCCAAGGTTCGACAGGATTCTGATAACTAACAGCAATAAAAGAGTAATCTATGGTTTAACACCCATTAATAGGCCACTAGAGAGGTTACCCTGGCTTCAGTCTCAGGGCAAGTGCACAGATTGATCGTGGGTCTATTGGACTCAAGGTACATAGTTCTAACCCCTCTGAGACACTGTACCCAGAGCTCTGAAATCTATCCTGGCTAAAGGGGCTGTCTGCTCCCATTCTAAATTCAAATTAAGAAGGAAAGGGAGAAAAGTTTGCATATTCATTAAGTTTCTTTACAAGGTTGTCCTCCAGAATGAGGGAGTAACTTCCCTCACAGAAAACCCTTATTCGAGAAGTTTCCTGAGTCACAACAGCCTGAGATTCAACATACAGCAATAAAACAGAAATCAATGGTTTAACACCCATTAATAGGCCACTAGAAGCCCACTGAAAATCAAAATTAATTTTAGACTATACATTTCGGCAAACGGAGCAGCAGCTCGGGAGACAAAGATTCAGGTAACAACTTAAATTGCACTCCTGGAGACAAAGGGGAGGCCGGCTGCCTTTTATAGCAAAAGTGCCTGCCCAGGTTCCCAATCAGGTCCGTTTTATGTGAAAGGTATCCGAGCTGTGCAGTTCTGGTTGGATGGGGCAAGGCTCAGTCCATTGCTTGACAGATGAAACCAGCAATTCCTTGCAGTGGTTACTAAGATGGTGTAAACAGTGCAGCACAGTGTGGGAAGCCGAGTTCATTCTGAGGCTCTTCTCGGTACACAGGGCATGAAAGAAATTTCTGTGAGCAAATGAACACTAGGCTTTTATTATTTATAAAATTTTGGCCCTCGGTTGACCATGGGGAGTCCATCTCAGCAGATAAATCCCTTCTCAGGGTTCACAACAATGGAACCTTTCTTCTTGGAGGCCACAGCAGGCTTCTTAGAGAATTTTCCTTGTGAGGGCTTCCATGTCCTTCCACCTCTCAAGGTGGCTTTCTTGTCCCACCCCTTCCTGCGGTCTCTGATCTTAGCTTTCCCTGGTGCTTCGCTCCCGGCCAGCCTCGGAGTTGGCCTTCTCTCTCTTTCCGCACTGGTGGTAATGTTGGGGGATCCTCGCTGGCCTTCTCCTTGGCTCACGGGGCTGGAAAGATTGTGCACTCATGCTTTCCTTCCCAGGACACCAAGCTGTACTGAGTCCTTAGTTTCTCACTGTTCTTTCAGCAATGCAGCGCTCGATTTCCCATTTCTTTATGGTCCCCTGGTTCTCTAGTCACCAAGTTCATTCTCCCTGGTGAGGGCGGTTGGGAAGATATCCGAGTGTCGCGCCCCACACTGTAGCTAGGGCCCCAAGCCAGCCTCAGTCACCTCGCCTCTCCCCCCTCGCTAGGAGCCAGGCCCCGGTGTTAAGGAGTGGCCTCTATTCCAGGAGAGCTCTCTTTCTGGACTTCAGCCCTCAGCCTCGGCATGTCTAATCACTGCATTTTTCCTAAGGCCTCTTGGGCCTGCAGTCAGGCCCGGACATGCCCGAATTCTTGGGTTCACATGATTTAGGCCCTTGCTCTGGGACCTTTGCTTCCTATATTTTTATGCCTTTTCTCATACGTTCTCACTTCTATAATCATCTGTCAGATCTTGTTAACCCAGCTCTGATCTTTCTGAGTGCCCTCACCTTTACCCAGCCAACTCCCAAACTATTATGGTATCCACACTTTTCTGTCTTTTATGACTATTTTCTTTTCCTGAGACAGGAGGCCCTGCCATTAGGGTGAGTGAGGTCACAGGCATCCCTGTAATGAGGCGTGGCAGGCTTCTGCACCTGCAAGCTCTTCCCTTCCCATGCAGACGGCTCCAAACTGAGACATTCCTGCCTTTGCTGGGGAGCAAGGCAGTCTTTTGGCATCAGAGGAAAGTAATTTGAATTACTGTTTTCAATTATGTTTCACCTAAAGAGAAGTAAACAGTAAACTGTAGAGTCTCTACTCTATGTCCTGACACTGCTGCCTTTAGTGTGAATGACAAAACATACCTTAAAACACACGGCCCACGAGGAATCCTGAGGGGGAGGGACACTGAAGGGCTGACAGTCATTTGGTCACTGATTGTCGTCATAGGGACTCATATTGTTATTCGTGTGTGTTCTGGTTAAGAGGATTGCAGGTTATGTTATCTGGCTTTACTAAATTAAACCTCACAAAATGATTCAGTGGTGTACAAAAATGGCTGCAAAAAGATTATTAATGAAGATAATACTAATAATTCTGGGAAAAGGGAAAGTAAAGGTGGTGCTGACTTTTGTAGTCTGTATAAACTCTACAAAGCCAAATTAAGAGGGGGGAAAAAATTAATCCAGCATAAAAAAAGTCACACTAATCAGGAATTCAAAAAAGAATCAGCAAGATTCTTTAATATATAGATTTAAAGTCATTATAATTATGAATTATGAATCTCATTTAAGGATGTATATCAGTGGTTTGAAATCTAAAAACTAAGACTCCAAAACATCATTGACAATATTTAAGTGGGAACTAAAAATTCTTTGGTACCATTAATAAATAGAAAACAAAACCATTAACAAAACAGTACAATACAAAATAAAAATTACTTTAAATATATTTTATTTTTATCTTTTTTTAATATCTATTCTTTATAGGTGTTATGTATGGTATAGACATAAATATATTATTTATAAATAAGGAACTGATCATATATAGAAGTATTTTTCAGTTCTTTTATATCGATAAGGAATAGGTGCCCAAAATAGGTGCTAAAAATGGTGTCTCTGAGGAAAAAAACACAGTATGTTCTTATGAAAATTTATATTAGAAACATTTAAAAATCATTGTACAGTGAGTAAAAAGAAATTACTTTTCATTGTCTTCCTTCCTATAATTTTCTCTTTAGGATTTCTCCTAATTTCAATGGCGTCTCTATTTTGCGTTTCCTCCTTTAAATGGAAATACTTCATCTTAGCATGGTAACCCCGTGGAATTAAGGCCAAGGGCATGGCATCCCCACTCCACACCCTCCACTGCTTTCTCAAGTCTACACCCCTACAGAGGCATCCAGAGCCCCACAGGATGTCTCTGCCCACCCCTGCCCTCCTTGCCTTTACAAACCTTGCCTCCTCCTGGCTGGTCCTCTTGCTCTTTACCCATCAGGCAGCTCTTCCCTCAGGCTTTTACTGTTCCCAGATTTTGCAATGGTTGATGCTCTGACCTACTTTGGTTTTTTTTCTCAATTATTACCTTCTTGGTGAAAACTTTATTGGGCTCCTAAACCACCCCTATGGTTTTTCCTTGCATTATTTATCTCCTGGACACTTATCAACACCCAACGCACTACCTAGTTCACTGGTCAGTTTTCTCTCTGTCATCCTCCAGTAGAATGTCTGCCCCATGAGGGCAGAACATTGTGCTCACTCAGCTCTAGTGCCCGGACACTGATTTTCACATAATTAATATGCATTTGTTGCGAAAAAATAAACAAGTGAACTAATACATTGCATGTTATCTTTAAAGTTAGTTAAAGCATAATTTAGTTATAATTTCAACTATTTAACTACTGTAGTTTTATAACATAAGGGAAGGGAGGTTTGATTCATTCAAGGACCAGTACTTCTTAGAAGGCTCAATGCTGTTATTCTGATGTGTCATATCTGAGAAAAGAACAAAAGATTTCATCAGAAATAATTTGTCCTTTCAACATAGAAAATATTTAACTTTGAAGACCTATGCTTCTTTAAAATTCAAGAAAATGTATTTAGAAAAATTCCCTATTGATAAATTTATTTCCTGGAATATTAAAATGACTCAATGTAGAAATATTTAGAGAGAATCTAAGATAAATGGCTCAATTTATAAATGAAAGATTGAATTAAAAATGAGGTCCTCTTTAAGCATTTCCTACCGAATCCTTAGAGAAGATAAGTTCATGGATGCAGAATTGGAATAATATGGACTAAAAAAATTATTTCATTTATTCTCTATTGCCATAGAAAAGAAACCAGAAGGAAACTACTTATGGAGTCATAGAAACACCGATCTTTGGAAACATTAATTTCCAGTGGTGCCTAGAATAATTTAGGAATCAGTGTGATGGGGCAAATCCACTGAGGAAAAAAGACATTTTATGGATAACTGAGAGACATGAAACAGCAGCTTTAGAAAGCAGTGAGCATTGGGAGCAATTCCTATTTTACAAAACAACCTGCCCATCTTTTGGAAAGGGAGAGACCTTATTGGATGCTTGAAGAGCAGGTGTTTTATTAGTAGAAAATAAAGAACTTCTGCAGAAATATAATCAGAGTTATTACCAAATGTCACAGAAAAAACTCACGTTAAGGGGAATTGTCAGCACAGATACTTTCTTCTCATATGGCTCAATCTAATTCTGGCCTGATGGTAATGGAGAAAATAAGAGCTCACGAGGATGATGGTGCCTTTAAGTTATTTCCTCTGCTCTGTTAGTACCACTCGTTTTATCAGCAAGGAAGGCTTTCAGGAAAGAGGTCATGCACCAATTATCATCATCTGCACACACAACTTGGCAGGACTTTCCTGAAGTCACACATTTCCAGGACTCAACTGAGATAACTGCAAAAATGAACCACATAGTTCCTTTTCATCTGCCCTAAAAAGACCCCTGTGCAGCATTTCATCCTTCAGAAGCTCTTCTAGAACAATCAAGTTATCAATGGGCTGCTGAATAACAGAACTTACTCTTTATTGCTTCTGATTTTTCTCAGGTAGAGACACCAATTATAGGACATACAGTTTAATTTTGAAAGCTTTGT
The DNA here is from genome assembly GCF_054644295.1 of Miniopterus natalensis. NCBI lineage: Eukaryota > Metazoa > Chordata > Mammalia > Chiroptera > Miniopteridae > Miniopterus > Miniopterus natalensis. Next base: position 69,681,992 of record NC_142089.1, on the reverse strand, counting down.
TGGGAGGGCCAAAATTCAACTTTTTATGATATCATGAATGTATTAAGTTTTAAAAATGTAATCTTGCCTTCAGGATTCTGATGCAAGATACCTCTACATTCTTTGTTAATGGAGAAAGATCTTTTAATGGTAATCAATTAATAATCAATTGTTACCTTTTGAAATTTATTATGTGGAAGAGCTTCCTTGCTAATTTTAAGATCCTTGAAGCTAAGGGCTTTATTTGATTTTTTTTCTTTACAACATAGTATTTGCACATGATAGATGCTCAGTAAAAGTTTCTTAGATAAATAAGTCTTAAAATGTGGGTGAGGGGACAATACACAATTTAGTAGAAATATTAACATGGAATAGTAAATGTCAAATAGGTGCTCCAGATAAGTTCTAATGAACTCCTGCAGTGGAAGGACCTCCTGATGGAAACTGTATATTGAAAACTGAGTAAGATTTCCAGAACTGGAGAAGATGTTAGGGCATTTCTAGCAGGGCAGTGATAGGAGTAAAGGCGTAGAGATAAAAGTATATTCGGTATGTTCTGGGCATAGCGAGGAGGTTAATTTAGCACAGGAAGCAAGCCTAGAATGCCAAAGACTTTTTCCTGTAGAAATGTTGAACTATGTACAGTTATAGAATTCATTCAGTCACCAAATACTAACAGACTCTAGAGGAGGTGCTAGAGACACAAGCTAAGGACACACATGGTCCAAATAAGTGCCACGAAAGTGATAGGTGCCCTGAAGAACATGTGGATTAGAATATGGTAGTTGATTCCATGGTTGGCTTAGTACACAGGGCTGCTGGGCCCAAGTGCTGTCTTTATGCCGAACATTTTCTGTTGTGCTCAGACAGAAAAAGAAAACAGTGGCTGCATGAGGAAGGGTCCCAGACACTCAGACCGGGGAGTCATCTCCAGGCAATTAATTCATCTCATTGTCCAGTGTTTCCCATGAGAGCTGAAGTCCTCCTGGAAAACCGGCTGCCAGGTAGACTCCAACAGCACAAATTATTAGTGTTTTCCAAGGGCTCCAAGTCTATCATGAGTCTTGTAGACAATTTCAAAATTACTTTCAAGTTCTTTAGGAATCACAGGGGAAAGTCATCATATCCCTGAACATTTAACATATAGGAAAGACATTAACATTTTCTTTCCTTGATCAAATAATCAAGATTTCCTTATATTTTAGTGACTGTGAAAATAAAAATAAAGGACACATACAGAATTTTACCATCATTTTTACCCCTTTCAGGGAGTGCTAAGGACTAATAAGTAACCAATTTAATTTTTGGCAATGTAAAGAATTATCACAAATATTTCAAATATGGACTATAAAGACATACTCTTCCAGAAATACATAGCACAGGCCTTTAGCGTTCAAGTAAGAAGAGACTATTTAAGTTTGATTCTGCCTGCAGAGGAGGCACGTTAGCCCTCACTAGAAACTTACCTTTCTTTAAAAGTGAACATCTGGTCAGGCCGGGCGTGGCTCAGCGGTTGAGAGTCGACCTAGGATCCAGGAGATTGGGTTCGATTCCCGGTCAGGGCACATGCCAGGAGTTGCAGGCTAGGCAGCCGATCAATGACTCTCTCATCACTGATGTTTCTATCTCTCTCTCTCCCCCTCCTTTCCTCTCTCTGAAATCAATAAAGATGTATTTTAATAAATAAATAAATAAATAAATAAATAAAAGTGAACATCTGTAATAGTGTCAACAATAAAAATAAAGTTTAAAAAAGTGACCATCAAGAAAACAAATCTACTCAGCCTTTTAATGTGGGTGTGGGTGCTTTGCTTCAGCTGAGACAGCTCGATGGCTTTCCCGGTCCAGCTCTTTCAGTCTCGCAGATTAGGGGACTACAGGGTGCTGTGAACTTGGAGAGCCACTGTTCTAGAAACACCCAAGCACAGCCGGACTGGGTGTGACTGACTTTGGCAGCTTAGAGAAATGAGAACTGAGCAGCATGTCCCCTCACAAGGCTGAAGGAGGCAAGACAGCTTTCATGTACTCAGTGGGATTTGGAGTTTGTAAGTAGGTGTGGTTAGGGTACTTGTGCTGCTACTGATGGTGCGGGAAGACCACTCTGAAATGCTCCCCTTCCTGTCCTAAGGAAGCTCCACATCAAGGACCATATAGGCCACCCCTGTTTGTGAGCGACCTTGTCTAAGTATCAGTATTACATCAGCATTGTCTACTTGCAGGAGCTTTCCCCTGACTTTTTCTGAGCTTTTCAGCATTCTGCCTGCCCACAGCTCACATACCATCTTCCCAATAACCTATGACTGATCACCTTGGATCCCTACCTCTGTTCCTTGCTCTGATCTCTGCTAACTCCATATGGTATGCGTCTTTTACCTTGACCACCTGAGCCTCTGACACCCGGCTCATGCTTGCATTAAGCAGAAAGTGCATTCTCATATGGTTGTCAGGTTTGCCAGTCTTGACCTTGACTTTGATTTCCTTGCTGAACTGCCTTTCTCGGACGCCACACCACTGTAAGACCTCATTAGGGAGCTTTGTGGAGTCACTTCCTTGGGAAGTTTTCATAAGAAAGGCTGAATAAACTTGCTTAGATATACGAGGCTGGTCTTGGACTCAGAGGCATCCAAATGAGTCTATGATCCCTACCAACATTGTTGCTACAAACCACACAGTGCGCTGTGGAGAGGAAGAATGTCTGTGGGTTACAAAAATGCCCTGATAACCTTGTCTCAAGTTCAATTTCAGGTCCCCCTCACATGGGATGTGTCATGTATGTGTGGATGCAACCTCAGGAACACTAAAAGAAATGTGCAGTTATGATGATATAAACCAAAGCCACAACCACAAAACTGAAGAGCTTTTATTTCCCCTCAAACCATTAACTATTTCTAGTAACAAATCTAGAATGACATTCATATCATTTGTTTCACCTTTAGAGAGATTTATGACCACTTGAAGACACTTTTATTTTAAATGGTTGTCTTTAGAGTAATGACAATAAATAGTAATAAAAAATAAAATGTTGTGTCTTGCTTTTTATTTAAGGGACTAAAAAAGTCAGGCTTTCCTGAGTTAAACCTCCCGCATGCACCTGTGTGAAGGAGGCAGCTGTGGGGCCTCCCGCAGGTTGACTCTGTGGCCCACGAAGGTGCCAGATGAGAGCATGTCTTGCAAACAGAGGACAAGGTGAGTCAGCATCAGGCATCAAAGAGCCTGGGAAAGAGGAAGCCCTGGCTAGGCTGCCCCCTGTCAACCCACTGTGGGATGTGCAGGACCCCTCAGAGGTGAGAGGAGGCAGGTAATGAGATTAGGCTCGAGGAAGCCCTTCTCTTTCTCCGGCCTGTTGGTTTAGCACTGAGGCTGCTGGGCTGGGGCCCTGCCTTTCATGTTAGACATTTCCATTGTGCCCAGATAAAGAAAACAATGGCTGTGTGAGGCAGGGCCTCTGATGCGCAGCCCTGGGAGCTCTCTCCAGGCAATTCATCTCACTTCCAACTGTCCAGTGTTTTCCCAAAAGAGCTGAAACTCTACCCGGCACACTGACCACCAGACAGCCTGAGTGAATTCCACGTGTCTTTACAGGAATCCTGACCCAGAAATGCACCTCAATAGGTAAGAAGTTAAAAAAACACAAACAAACAGGGGAAATAAACTGAGAGATAAAACATTCTTGAGCTCCGGGGAACTCGGAAAGGGTATTTGGAGCACAATTCACACTTGGGCCAGCCAGCTCTGTTCATGCTGATAAGTCATTTTGAGAAAAACAAATGAATTCATATCTGATAAACTAGTACATTGATAATACCGAATTCCTTTTGCCTTTCTAAGCCTCTATCAGGGAGGGGGAGAGATAAGTTCTTGCTGTGCAAGGGCCCTGGGAGGTCAGATTTACTGTAGATGCCACACAATGGAATATTTCTCAGCTAACTCCATTTCACAGGAATTGTACTGATACATGTCCCTTCCCCCAAGTAATTCGGACATGCCTTTACGTCCCCATACCTGCTATTAGAATGGCAGCTGATAAAATCTATTTTAAGAGTGTCCATTGTTCCAAATCAAATAAGAATAGCTGAGAGGATCTAGGACAACTTTTGTGATTTAAAAAAAAATGGTTTTGAGGGGGTAGTTCAGGTGTTGTCCCTTCTAAATGGTACTGCCCATCACACACATATACCACATACATAAAAGTTATTCGTCATTAGCCTCAGACTCCCAGCAACCCAGTGACCCCAGAGAAAAGTAAGGTAAATAAATCAGAGGCTGGGTCTGGATTCTGAATTGCTAGCTCTCTGGCTTATAGAGCAACTTCTGAATTTTGCCTCTGAACTTAGCAAGGACTTACACTTGTCATTTATTCTTTGTGATGTCAAATGGTCAAACAAAAAGTTAAAAATGCCTGAATAAACTAGTAGCTGTAAGCAGGGTTTATCGAAAGTAGAAAGCGAGCCCAGTAGAGCAATTTCGGAGTCTTTCTGGGCAAGTTGAAGATTAGTTTATACAAGAGATGATATTTAAGCTGGATCTTGAAAGATGGGTGGGAGATAGGCAGGTGAAAGTTCCTTTCCAAATACATCTATCACAGGGTAGGCATGTTTAAACATTCATTCATTCATTCATTCACCAGAAAGTCCACATATTAGCACTGGGGAAGTAATAATTAATAAGATGGACTTGGTTATTTTCATCACACAAAATGATGTAGCTGCTTAAGGACTATAGACAAGTAAAAAGACAATTATAATAGTCTGATAGCCTGGCCGGGTGTGGTGCAGCGGTTGAGCATCGACCTAGGATCCAGGCGATCAGGGTTCGATTCCCAGCCAGGGCACATGCCCGGGCTGCGGGCTCGATCCCCAGTAAGGGGAGTGCAGGGAGCAGCCGATCAATGACTCTCTCATCCTTGATGTTTCTATCTCTCTCTCTCCCTCTCCTCTCTTTGAAATCAATAAATTATATACTTTTTAAAAATAGTCTGGTAAAGCCTAAAAAGGACAGGCAAAGAGGGGCAGGCTGCTTAAGCAGCACGTAGTGGAAGGAGGAGGAATATTAGGCTCTTACTTGCTCTCTGCTGCCCTCGGCCCTTCCTCACTGAAAGGTAGGGGAAGTGTTCTCTTGTTATTGTTTTCATAGTAATTAATCAACTTACTTCTTGGAGTCCCTTAGGAGAATTGTCTGGTATAATTTTGGTAAAAATATTCAGAATCAAGGCTAAATTCATCCTTCCTCTTTGCTCCCTTACGTCCAAATTAAAGGGACTTTCTTAAAATATGGTTAGATTTTGTGTTCCACCACCACGTGCAGGCCTTGGTGTAGGGCTCCCCCACTTCTTGTCCCACGCTGCAGGCTCTAGGATAGTTCTCAGAGTCATGGGGACCGTCCCGGTCCTGAGATGTGGACGTCATCCTCTCCTACCTGCGGACACTCTACCTGAGAGTGGGAGCAAGTGTCTCTCTGGGCCTCAGATTCCTCACTTTTAAATAAGTTTACACTAGTGAACACTAACGTCCTTTGCAACCCTCTTACGTTCAGATTTTCCTTTTTGGTTCGTTTGTTAGGAGATGAGTCTGAAATCAATAGTGCGTTTGCATCATTAGAGGGCAGGCTTTCCTTGGAGTAGGAAATGAAGGAGAGTGTTGAGAAATTAGAGCATTTGATCTGAAGCACTGGCTTTTCCCTCGGGTGAGTGAGCATTGGAGGGGGGAAGGATGGAGGCAGCGGCGATAATGAGGGGATTGCCCTCTGACCCCGGAGCCAGTGTTTGCTATGAATCCAGCGCTCGGCCTGTCAAACTGCAGGTCCCGTTAGTAGGTCATGAAGCAGCTTATTGCATCATAAATATCATTAAAAAAATAAGAGAGAACAAATTGGAAAATGGTGCGTTCTGTGCAGTGAGAGGAAACATATCATGAAATTCGGTCTTATATATATATGTGTGTACGGGAATGTGTCCTGAATCAATATAAAATTTATCTTTGACTGTATTGAGAGGTCAAACGCTTTGAGAAATATTGGCCTAAGGGGTCAAATGTTGCTTTCAGGGTTAAGTGTCTGAAGTTTTTATACGCTAGCGTAGAAGTTGTAGTCTGAAATCTGGTTAAAGTAAGGCAAGACGCACACAGGTAAACCAGAGTCATAAGTATTACAGACCTAATAATCTTGAGAAAATAGAACACATTATGTCTCATCCACAGACACCAACATTTTTGCCTTGGAATTTGTGGCGCTTTTCCTCTTTTGTAAGTCCTTTCTTTTTAATATTCATAAACCAATTATTGAAATCAGACCTGCATACAGATCCCAACTCCACCATTCCCTGTGTGTGCAACTTTAGGGAAATTATTCAGTCTCCTTCCGCTTAGTTGCCTTCTCTTTAAAATCAGGATAAATGTACTTTACACACAGAGTTGTTTCCACTATATCAGCTAATAGTATGTAAAGTGTTTAGCCCGTTGCTAGCACATAGCAAGCTCTCAATAAATAATTCTCATGGTTAAAAGAGAATTAAACAGTTTTCAGTCTGCATAATTAGGAAGCCTACGTGCAACACAAGCCATATGATGGCTGATAAGCCTACGTGCAGATCCATCCAAATCCGAGGAGTTACATCTTTGTCTTCACCCACCTCTGAGAATCTAAATATTATAGAAGAATAATAAATTAGCATAAATAGCAAAGAATAGAAGTTGATCTCTGCTCATTCACCTTCTTCAAACTGCCAGTTCAATCTGGCTAAGAAGCCATATCATTTGTGGGCTGTTTTCTAGTCGGAAAACTGAAGAACATGATGTTCCTGTTTAGGGTGAATAAGTTGGCTGCCAACGGGACGACTCACTGCCCAGAACCGAACCCCTCTTCTCCCGTCTGCTTCAGGTCAAGGTCCTGAGGAGCAGCATCGAGTGGCATGTTTGCCTGGAGTAGCCTTTAGAGTGTCCTGTGACAGAAGAATTCCATGGGGGTGTGCAGCTGGCTTTTAATGAGTATCCCAAAGTCTTGTTATTTGGGAACATCACCAGTCGGAGGTGATAACATTCATATGACATTTACATGAAACAACTTTTATTTTGAAGGCCATCTGTGTCCTCTCTTACTGTCAACAATTTTAGGGGACCTAGACCTGGAAATTTCCAGAGATTGAGCCCACGGTCCACAAAGTTATGCCGTGCTGTTGGATAGATTGATGATTTGTCTAAAACATATGACAGAATTATGTAATTTTTGAGCTGTAAGACGTTATGGAGATAATCTAGAGCAAATCCTTTATTTTACAGGCCAGGAGACAAAACCCAGAGGTACTAAGATTATCTGCTCAATTTTGTCACATGGTTAGTGTGTGGCTCAGGACCTGGATTCAGACATCCTGTCTCCAAGCCCTGTACCCTTGCCACTTGCATTCTAGATTCCTGACAATGGATATGAAGAAAAGGGAGCCCATATAGTTCAAGGTCACCACAGGAATGCTTAGTGGTGCCTTCACATAACAGGCTGGCTGGTTCTCACTCAGCCTAGCCATAGGCCAGACTTCCCAGGAGACGCAGGAGGCTGGGCGGCTCTCTGCCACTCAACATGCCAAAAGCACGAGGAAGACTGATTCCCTTTCCGAAGGGCATTGGACTACATGCTTCAAAAGCTTGGTGAATATTTATGACTTTTACCCCAGTGATCCCAGCCCTAAAAATTAATCATGAAGAAAGAATAGGATGAGGGCAATGATTTAGCTACAAGAATGGCAGGAACCTATTTTTATTACAGCAACATCTTGGACCTGGAAGAACTATATAAATATAAATATATATATATCATCATTTACTTTAGAACCATGAAAAATGTGGGTTAGAAAATAGCATCTAATAACCTGGGGGAAACGTTCTTGATGCATTGCTCAAGAAAAACACCTTGCAGAATAGAGTATACAGAACAATTCTAATTTCATAATAACAAACTATATTTATACCTGTATTTATTTAAAATAAGGATTCAGATTAAGTATGTTAACATATCGTAAGTGGGTGGTAAATGACTGGGTTATTAATATTTTTGCCTTTGGGTTTTGTTGTCTCCAAAATTTTGAGCAAAGACACACATTATATTTGTAATAAGAAAAAAATATTATTTAAAGTTAAATTCTGATTTCTTTCTTTGCTAGGCTACGGGAATAGCCCCGACAAGCTGTAAATGTGGGGCAGCCCCCTACCCTGCAGAGGTGAGAACAGGGAGGGGTATGCTCTGAAGATTTCTTACACGTAGTATTTCCAGTCCTTGGGGTCAGTTGTAAACTTCATAAAAAACAAGATTAATTTTATTTTTCTCATTAGACTACTATCTATCCCCACTCTCCACTGACCACATAAAGTTGAGGAGAAACAAAATAAAATATTTTATAGTAAAATCAGTTCTGGCAATATATAAGAATCACTTACTGTATGTGAAAAAAGTATATGGATTTTCACCTGATTTCAGGTTATAAAACCATGTCATGTAAACCTAAAACTAACCCAGTAATGCTACTGCATTTATCTTGCTAATAAGTTGGAAATTACCCTGTTACCATTCAAGTACATTTTGAGGGTGTGGGTGAGTCATATTTAAACCATAACACACATATATCTTAGTTTAGTAACTGAGAAGTTATAGCCCAAAACAAAACTTGATGCAAAAATGCATCTCTACACATTACAGGGTCAATCAAGTAAACTACACCAAACTAAATTAGTAATAATGAGGCTAGATCAAGAGTAATTTATCATTGAAAGGCAAGCATGACAGCCACTGAAAAGTGCATCCAACCAAAACAAAAATGACGAGGCACTGATTTGAAAGTCACCTTCTCAAAAATGATAGAATTTCAAATCTTGGCAAGGACACCTCCACCATAGGGCCCGGGCAGTGCTGCCACGAAGCTCGATTTTTTTATAGACTCTCAGACTAGAGTCCTCAGTAAAATCCAATAATAGTCCCGTCTTGGGTTATGATTGTGAGGTTTGTGTAACTTGTAATAATAGCAGATTGGCTTTCTAGAAAACAGAATTCCAGGGCCTTTCACTGCCTGTTCGGTGCTCTGCCTGAGGCTCACCAATGTCCCTGGTTAACCCTTCTGATCACCATGAGTTGAGGAGACTCTTGATCCATGTAAAGTGAGGGAATGGGTCTGATTCATTGGCTCACCCGAGGCCTCTGAGCATTGGCCTTAGGGGCCAGAGGGCAGACTGAGAGATGCTTCTGAAGAGTGTGCGAAAACCCAGAAAGATTTTCTTTGTGTTCTTTTTCACTTTTCTCTCTCTCTCTCCCTCATGGTCTAAGTAGGCACAAAAGAGAAGATTGGTTGTGCAGGACATGCCATGATAGTGTGTTTTTTTAATGGTGACCTCTTGCTTTCTTGCTTTCTTGCTTTCTTTCAAATGTTTCTTTTCAATTGCTATATATCCATATTCCACAGAAATAAAGGGGGAGCTTTAGGATTTTACACACAAAGAGAAGATGTTGGAACGTTGTTAATAGCCTCCTTCTTTGGGGAATTAGTGATTATGGGAAAATTCCTGACTAGCCCCAAGAAGAAAACCCAGTAATTCTAACCGCTAGGCAGGCACTGCGGTGCCTGGGCCTTCGGAGAGTTTAAGAATTAGCTGTGATTTATGTAACGGGGTGGAGGGTATTCATTTCAACATCTGAAAGGGCTTTGCACAACCCCCTTCTTTTCAAACTGGGTTGGCTTGTCAGATGTCATCTGGCCCTGACAATTTGCGTTTCTCCCTCCAGGGAGAGGAGAGAATCATGACAACAGTAGCCGCGGTCTGCAGGCCTCATGATCTAACGGGCACCGAGGCGACAATGGGCGGAGGCACGGGCTGTGTTTGTTGCACGGCCAGGCTCTGAGGCTCATTAGGGCGACCAGACTTAAGGGCGCCCCTGCTCGCTCCTGCCCTCTGCAGGGGCCCCCAACTGCTGAGGCCGTCTGATCAGGGGAGTCAGGCCTCGGCGCTCTCGGACATGCGTGAGGTTTGTCTTCCGACCGCCTCCCTGCTGCTGTCTTCCCTACTCCACGCAGCCTCTTTGAGCTTCTCAAGGGCTTTTGACTCCCTTTCTACCCCAACTTAGGCTCAGAGAAGGTACTGATTTTTACCTGACATTTGAGCATCAACTTAGGTTGCCCTACCTTTCTGAATGGAACTGTCATTCGTGTTTTACTTGGATGGTGCAGAGAAGGCCATGTCCCCTGGCAGATTGGAAGTAATACTTTGGGACTAGAGGCATTTCCCAGATTCCCTGAAATCACAGAAGGATTGCTTCTTCCTCGGATAAGGTTCTGCTCCAAAGGCAATGGTTGAAATGTGTGAATTCAAGTGGGAAACCACCACTGACTGCATCCATCTGTCTGTTCAAAGACTCCCAACAAAGAATTCAGATTTTTCTCCCCAGGGAAGGAACTGGGCTGACTCAGAAGAGTGTCTGTCACATCCTTATTTACACTCTTAGGCTATAAGGAAGTACCTGGGCAAGTGGCTTAAATTAGCAGTGCCTCAGTTTTCCTCATCTAAAAAACTGGTGCAATAAAAATAATACTATCTTTTAGTAGAGTTCAATGTAAGAGTATGTGTACAAAGGCATTTGCAAGAGTGTTTGCCACACAGAAATCACTATTAGGCCCAGTGACTGCTCACTTGAGGGGTGTGAAGGATTGAGACCTCATGAGTGAGGTTTTTGTTTGTTTGTTTGTTTCTAAACTGAAAAGATAAAAATCAAGTAGCAGGCCACCTTTCTCCCCTTGGGCATTTTGGTCCCACATGGCAGGAGCTCATCTCCAGGAAGCCCCTTTGGCCCTGAAGTGGTTCTCCTAGACCAATAGAGCGTGCATGCCCCAGACTGCATGTCCTTCCCTCGGTCTCTCTTTTAAAGCAATTATTTACTTGTCTGGCTTGGCTTGCTATATACTTTTATTATTAATTTTGTTTTTGTGTCAACCACTGTTCCAAACCAAAAACCACTTTCTTAGCACACAATACAAAAAAAACCCAACACAATACAAAGAAAAAGTAAGAAAAGAAAAGAGATAAAGAGCTTGAGAAATGTCCAATTAATCCGCAAGATCCTTATAAACCAGCATATGTTCCAGTCACTTTGGCTGATGGGTGTCCTATCCCAGATCACACATAAATATAGCAATTATGTGTTTCTGTGTCTGTCTACCACACTAAGTTCAGCACCTTAATGTTTCTACTGTCTTCAGTGTATCCCTAAAGACAACACAGGAAGTCCCCGGTATATGTTACCCTCTTAGCCAGGTACTTAAACTTTAGTTACTGAGACTAGTGAGGAAGGGATGAGATAAGGGTTCCCTTCTAAAGATGTACTTATGAATAAGAGAGACAGAATCACATGACATCCAGGAAGACATCCCTGAGAGGCCAGGGCCCAGCTGGGCATGACCCAGTGGCTGAGCATCGACCTAAGATCCAGGAGGTCGCTGTTGGATTCCCAGTCAGGGCACATGCCCGGGTTGTGGGCTCCATCCCCAGTTGGGGTCTTGCAGGAGGCAGCCAACCAATGACTCTCTCATCATTGATGTTTCTCTCTCTCTCTCTCTCTTCCTTCCTTTCTCTGAAATCAATAAAGATATATTTTTTAAAAAAGAAAAGAGACCAGGTATGTCTGTGCCTTCTGGAGCCCAGGACAACATAGACATCAGCCTGTGTGGCTCTTCGCTCTGATGTCTGTCATTGATGTGACCATTTCTCTGTTTGTCTCTGTCTTAGTCAGTTTGGGCTATTATAACAAAATACCATAGACTGGGTGGCTTATAAACAACTGCTTTTATTTTTCATGGTTCTGGAAGCTAAGAAGTCCAATATCAAGGTGCTAGCAGATCCTGTGTCTAGTGAGGTTTGTTTCTGGTTGCAGACTGCTAACTTCTTTTGCTATCCTCACATAGTGGAAGAGAGCTAGCTAGCTCTTTGGCTTCTTATAAGGGCACTAATCCCATTCATGAGGGCTCCACCCTCATGACCTAATTACCTCCCAAAGGTCTCACCTTCAAATACCATCACATTGGGATTAAGTTTTCAACATACGCTATCGACTTTGTGGAGGACACAAACACTTGGTCCACTGCAGTGTCTCTTTGAGAAATCAACTCCTAATGCTATCAATCAACACCTCTTCATCCCAACTCCACTTCCACTAACTAATGGGATGGCTACGGGCTATGGGTGTGGAAGGACTGATATGTCTGCTCCACACAGTCTTGGCAGCACCCCCCAGAACATGAAAGCAGCCCCAGCTCACCTTGTGCCTAAAGAGAGTGAGAGCAAGTCAACAGTACTACTTACCAATGAGGTCCCAATGGGGCTTTTTCTCATGTGCTTTTGCCATTTGATTAAACAGCATTAGAGTCAGAATTTGGAATGAGGTTATTTTTTATTGCAACGAACTATCTACAGACATGACAACACCTGGGACATGGGAAGTCTTGTTTCTAAGAAGAGCCAGTTAATATTCCAACTCTGTGACTCTGTCCCACTCCCTCGGTGACTACAGCCATCTCTCTTATCCCCAATACATCTCTAAGCCACTGTGCATTATCATTAGCTAGAAAAGGACAGGAATGTACACCCCAAAGGACATCATCTCCTAAGGCACACATCAGAGCTGCCTTAAGTCACCTGTGTTTTATTTCAGGCTTTTTGGTTCAGGGTCGCCTCCGCTCTACAAGATGGAGAGAGAGGAAAGCCAAAGCAACCCACAGGGAAAGAAATCCAAGAGGAAGGAGAGAAGCTATAAGAGAAGGATGGTGAGCAGTTGATCTAAAACTGAAAGCAAGAGCTGAAATAATGTTTTACTAATTAAAATTTAGCTACATCTCCTATTAGACTCTCTGTCCCTTTGTCCTTTACTTTGTCTCTTCAGGGGTGGAGAAGGAGGGGCCGTCGGCACAGAAAGTCATCCCTAAGTGTCATCCCTAACCTGAGGGTGGGCTTCAGACTCCTCTCTCCCATCTCCCAGAGAAAGCCCATTATCTCAGCACTTGCCCCATGATAGTGAAATTAGCTCTTTCTCATGGAAACATATTAGTCCACATAGGCATGAGACCAACTTATTCATCTTTATACTTCAGGGCCCAGCCCCTAGTATGCTCAAGAAATATTGTTTGAAAAGTGCTGAATAGTTTCCTTTGATAAAACACAGTAAAACAAATAATTTCGTTATTTGCCCGATGGATTAGAAATCCTTAAATCAGAAGCCATGTGTAACTTACCCACTATTCCTGTGACCAGTGAGAGCAAGTAGCAGTTCTTACTATGGAAGAGCAAGAAAGACTGCAGTTGGCACAGGACCCATCTTGATGGCACTGGCAATAAGGAATGACAACAAAGTACATTGTTATTGTGGCTTAGCATGCCTCTAATTGCTGACAGGTCACTACTACCCAGAGACCCCCAGCGAGCTGCCAAGAAGCACTGAGCGCCCCTCATCCTTAACAGAGTCACAGCGTGATGGGAAGGGGGGCCTTTGACCCTTTAGCACCCACCACTATCTAAACCAAAATGTATCCCCGTTTGAGAGTTTTTTATCTTTCCCAGGTAGCATTTTCTCCCTTTTTAGCTTCCCTGACAAGTCATCATGGAACAGTCATGGCTGGAACAAGATTCCCGTAAGCAAATCGTTAGCTCAGACAATGACAGCCACGGAGAAACGTCTCAGGGTGGCTCATTGCCCTCAACACAGCACATCTCAAATAGATCTTGTTTCAAATGATTTCAAATAAAGAGAGGAAGTAGGATGGGTGCAGGCTGGATAACATCTTAATCACAGTCTCCACGGTCGCATCCTGACCCCGATACCTCTGCCTCGTCTTCCTGCCGGGCCCCTCCCGCCGAGCACTCCTGTCTCCTCATTGCTCGCGACCTCTGTCCTGCTCCCAATGGCATGCGAAAGGACTGCCGTGGCCCCGCTCTCCATTGTTAGGGAGACAATAAAAGGATGTGTGATAAGCCTCTTACGACAGGCTTTTCTCCAGCCCAAGCATATTGGCGGCACCGTTTTCCAAATTTGCATTCTACCTGTGGCTCCACCGAGCTGGCCGAGCCTCTCTGCCAAGAGGGGACATTGTTGCTTCGCTTCTAGAGGCCGCGGGCACTTACCGGATTGTGGGAGATATTGTCCTGGAGCCGGCTAATTCGCACACTACTGGCCGGCAACTAGCAAGCTCTGGCTGTTCAAAGGATGTTTGAACTGTTTCATGTGTCAGGAAAGTCTTTTGGATTGAATAGCATGTGAGCAGCTATAACGCAGTCTGTGTTCAGGAAGGGGTAGATTTGAATATGTCAGTCCCCCCCCTTTCCCAGTGAGTGCCTGAAACTGGAGAGTCCCCAAGCCTGTGTATACCATGTGTTTTCTTGTACATACATATCTGTGATAAAATTTAATTTATAAATTAAGCACAGTAAGAGATTAACAACAATAACTAATGATAAGTTAGAACAGTTACAGTGCTGTACGGTTTACTTGAACACAAGCACTGTGATACCAGGACAGCCAATCTGAGGACTGACAAGGCTACGAAGTGACTCACGGGTGGGGAACACACGCGGTGTGGAGACCCTGAACAAAGGGGTGGCTCAGGGCCCGGGCAGGACGCAGCAAGACTGTGAGAGATTTCATCCCACTACTCAGAGTGGTGCACAATAAACCGTAGGAATTGTTTATTTCTGGAATTTCCATTTAACATACTCCAACCAAGGTTTACTGCGGGTAACTGAAACTGTGGAACACGGAAGCACAGATAAGGGGGGACTACTGTCAGTGTGTGAAAAGTGTGGATTCTTTCTAAGAAGAAGACTGGAAATAATGCTTTGCTTGTGGAACATTCACACAAGGAAGACAAGAGTTCTTCAGACTCTGATATGATAGCTGTTTTCCTTTCACTGGAGGTTGTCAGTAGAGGCTCAATGCCCAGTTTCAAGAACATTCTAGGGGGGTACGTGTATGTGGGTCAGAAACTACACTAGATGGATTTTTAATGCCATCTCTAAAATCCACTTTTTCTATAACTTCTTTAAATAAGGGCAACCTTATATATATAATTTTTATTTTTTTATTATTATTATTTTTAATATATCTTTATTGATTTCAGAGAGAGGAAAGGAGAGGGAGAGAGAGAGAGAGAAACATCAATGATGAGAGAGTCATTGATCAGCTGCAGCCCCCAACCCAGGCATGTGCCCTGACTGGGAATCGAACCCTGATCACCTGGATCCTAGATCGACGCTTAACCACTGAGCCACGCCCGGCCTGGCAACCTTATATATTTAACATATAATTCAATTCAGAGCGTTTTAAGATACATGCCAATTGGTGGGAATGTTTGTTGGCTGAAATAAAACTCTTATCTGTGACCCTCTAATCAACTGTATTTATTATGTGTGTACAATGTGTAAAGGCATTGTACTAAGCACTTTGGAGAGTGGGAAACTAAAGACATTACCCACACCTTCAATGAACTGAAATATCTATTAAAGAAACGAGTTATAGGTAAGTAAAAAATAAATTCTTAAATACCAAATTGTTGCCCCCAAATTTTGCAGGTAATGTCGGGGTTCAGATCATGGAAAGAACATTTCAGGTGACGATGCTGAGGAAATATTCAATAAAAAAGTGGAATTTGAACTGTTGTCTTTGAAGAAATATTTAACCTATGTGTTCCCACTGCTTCCATTTAATCAGCTATTTGTGGTTGGTCAGAAATCAACTCAGAACGATAGTTCCCTTTGTTGCTTCTGCATCTCTCAAAAGATCACAAAAGTAAGCAGAAACATAGGAGATAACTTGGGAGCACTTTGCAGGACAGCTAGAATTTAGAAAGATAAACATGATGGGGGAAGGACGAAGTTGTTTATTTACAACCTGTATCCTCAAGAATCTTGGTCATGATTTAGCATCTTGGCTTCATTCAGTGAGTTTAAGCTTGAGTGTTTTCAACATAGCATTCACCAAAATAAGAAGAAACAGCTGGAGGCCAACTCTTGGTCAGTATCATCAAAGACACGATGATTGCAACATTTTGAAATTCTTGAGAATAGCCAGTGTGGTTCCTACTAAGATGATGTGAATAGTAAGGAAGAATTTCAGGGATGGGACTGCATTTTGTAACATTTGGCAAACATAAAACTCTCCCATTTTCTGTTTACCACATGTGCCATATTTTCTATTAGTAAAAAATTCCAGGGGCCCTTAAATAATTCAGATTCAGTGACAAAACATGACTAAGAGTCTGTCAAAATTAAATAGGTGGACAATATTCTATTTAGCCTCTTACTTTGAAAGTAAAACGGCTTCTTGAGGCCACTCAGACATTTTCGCTAGCTTTTGTATTTTTGAAAACATTTTTAGTAATACACAGTATTGTTTATAACCAAAATATTTGTTATAAACTAGATTTATGATAGAATAATAGTTTATCATAAAACTATTAATTATTGTAAACTTTTTTGTTAGAATTGATATGATGAGCTTTCCCATGCACTTGATTTGTTCTCTGAGGAATGGAGTTTCAATAGGTTTTTTTGTTTTTGTTTTTGTTTTGTCCTGATATTGTGGACAAAGCAGAAGAAAGCAAAATCAACAGACATTAAGCACACAAGTTCATCCACTTAGGGAAAATGAAACAGTTTACAATTATTTGTAGAGTGTGTACTCAGCCTGGTGCTAATTTCTCTTTTGTATGTAAAGAACTAATCTTCAGTCCAGGCCCTAAGAGAGCTTTCAATCCTGCTAGAGAAAGAAGACTCCTACAGGTGACTTAATTAACCAACAAGAGCTAACTTGAGTAATTCAGAGTCCTAATATTTAGGGAAGAGATACATAACTGGGAGTCAGAGCCACAAGGGAATTTTCAGGAGAAAGTAGGACCTGAAGTGATCTTTGAGATGATTTCATTCTGAACAGGCTTGAGGTCAACAAATATTGGAAAGAGGCCATTCTGTTCATGGCCAGTGAGAAACAGTCACTTAACTAAACAAAGAAACAGAAAGCAACATTCAAAACAAAAACCTTCTTGACTGGAGTAGAGGTGCCCTTGGGGAACAGTGGACACAAGTGAACCAGTAGCTAAGGTGTGGCCAGGTGACGGTGGGCTTTGTAACGCAGGCAGGAGAATCTACAGGGATGTGGTAGATGCCTGACTCTCATACAATGCTGAAGAACGCTGGAGAATCTCAGGCTGAATGAGGCATCTCACTATTAGTATAAAATCGTGGTTTTGTTCAATTCAATTATAGAAGTAAGTTATGAGATAAAATTATCTCATTCTAAGTGATGTTAGGTGTTGTGTGTTTTTTAACCCATAACTTTTCTTCAACTTTTGGTGACTGCTTGATGATTGTTTTATAGCTTAATTCTAAAGTATGTTAGGAGTAAAAGAGCCATCTAATCACTTGAAATCTGAAATCTTGCTTTTTGCTGTCTTTAAAGAAGGCTTGCACTTGAGACTCCAATATTTTTGTTGCATATATTTATTACCACCAGATATGGCAGCTGTTCAGTGTCGTAACCAAGAACACAGACTTTAGTGTTGGGGTAAGATTGGATTGAATCCTAGCTCTACTTCTTACCAGTGTATGACCTTGAGGAAGTTATTTTACTTACTTTTGCCTCAGTTTCCTCATATACAAAGTGGGGATGATAATGATGGTAAAAATGCCTACCTCAGAAATGAATGTGTATACAGGGTGTGGCAAAAGTAGGTTTACAGTTGTGAGCATGCAGAACAGTCTGTCCTTGTATTTTTATTTATTAATCATTGTATTATTTTCCATACAAACAACTGTAAACTTATTTTGCCCCACCCTGTGTATGTAATATATATTATATATCTGTATATAGTTTTTAGAATAGTGCTGGGTATAGAAGAAGGAATCAGTAGGTGTTAGCTATGCCCTGGGCAATGGGCTCAGTTGGTTGAGTGTCATCCCATGAACTAGGAGGTAATTGTTGGATTCCCGGTCAGGGCACATGCCCAGGTTGTGGGCTCGTGCAGGAGGCAGTCGATCAATGTTTCTCTCTCATCCATGTTTCTCTCCCCCTCTCCCTTCCTCTCTCTAAAATCAATAAAAACATATTTTTAAAAATAGGTGTCAGCTGTGATTATTTTATAGTAACAAAATTTCCCTTAATATTATATCATAATTAAATGAATTCACATTTTATTGTATCTACAAAAAGACTATAAAATCTTGATTGGATAAGAAGGTTTGAGAATCGCTGAACCCCTCCAAAAAAAAATAGTTATAATTTTTGTTAAAAGAATGACATGATAAAAATGATTTTCAGGAAAATTAGTTAGTTTTTTTCTCTTCTTATTTTCACTGAAGATATTTTACCTGAACAATCTTATATCTCCCCATGGCTATATTTATAGTATTTATTTATTTATTTATTTATTTATTTATTTTAATTTATCTTTATTGTTGAAAGTATTACAGATGTCCCCTTTTCCCCCATTGATCCCCTCCAGCCCAGGCCTTCCCCATACCAATGCTTGTGTCCATAGGTTATGCATATAAGTTCTTTGATTAATCTCTCCCCACCCACTCCCCCACCCCCACCTTCCCTCTGAGAGTCTTCAGTCTGTTCCATGCTTTTTTGTCTCTGGATCTATTTTGTTCATCAGTTTATTTTGTTTATTATATTCCACATATGAGTAAGATCATGTGGTACTTTCTCTGACTGGCTTCTTTCCTTTTGCATAATACTCTCCGTGCTGTCCAAAAGGGTAAGAGATCCTTTTTTTGTACAGCTGCGTAGTATTCCATGGTGTAAATGTGCCACAGCTTTTTTATCTGCTCAGCTACTGATGGGCACTTGGGCTGTTTCCAGATCTTAGCTGTTGTAAATTGTGCTGCTATGAACATAGGGGTGCATAAGTTCTTTCTGATTGGTGTTTTGGGTTTCTTGGGATATATTCTTAGAAGTGGGATCACTGAGTCAAACAGAAGTTCAATTTTTAATTTTTTGAGGAAGTGCCATACTGCTTTCCACCAGCAGTGCACTAGGGCTCCCCTTTCTCCACACCCTCGCCAGCATATGTCATTTGTTGATTTGTTGATGGAGCCACTCTTACAGGTGTGAAGTGATACCTCATTGTGGTTTTAATTTGTATCTCTCTGATGATTAGTGACTTTGAACATTTTTTCATATGTCTCTTGGCTACCTGTATGTCCTGTTTGGAGAAGTGTCTATTTAGGTTCTTTGCCTTTTTTTAAATTGGATTGTCTGTCTTCCTTTTGTTAAGTTGTATGAGTTCCTTATATATTTTGGATATTAACCCCTTTATCTGATGTGTCATTGGCAAATATGTTCTCCCATACAGTGGGCTCCCTTTTTGTTTTGTTGATGGTTTTTCTTGCTGTGCAGAAGCTTTTTATTTTGATGTAGTCCTATTTGTTTATTTTCTCCTTTGTTTCCCTTGCCCTAGGAGATGTATTGGCAAACATATCGCTATGAGAGATGTCTGAGATTTTGCTGCCTACGCTTTCTTCTAGGATTTTTATGGTTTCAAGTCTTACATTTAAGTCTTTTATCTATTTTGAGTTTATTTTTGTGTATGATGTAAGTTGGTGGTCTAGTTTTTTTTTTGTTGTTTTTTTTTTTTGCATGAACCTGTCTAATTTTCCCAACACCATTTATTGAAGAGACTGTCTTTACTCCATGGTATGTTCTTGCCTCCTTTGTCAAATATTAATTGAGGATAATGGCTTGGGTCGATTTCTGGGTTCTCTGTTCTGTTCCATGGATCTATATGTCTTTTCTTGTGCCAGTACCAGGCTGTCCTTGTTACAGTGGCTTTGTATTATAACTTGATATCTGGTATTGTGATCCCACCAATTTTGTTCTTCCTTCTTAAGATTGCCTTGGCTATTTGGGGTCTTTTTTGGTTCCATATAAATTTTCAAAGTGTTTTTTCTAGGTCTGTGAAATACGTTGTTGGTATTTTAATAGGGATTGCATTGACTTTACAGATTGCTTTGGGTAGTATGGACATTTTAATGATGTTGATCCTTCCAACCCATGAACACGGTATATTCTTCCACTTGTATGTATCTTCCTCTATCTCTTTTTCCAATACCCTGTGGTTTTTTGAGTACAGGTCTTTTACCTCCTTGGATAAGTTTATTCTTAAGTGCCTTAATTTTTTTGTTGCAATGGTAAATGGGATTTTTTTTTCAGTTTTTCTTTCTGAGAGTATATTACTGGTGTATAAAAATACCATCAATTTCTGGGTGTTAATTTTGTGTCCTGCTACCCTGCTGGATTCATTTATTAAATCTAGTAGTTTTCTGGGTGGAGTCTTTAGTATTCTCTATGTACAATATCATGTCATCTGCAAATAATGACAGTTTTACTTCCTCCTTTCCAATTTGGATGCCTTTTATGCTTTATTGTCTGATCTCTGTTGCTAGGACTTCCAGTACTATGTTGAATAAGAGTGATGAAAGTGGACACCCCTGTCATGTTCCTGTTCTTAGGGGAAATGCTTTATGTTTTTGCCTATTGAGTATGATGTTGGCAGTAGCTTTGTCATATATCGCCTTTTTATGTTGAGGTATGATCCTTCTATTCCCACTTTGATGATAGTTTTTTTTTATCAAAAAATGGGTGTTGGATTTTGTTGAATGCTTTTTCCACATCTATTGATATGATCATGTGATTGTTGTTTTTCCATTTTTTTAATATAATGTATCATGTTTATTGATTTGTCAGTGTTGTACCAGCCTTGTGTCCCTGGAATAAATCTCACTTGGTCATGGTGAATGATCTTTTTAACATATTGCTGGATCCAACTTGCTAATATTTGGTTGAGACTTTAGCACCTATGTTCATCAGGGATATTGGCCTGCAATTCTCTTTCTTTGTAGTGTCTTTATCTGGTTTTGGAATTAGGCTAATGCCTGCCTCATAAAAAGAGCTTGAAAGGGTTCCTTCCTCTTAGATTTTTTGGAATAGTTTGGGGAAGATAGGTGTTAGTTCTTTCAATGTTTGGTAAAACTCCCCTGTGAGGCCATCCAGACCAGGGTTTTTGTGTGCTGGAAGATTTTTTATAGTATTTTTTAATATGTTCTTATTCCCAAACTTGACCTTTTCCTCTAGTTCCTAACCAGTATATCCAATGGCCTACTAGAAATCTATTACTTCTTCAGGGAACACAAAGGCAATGTTTCAAACTCAACTGTTGTCTAAATCTGTCACACTGATAGAATTCTAGTGCACGAGTTCTCAGAAGATGATCCCTTACCACCAGCAGCAGCATCACCTGACAACAAGTTAGAAATACAAGTTCTTGAGGCCTAACCAGACCTATCGCATCAGAAACTTGGGGGAAGAGGAGACAGTGATCTGTGCTTTAACAAGCCTTATAGATGAACCTGATACATGCTAGAGTTTGAGAACTACTGGTCTGAAACTATGGCTTATACTTTGTTCTGTATCTAGTTTGTGACTCTTTCACCCTTTACAGGAAGGGTTCAGATTTTTAAGTAAGAAAGTGAGCTAACAAGAATGGGGAGTGGGAAAGAGAAGACTAGTATGTACTAGAAACAACTACCTGGTGATTAATGAAATAGTACAGATGAGAATCCCACCTGGGGCAGGACAGTGGGATGTTTTATGGCTAAAGCAAGAGTGTTCCAGGTTCCACTCTTTCAAGTCTACTTCTTCCCTCTAACTATATACTTTTAATATGCTTCAATATTTTAGTGAAATTTTTAAAATTCCTAAGTAAAAATTATGATCATAAATGCTTTTAAAGGGTTCAGAAAGGTGTCTTATTTACCAAAGATAAAATAATATACCTAGATTTTCTGAATCATGAGCCTTTGTGCCCATTAAGAACAACCATTGACTTCTAAAAATCACCTGGGTGATGGAGAAAGAGAGATTATTCATATAATTCAGAAAATGATATCCATGAAATTTTCCCCAATAGATCTTAATGTATTTGGAAATAGTTTTTGAGATTAAAATCAGTGTGAAAATTATTAGATCATAAGGTGAAATTAGACTTTTAAAATATTTTTATTTTTTATATTTCTAACTTAAAAAATAATATCACAGCCTGGCCTGCGTGGCTCAGCAGTTGGGTATCAACCTATGATCCAGGAGATTATGGTTCAGTTCCCAGTCAGGGCACATGCCTGAGTTGTGGACTCAATTCCCAGTGAAGGGCATGCAAGAGGCGGCCAATTAATGATTCTCTCATCATTGATGTTTCTATCTCTCTCTCTCTCTCTGAAATCAATAAAAGTATATTTTAAAATAATAATAATAGTAATAATATCACAAGCTTTTTGGAGTTTCCTGTCCTATTGATACATTTAAATGCCATCCTTAACAAGCATCTGTCAAGTCATTTCTCCTTAGAACAGAATGTAAGAACTTAAAACCACCTTTGTTCTTTAATGAAGGCTTTCATTATGGCAGATGAACTACCTTTCAAGAAGGTAATACAGAGTACAGGTAATTTAAAATTAAATTAAGTTATACTTCAAGTTTCAATAACTAGAGGAAAAAGGGAGACTCAAAGATAGGTTCCAAGATAAATTGGAACGGAATTAATTTTCAAAAAAACATTTATCCTGGTGCACTTAGAAAGCTTGTGGGAAAAGTATACAACTATTCCTTTTTTCTTTCTCTTAGTTTTTAATTTATTAAATTTTAACCATGGTTCATGTACTCTGTTTGGTATTGGTTGCAAAAAAATCAGTAAAGATATAGATTTAAGTGCTACAAACAACATTGACCTATTTGGTATTTTAAAACTCTATATTCAATAGCAATAGAATGTTCATTCTTTACACAGTATTTTCACCAAGATAGACCATATGAAGAAACGTTTTTATATACCAGTAAACGATAAAACATCATGCAGAATGTGTTCATGGATTACAGTGGGACAAAATTAGAGGTCAATAGTGATAAGGGCTCTCAAAACCTCCCAGTATTTGGAGATTAAACCTCTTCTACATAATTCATGGGTCAAAAAAGAAAACACAGAGATAGTAAAATATTTTTAAACTTAATGAAAATTAAAATACAACATTAAAAATTGGGATACAGTTAAAATAGTGCTCAAAGAGAAATCTACAGTTTTAAATGATTAGAAAAAGGTTACAATATACAAATTACCAACATAAATAGAAGGTAATAAGTAAAAGTAAAATTAATGGAATAGAAAACAAATAATACAGAAAATAAACAAAGCCCCGAGTTGATTCTTTGAAAAGATCAATCAGTCTTATTAACTTCTAGCTATCCTGATTAGAAAAAAGGGAGAAAGAGAAGAAACTATTAAATTACTAACATTACGAAAGAAAGTGGAGTTACCACTACAAACTGAGGTGTACAGAAGAAATACTGGGAGGTAATTTTGCAGCAGACAGAGAAAACATTAATCTCAAGTTTGAACATAAATATCTGTTCCTCTGAGAAAAAAATCATTCTAAAATAAAAATATTGTACATTTGACTGGATGATGTGGTTAAGAAGTTGGGATATCTCACTCATGTAACAAAGTTGCCTTATATTTGTTTTCTCAACAAAAAGAAACCAAAAAGAATGGCAGTCAGAAACTACAAGAAGGACAACTAAAGTTTTATAAACTAATTATAATCTGAATATGAAACAAACAAACATTTGGCATGGTTTATAGATATTCACATGTGGTGAAAAAATTCACATATGGTAAAAAAAAGAGATTTCATTTCTTTTTGTTCTTGTAACACTTCAATTTGAATGGCACAAACAAAAGCATAGAATATATTATATCTTCAATAATACTAGTTGGTTTTATAGTAAACATTATTTTGCAATCGAAATAATTTGTGTTGTGTTGGTTTTCCTTTTTTATGGTTTCCACTTCTCTGCTAAAATTCTCAGTCATATCTTTTCATTCTTTGAACATATTGAACATAGTTATTATAAAGTTTGTGTCAAACAATCTCTGAATCCTGTGGGTCTGTATCTACTATATGTTGTTTCTCTTTCCTCTTCCCCCTCCTCCTCCCTTTCCTCCTTCTTTCCTATCAGTTATTGTCTTCTTTACACCTAGTTATTTTTGTTTGAGTGCTAGACATTCTTTATGAAAAATCATAGAATTAATTTGAGACCTATAGTAATACTTCTCTAGAGACAATTTATGTACACTGTTGAAGGATTGAGATTTTCTTCCAGAGCTGGGCTTTAGTTTCATCTTATTTCTGGGTCACTGTTTTTCTACAGTATAGCCTTTCAGAGTCCCAAGTCAAAGTCTCAGTGGTTTACCAAGACTCATTTAGCTTGCAAGCCCCAAACTTTAATTTTTATCTTATAGATTGGTAAGGCTATTGGAAAAGTTTAGCTCATTTAGCTTCTCAGCAATTTGTACTTGTATTAGAAGCTACTTCTAAAGGAAAAAGAGTCCCAAATGCTAGGTTTATCTCCTGAGGTATGAATTACCTAGGGAGACATTACAAGAAGCAGAACTATTTCTCTCTCTCTTTTTTTTAATATGTCTTTATTGGTTTCAGAGAGAGGAAGGGACAGGGAGAGAGAGAGAGAAAGAGAAAGAGAGAGGAACATCAATGATGAGAGTCATTGATCGGTTGCCTCCTGCACTCCCCCTACTGGGGATCGAGCCCGTAACCTGGGCATGTGCCCTGACTGGGAATTGAACTGCAATATCCTGGATCCTAGGTCAATGCTCAACTGCTGAGCCACTCCAGCCAGGCTCTCTCTCTCTCTTTTTAAATCCTCATCTGAGGATATTTTTTCAATTTTTTTTTTTTTTTTTAAGAGAGTAGGAGGAAGGGAGGAGAGAGAGTGAGAAACACTGATGTGAGAGAGACACATCGATTGGTTGCCTCCTGCACTTGCCCCAACTGGGGCCAGGGATAGAAATCTGCACCCAGGTATGTGCCTTTAACTGGGAATTGAACCCACAACCTTTTGGTCCACAGGCTGACACTCTAACTACTGAGCCAAACCGGCCAGCGCAGAACTCTCTTTTACTGATTTTTGATTAAGACAAAATATTTTATACAAAGTCTAGAAACTTAAATATATCTTCAACACAAAAAACTTGATAATGTGGAAGTAATGACTTCTGTGAAAGAAGGCAGTGGAGAGTGAAGGTAAAAATAGAGGGCATATGAGTATATGTCATAATTTCCTCATTTTACAAACCGGGGATTTAAGATTTAGTGCCTAAAGTTAGTGGATCTTAAACTAGAAGCTTTACACATATTGTTATATATTATAGTTAAAAAATTATAAAAGAGTATAGGTATAAAAGTTACAAAAATAGTAGACAAACCTAAAAAGCACAGCAACAATGAAACTGAAAATTTTATGAGTATTAGGAAGATGGGGAAAGCATAAGAACTAACTCCTTCTCTTTCATATCAGTGGTCAAAATATAACAGAGAGCACTGGTAAATCAAATTTACGTAGAAACGTGGAGATAAACAACAGACATAAACACAAAAGTTAAAAAATGATTACTTAGAGTGAGCTGGAGATCAGAAAAACTAGTGCAAGACTTTTTCTTTTCACTTAGAACCATTCTAAAATGTCTAACTTTAAAAAACAAACAAAAATAGTTCTAGTTATGTGGAAATCATACAAAGTTTTACAGAGATGTAACACTGAAGCTGAATTTTAATGGATAGTGTGTTTTTTCTCTCCTTAATCGTAATAAAATGATGGTCATTCTACCAGGGGTGGGGAATCTTTTTTCTGCCAAGGGCCATTTGAATATGTATAATATCATTTGGGAGCCATATAAAATTATCAACTTAAAAATTAGCTATGAAAAAAGCAACTAGATTTATTGAATTTTGAGCCCCACCTGCGGTTGCCTTGGCAGGGCCAGACCAAAAGATTTCAAGGGTAGTATATGGTCGGAGGGCCAGACGTTTCCCACCCTTGTAATGGTATGAAAAAAGACAGACATTTGACACCTGGCCTGTTTTAGAAATGGCAAAACATTCTGTAGATTGGAACATCCAAATGAAGAAAGGGAATAGTAGGAGACGAGGCATATAGGTAGGGCTAGAGTGTAAAGGGTATTGGAAGTTCTCAAGTTTTTCCCCCAAGGTTTTTCATTTGAGAGTCTAGGAGGTGGTTTTCTATTTTGTGAAATGGAATTCTGCAGACAAAGCAACCTCAAGAGGAACATACAATGAAAAGCAAGTAATTCTTCCAATATTACACAAGAAGTGTCTTAAAGCTCAAGAAGCTCCTTCAAGGGGGTATGTAGTATATTAAGTGTATGATTAGTGTATGGGGCAAAGGCACTCAATAAATATTTGCTGATTACTTTGGCACAATAAATAGTACCTCGAGAAGACTCAGTAAGATGATTCATCTAAAAGCTTCTACTTACAGCATGCTTTCTGAAGAAAAGAGCCTTTAAAATTTATCGGGTCTCGATATGTTTTGTGAAACATTGCCCTCATTCTCAGTCAGCCCAGATAATCATTCTTGGCATTCTCAAAAGTATATGTGGGTCATTTTAACCTTGTGTGTGATGGATAAACATCTATACATCTATACCCCAGTAGGAAAGAATAATACCCATTTTGATCATAGTAGACTGTGCTGGTGTGATGGGACCTTTAGATTATGAACAACTTCAGATCTTCTCTGCAAGGGAAACAAGGAAAGAGCTGTGTATTTTAAATCCCTCTTTTTAAAGAAAGTATTAGTTTACAAAAATGGTTTCATCTGTATGAGAGCTTTTAGGTTTGCTAAAAGTTCGCTCAGTGCAGAAGGAAATCTTTGCAATGTGATGGAGATGCTAGCAATGTGTGTTAATCTCTGGTGTTTTAAAAGGATGATTGGCCAAGGTATGGATCCTTTGCTTGATTTGCAATTAAAGTGGAGGTGTGGTCCACTTTCTCATCTAATTAACCGAGGGTTCAAAGCTTATAAACAAAGATGCTGAGAATCCAAAGCGAGGACCCAGACGTTAGCCTAGTTGCACTTCAACTATTGATACTACACTCTTAGGAAAGGAGTTGAATATCTTTTAATACCTGTGCTAACTGCCACCCAGACTCATACAGGACAATCATTCCAGAGAAAGACAGTTGAGGACATCTCTGGACAGATACCTATTATCAAATCCCTTTAGTGAACCAAGACTTGGGAATATATCTAGTATCATATATCTTACCTCTTATAGGTTGAATTGTGTCCCGTGTGCCCACCCACCACTGCCCTGCCAAAAAAAAGATATGTTGAAGTCTTACCCCTTAGTATCCCAGAATGTGATTTTATTTGAAAATAGGGTTGTTGCAGATGTAATTAGTTGAGTCATACTGCAGTAGATTGGGCTTCTAATTCAATATAACTGGTGTTCTTTTAAAAAGAGAGCCATTCGAAGACACAGAGAAACAGGGAGGAAGCCATGAGAAGAGGAAGGCAGGGATTGGAAGGATGCAGCCAAGGAACTCCAGACGCTGGAGGAGGCAAGGGAGCAGCCTCCCCTAGAGGCTCCGGAGAGCACGACTCCAGAACTGGGAGAGGTTAGGTTTCTGTTGTTTTAAGCCACCCAGTTTGTGCACATGATACAGCTCCCCTAGGAAACTAGTACACCTCTCTTGATCCTGATATGCAGATAATCTGGGATATAAAATTGACCTGTTAAATTCAGCAATCTCATTATAACGGCTCTTAATATTATGACCTCACTACTATCTGTTAACTATTTTTATGAAAAAATAAATTATGCAAATATCTCCCTTAAAGACAACATAATCTTTTGCTTTGTGAACACAGTGGTTTATATTATAATTTCTCTGTTAGATATATAACTTGTTTATTTCTCATCTTTTATTAATTTTTCTTTTTTTCTGAATAGTGTTACAATAAACAGCTTGGTATACAAATATTTATCTACTGCTTTGATTATTATTTTAGGATAAATATGTAGAAGAGAATTATTGTACCACAGGGCATGACATTTTTTAATATTCTTAACATATGTTATAAAATTATTTCCCATAAATGTTGTATCCAGTTATTACTTACAATAGACATATTTTTAAAGTATTATTTTCAGAGTTGTATCCCAGCATTCAGAATTTTCATTAAAAAGTATTCTCTGCTAATTCAGTAAAAAATTAATTGTTTTAATTTTCATTACTTTGAGAACTGAGATAGAGTTTTTTCTTCCAAAATGTGAAGATTTTAGCACTTCTATGACACAGTTACTCTTTTTTTAAATTCTTTTTTTAAAAATAGGATCTTTATGTGAAATCTATTTTTTTCTTGTGTGTGAAATATATTAACATTTTTAAATGTCTTCATTTGTAACATGAAGGTAAGAAAAAGTATTCACTAGCATTGCAGCAAAAACTAGATATGCTGAATATACCAAGTACCAGCCACCCAATGGTTCTCAAAAATGGGGTTAATTTATTATAATTTCATATGAAGCTAAAATCAAATGACCTGCATGTACTCTCTCTTGCTAAGATTTAGCAGCACAATTACTTTGACTTTTCAAATAAATTTAATTCCCATTTGTGGAGTGACCTTGATAATTTTCTTTTAAAGTCTTTTGTCAAAGCTGAACCAAAGTGGAGGAATTAAACTGGCCTGGAGATTCACTGTGGGAAAATGCACAGAGGCTAGGAATGCTTGTGTCAGGTAAGGATGCCTGATTTCTCTTCTGTAAAATGGGACTTAATAATGTTAACTATCTCACAGATCCTGGTGAAGGTTAAATGAGCTCTATTAGTTAAATATCACATTACCTCAAATCTAGCTGGTTAAGAAAATAAAAAACATTCTACAGTTTCTGTGGGTCAGGCATCCAGGAGTGGTTTAGCTGGGTGCTTCTAATTTGACCTCTTTTAGAGGGTTGGGGTCAAAATGTCATCTGAAGTGGTAGTCATCCAAGGCTTGACTAGGGATAGAGGATATGCTTCCAAAATGACCATTCATGTGGCTGGCAAGTCAGTCCTAGCTCCTGGCAGCAGGTCAAAGTCGCTTGCCCTGTGAATTTCTTCCCAAGGTTCCTTGAGTATCCTGACAATACGGAGACTGTCTTTTATCTGATCTAAGAAAAACAGCAAAGAAGAAGTTGCAATGCCTTTTTGGCCAAATCTTGAAAGTCTCACACTTTCGCTTCTGCTCCTCTGTAATCATTAGCAGCTATTCACTGTTTGTGGCCTATACTCATGGGAAAGATCATTAGGCCCCACCTTTGGAAAAGAGGAGTATTAAAGAATTTGTGGACTTATTTTAAAACAACCTCATGAGTTAATCTGTGTTCTACATGTAGCTGAGATAACATATAAGAAGAGCTCATAAGATGTTATCCATTGTATCATCATAATCATTGTCATTACCCTCGGCACTATCATTAGGGAACTACAAGTTGTTCTGTAGCAGTGGCTTTTGGGTGCGTGTGACGTATGATAGGGAGGGAGGCTGTTAGATACGGGGGAGATAGGTCTAAAAGGGCCTCGTGTGTAATAACACAGCATTTGCATTTTTCCAGTAAATCTCTGGTTTTCAAACTGGGCTACTTACTCCCAGGGCACATAGGCACAAGGAAAAAGTATGATTTAATGCAACAGAGTAAATACTTCATGTCTACTGCAGTGCTATTTTATGTGAAATAAAAAAGTAAAACTAAAAACAAATGAGCTACAAGCCATGAAAAGACATGGAAGAATCTTAAATGCGTATTATTAAGTGAAAGAAGATAAACTGAAGAGGCTCTGTACTGTATTGTTCCAACTATGTGACATCTGGGAAAGGCAAAACTATAGAGACACTAAAAGGATTTGTGGTTGCCAAGCCTGAGAAGGGAGAGAGGGATGGATAGCAGACAGGATTTTAGGGCAGTAAAACTATTCTGTAGGACACAATATGGTGGACATATGGCATTACATATTTGTCCAAACCTATAGAATGTTCAAGACCAAACCTTATGTAAACTGCGGACTTTCGGTGGTAATGACATGTCTGTGTAGGTTCATGAACTGTAACAAATGTACCAGTCTGGTGGGGGATATTGATGAGGGGGTGGCTATGCGTGTGTGGGAGTAGAGGGTGTATGTGAAACCTCTGCACAATTTTGCTATGAATCTAAAACAGCTCTTATGAAAAAATAGTCTATTTAAAAAATAGATGTATTAGAAAATAGATTGTGAAGTTGTTAGGATTTTAAAGATGACATATTAGACTTAAGTGCCATGCTGCCCTTCTGATGGGCTGCTTTGGATTATACTCCTGATCCTGACTAAATAATACAGCTTCTCCCCATTTGGGGTTAGTGGAGACATTAAGTAGCTCAGCTAGTTGATGAAGGGTTACTGAAGCATCTTAGGCAGGGTGAAAACTTGATTATTTAAAACAGTGTTGCAGTCAAGAATATCGAAGACATTTTTGTTAAAAGAAGAATGATAAATATTTGAATTATCCAAAAGATATTTGGGCATTGAAATACTCTAATAATTAAGCATTTAAGAATAAAGAAATAATCAATTTATGAGTTTAGTTGTATCAGAAATAGATGCTGGTATAAACCTAAAAACCTAATATAGAATTAGAAAATATTACTAATCAATGGGGAAAGCAATGAATTCAATGAATGTCAGGGGAAAATTGGTTCTTTGGGGAGAGAAATCCATTCCTGGTCTCACCGTGCATTATATACTAAAATAAATTCTAGATAGATGTGATAAATGTAAAAGTAAAATCATAAGAGACTTGAAGAAAGTAGATGTCTGTGTCCTTGTTGTCTGATGGAAAGGGATTTCTAAATATAAAAGCATTAGAGGGATTCACTAGGGAAAATAAGTCAGCAGATGTATCTAAGTAAGTATTAAACCTTTGCGTAACACATTATAAATTTTAAAACAAACCACAAATACTAATAGATGGCGTTTATGTAGCAGCTATGTGCCAAACATCATGCTTGGAGCTTTTTATTAATTACTTTCCTTTCACACTCACAAACAAATACAAAGGCTCAGTATTATTACCTCCACTTACAAGTGAGTTAACTGAGACTGCAAGATTACATCAGTTTACAATTCTGGCTGAACATTGAATTACATAAGGAGCTTTAAAAAGACCCATGTCTAGGCTCCGTCCCAGAACAATTTAATCAGAATTTCTGAGAGTGGCCCCTGGACATCCAAATGCTTTGCCCAAAGTCACACAGCAAAGACAGAGAGAAGGTTTTTCTGCTTCTTAAACATCTGGACCCATCCTATGCCACACACAAGGATTTCTTTAAAATCTAAACAGCTGCTTGGTTCTCCAAGACTGCAAAAACCTAACTAAAAGTTTAATTTAACGCAGAGAAAATTTTAGATATGAGGATGTATTTGTTGACCCATCTGCAACATGGACTACGTTTCCTCAACAGTAATCTGTGTTTTGAGGCATTGGTAAAAAAACCCCACAGGGCTGGAGTGGATGATGCCCTGCGAGGTCCTTCAAAGCTGTGTGCTAAAAGAAATAGGAAGTGCAGGGTGACGAGGGCAAGGACAGCATTTGATGGTCTAATAATTTTGAAACAGTTGGCCGTGCATGCACATCATGTACGGTGTTTACATAAATTGACTTTCTTTGGCTTATTATTGCCATTGTAACTTCTCCATCAAGTGATACCTAACAATATGCATGAGCAATGTATTGCATCATTTTTGAAGAGCACAGATTTTGCAGACAAATCACCTAATTGAGTTTCCAAATATACTCTTTATAACTGTGTAATCTTAGGTACATTACTTAACTTCTCCATGACTCAGTTGCCTCAACCGTAAAATAGGAGTGATAAAGTATCATAGTAATGCTGCACAACAAATCGCCTGGAACACTGGTGCTTAAGATCTCTACGGTTTTTATGGGTAGGGATGCAGGAGCAGCTCAGTTGGGCAGTTCCAGCTCAAGGTTTCTCTAAGCTACGGCTACAGCCATTTGATGGCTTGAGTAGGGATGGGGTATGCACTTCCAAGGTGGTTCACCTAAATGAATGATAAAACGATGCTTACTATTGGCAGGAAGCTTCAGTTTCTCCCCACAAAGGCCTCTCTACAGGACTGCTTGGGAGCCCATATGGTATGATATCTGACTTCTTCCAAAGCAAGTGATCCAAGAGACCAAGGTGGAACTTGCAATGCATTTTATGTCTTAGCCTTGAGGTCATACGTCATCGTTCCTGTAGTATTCCATCTGTTACACAGATCAACCCTGATTCAATGTGGGAGGTGACACTGGAAATATTATATAACTAAATCAGAAATTCTGGAAGTGGGCTCTGGACATTAGTATTAGTAGTTTAAATATCACTTCCGGTGATTCTAATATGCAGTCAGGTTTGAGTACCACAATTCTATTCCAATACTTAAGCTTCATGATGACAATTAACCCTGAAGCCCTAGTTGAGAGGTTCTCTACCTCAGCTGCACAGTAGGATCTGGAGCGCTTTGAAAAATCTAGATGTTCAGGCTAAATAGTGAGCCAATTATATCAGAATCTCTGGGGGATGGAACCCAGATATCAATATTTTTTAAAAGCTTTCTAGGCCATTCCAATGCATAGTCAAATTAGAAACATGCTGCTCCAATTATTTAACTCATATGATTGTATTCCATTCCCCTCATGAGCTGAGCTCTCACTCAGCATTTAGATCCTCAAGACCTAGTTTTATTTGTTGAAAACAAAGGGAAGACCTTTGACTCACCCTAATGTGCTGGGAATGCTGAAGATGGGTGGGAATGTGCAGCGTGGCGCCAGTTGCTCTCTGTCTATGTTCTGTGTGTCTGGAGGATTTGAGCCTCCAGCATGTCAGCCAGGCTCCTTTGGCCAGAATTTGCCTTCATGCAAGAGTACAAAGCTCCTAGGCATGTGATTGCCGGGCCAGGAAAATGTCACCATTGCCAGAGAAGAAACAGCCTTTCACCACACTAGAGTGAATGACAAATGAAACCAATTTATCCAAAGTGGTTGGAGAAGCATCGGAAACATTGTGAGATGGCCATTCTGGAAACAGGGCCTAAAAGATGCACCTGGTAATGCTTATAGGTGCTGTTCAGCCACAGAGAATGC
This sequence comes from Miniopterus natalensis, assembly GCF_054644295.1. Taxonomy (NCBI): domain Eukaryota; kingdom Metazoa; phylum Chordata; class Mammalia; order Chiroptera; family Miniopteridae; genus Miniopterus; species Miniopterus natalensis. The sequence goes on along the minus strand of NC_142089.1, from coordinate 69,648,914 downwards.
TTCAGCTTCAAGAACGTGGGTCTCTCTCTGCTGCTCTAGCTGAGTCTGCTTTTGTAAACAAGCATTAGCGTGGCACAGAGAACAATTGTCACAATTTGGGGAAGACAAGCAATAGAGAGCAAATGGCAGTTGTATTGGGGCCAGAAAAATACTAGATGAATGGCAATTTCTAGTGAAAGATACCATCAAACTAGGCACAGAAAACGTGTGGTGTGCTGAAAAAAAAAAAAGAAAAAAAAAAAGATCAACCCTTTTTGCAAATATTTAGGATTGAGAGAAGCTTTAAACAGACTTTGCCCACAGTTTTCTCTTCACATTTAAACCTATGTTTGTTTTAAGTAAAGCTTAATCCATGTGTTTCGGATTTCTTTACACATAACTCAACAGAGTCTATATTTTGAAAAAATATTATTTAATGTCTAAGAAGCCTTTGTTTTTTTTATTTTCCCCTCTTTGAAAAGGGCTCCAATAGCACGTTTGCCAGGGTTAGAGCCCACTCAGCTTTTGTAAATGCAAAATTTTGATCTCTGTTCAGGATTTGAATTTCTTCATATTTGCCAAGAATGTGACTTCCTGTTTATTTTAAATACAGAAATACCTTTTTTATTTTTTAAAAAGATTTTTTAATTGATTTTTAGAGAGAGAAGAAGGGGGAGAGACATCAGCTGCCTCCCGCACGCGCCCTACTGGGGGATCCAGCCCGAAACCTGGGCCTGGGCCATGACTGGGAATCCAAACAGCAACCTATCCATGCACGGCATGACGCCCAACCAACTGAGCCACTCCAACTAGGCCAGGAATCTCTTTTTAAAATCAAGTTTGCAATTCTCAGTGAGCCCTGAATACTGCGGGTTTACCCACCCACAGGCTCTTTTTTCCCCCTATGCGTTTATATTTCAATCTTTCTGACCCGTTGGAACAATCTTAATTTGTGTTGCCCAGTAATGAAAGAAACTTATTTTGAGTTTGTGATAGCACCTTTTATCAAGGATCTCAAAATTGGCTTCCCAGTGTGAGCACAGAGCTGTAACGACATTAGTCTCACATACCCTGTCGTGAACATAGCACTTGATTCGGAGAAATAAAACTGAGCAGTAAGAACGTAAAAGGAGAGTAAAAAACTAAAAACAAGCCATGCGGGGCCTTGGCACCCCAATAATTATTTTCAAATACATCACTTAAGAAAACTAGTTAGGTGTCTCTCTTTTACAACCTCTATTTCTTAGAATGAAAAGAAAGGGAAACTAGCCATGTTAGTTGCATTAAAATAATGAAAATCACCAAATAAAAAAACAAATAAATGTTAGTCAGCTATTCAAATATATTTATCTGCATAATTAATGCCGCATGCCCTTTTATTTGGAATAGCTTCATTTTCCTTCATTAACTTCTCAATTATAGATGCTTGGTTCAGATAATCAGGAAGCAAGAGAAAATAAAGCTCAAGAAAGTTGTAATGAACTATTGTCAAGAAACTGAAATAAATGTTATTATCATAGATGCAGGAAGCTGATATATAATTTGACCCCCAGATGAGTAATTTGGTCAGCACCATTTCTTATGTCCATTGTTGTTTGGTTATGTGGGAAGATTTGTATGGGAAGTAGAAGTCATAGTTCTTGTCTTTGAGGAACTTACATATAGGAAAAGTATAAAATTTTACCACCAAACATAAATCATAAAAACAAGAGATTAACCTATAGCAATGACAGATGTCCAAGCAACTCAGTATTTGGGGAAGTAAGAAAGAAAGAACATTGGCAGAGAGATTGAGTAACTTTATCATAGGAGACTCAGCACTTTGACTGCCAGGATACCACAGTCAAGAGTAGGTATGAATTTTCACACAATAGATTCATTTTTGAAAATAATGATATAATCTAATCCATTAGCTTTTATATGAGTAGTTCCAAGATTGATATTTAAAGAGAAGACTACATTTAATATTGCAGTGGGGAGTGGCATACTTCAATAATTACTGTTGACAGCTTGAGTTTATTTTCTGTGACAAGGTTTATATCCACTATCTCTACTTAATATACACAATTGGATCAAAACATTTGTATTATAGTGATCCATTTTTAAAGTGAATTCTATGAAGGCTAATCTTCATAATAACTTTTATATTTTAAGTCATCAGGGCATGTAACCAACATCAGAACATATTTCAGCTTGGTGAAGCCAAGAACTTTTGGAAATCTCAGTAGGGAGGCTGTCTACATTGCCAATTTTACCTATTTAAAAAATGCTTATAGTATTAGGCATGAAATGTGATTAGAACCAGTCCTGACCAAGGACCACTTCCACAAAGACGATGCTTCTGATTCAGGAGGAACTTCAGCCCACCTTTCTCCTACCAGACATACTTACTTAAAGGAAGTCTCTTTGCCTCATTTGAGCTAACTCAGTGAAATCTGCCCTTTCCACACATACCTTCTTGCCTCCTCAAGTTAGTAAAGTGATAGCACATGAAAAAAATGAATACCAGTTTGTTGAAATAGATTCTGTGTGTAATGAAAGGGGACAATTACACTTAGTTTGGGAGCCAGGAAGATACTTTACTTAGGCTACTTACATGGCCCCTAGACCAGCATCATCAGCAGAACCTTGGAGTTTGCAAAATATGCAGAATTTTGGGCTCTCCCTCAAACCTACTGAATGAAAATCTGAACTTGAAAAAGAGCCTCTAGGGATGTATATGTATGTTGAGGCTTCAGAAGATTACTGGGAAGAGCTATCTATCACATAGCTGCATCTGTTATGGGTGTCCATGAACCAGCCTTTGCTAGACTATGCATTCTTGTCATCTCTTTTATACCTTGCCTGTGGTGCCTAAAGAATTTCGGTTGCCCATAATGCACTCTCCTCACCCCACTCTCTTTTTATTACTCAAAGGTATAAGCGGGTTTGCTAATACTTGCTTTCAGTAAATATGTTCACATGCATCCACTTTGGGCACTGGTGGATGTTCCACTGTATTGTTTGTTCTCTCTGGTTAGATTTGGATTCAAATTCATAACTGAATTTCTGAGATCTTGTCGATCCTCAAATACCATTCCAACTTGAAATGTCAATTGAATAAAGTGTGTGGAAGCATGTTAGTACAGTGCCTAGAATAGACTGCTATGCGAAAATATGGTCGTGTGAATATTTTGTTTGTTGAATTTCATGATACTATTGTTTGTATTTTGGTTCCATATTTAGAGGATATTGGGGGGGATAGAGGGAGAAATATAGACTGAAACAATTTTTTTCTAATAATTTTTTAACAATTATATATAAATTTTCTTCTAGGTTCCAGCACTGGCCAGGTGATGAGCATATAAAGATGAATGAACAGTCTCTCTCCTGAAGTTGCAGGTGATCATGTGGAGACAGAGCCCTGCACAACTTGAATCTAATGGCACTGGCCATACTCCTGTCCAGATGAATGTGACCAACAGTAAAGAGTGGATTAAGGCAGAAATGTTTTTAGGAGCTCAGGTAGCACAGTAGAAGGGTATTTAATTCATACTGAGTGAAGTGTGAGTGTGTGCGAAGTGTATGTGTGCATGTGTGTACATGGGTGTATATGTAAGTGTGAGGTGTGTGTGAGGCGTATATGTATGTGAGGGGAATTGGTGTGTCTTTGTGGGGTGTACATGGTAGGTATGAGTGTGTGAGGTGTGTGCACATCCTTGTTTTTGTTGAAGGGAGAAGTGGGAGGTCTGGGTATAGGCAAAGCTTTCTGCAGGTAGTGATGTCTGAATTCTGTTTATCAAGCTATCTTCCCTGTGCTGCATTGAAAGGACACCTGCCAGGTTCTCGGTGTCTTGGCCACCACCAAACCTGACACTTCATTCCTAGCCTTCACCTTATGTATGCCCCTGAATTTTCATTTCAGGAAATGGCACTTGCTTCATCTAGTTGCCCTGACTGCAAAATTAGGAATTAATCTACACTCTTTCTCTCACACTCTCTATCCAATCTATCTACAAATTCTATTAGTTTTACCTTCAAACCATAGCCAGAATCATCACTTCTTACAACCTTCATGGTACCCCTAGTCAAAAGCTCTATATCTTTTGCCTTGACTATTAGAATCGCCTCCTAACTGATTTCCCTGTTCAACTCCGGCCTTCCTAGAGTCAACTTTACGCTCAGCAATCAGAGTGGTCCCTTCACCGTCTATATTTGATCATGCAATTCATCTCCTTAAGGTATTCCAATGGCTTTCCTTTATCCTTAGAATAAAGTTCAAAAATTTTACCAAGGCTCTACATGATGCAGTTCCTGGCTGATTTCCAACTGCCTTTCTGAGCCCTGTCCCCTCAATAGCTCACTCCCCTCCCACCCTGGCCCGCTTGTTGGTTCTTGATCTCAGCTAACATGCTCCAGCTTCAGGGCTTTTACATTGTTTTCCTCTGGTTATAATGCCCTGACATCAGTCAATAACATGACTTTTTCTTCATTTAATTTAGGCCCCAGAATTTTCCTGGACATTTTTTTCCTCGTGCCCTGCTTTATTTCTTTTAAGCACTTATTATGCTCAATATTTTACATTAATGTGTTAAGTATTTGTCTTCTCACTAGATTGTAAGCTCCATGAAGTCATGAACCTTGTATATTTCCTCCCTGTATCTCCAACTCATAGCAGAGTGCCTGCCATGGTAAGTACTCAATAAGTATGTGCTTCATGGCTGGCTGACTGGCTGACCGACCGAACAGAGGTGGGCAAAGCATGAGGAATGCCCAGATCAAAGCAATAGCCATGGAGATGAACAGCAGGAGCAGGACAGCAAGGCCGATTTGGTGATAATTGGAGTGGGTGAGAGGTTTTCTGCTTTGGGTCACTGGGTAACTCTAGGTCCATTTGATAAGAGAAATAATAAGGGGAGGGGAATCAAGTTTGGAGATAAAATGATTAGTTCAGTCCTGGACATTTTGAATTTGAGATGCCAGTTTGAGATATCTAGTAAGCAGCTGGAAATGTGAGCCTGGAGCTACAAACAGGAGATTTGAGAGCTGGATGACTACAGGTAGTGGTTGAAGTCACGAGAGAAAATGGGTTCATTCAACAGGCAATCCAAGAGTGAGAAAAGAAAATGCAATCAGCTGTTCTAGAGTCCCGAAGTATCACCATCCCTGCTGCTTTGAGTAGCAACTCAATGGAGGCATAAATCTCATTTAGCACCCTAATTAAGAACAATGAATATAAATTGGACCTGAGTTTGTTGATAGTGGTAGCAAGTTACAGGGCCATTAGAATGACCTCAGATCTTCTGTGTACCCCAGAATATATCTACATTTATGTTTCTATCAACCTCACATGATGACCAAGTGCTCACAGTTTTATATTGTGAAGTATAATATAATAATCACTCATTAATATATGGCAATTCCTTTTTCTTCAGTACCCATTTACTTCTGTGACCCCCCTAGCTTCAGATTCTACCATTCTGGAGAAACTGTTTTTTGAAGGCCTTTAGTAATACAGACATGATAGTGTACATTCAGTGCACTTTCCACAGTCCCATTCTCTTTGCCGTGCTTCACATTTTACACTGTTGATTGTATCCCTTGTTATGAAGCACTCTCCTATCGTTGGGAAGTTAATCATGGTCATTCTTTCTCCTTCCCTGGTTCTATACCTTTCCCTATAGGATCATTCTAAATTTCAGACCTGGCCTTCTGTTCTATTTTATACTTTCTTTCTGGAATCTCAAACCTCCCATAGTTTCATAATCCTCGAATCTGTAATTCCATCTCTTCCTCCCACTCTATCCCCACTTGTCTTATGAGCTTAAGTTTTTGTTTCCAGCAACCTCCTGAATAGTGCTATTTGGGTATTATGCTTCATAATTGCAAACCTAACATGTTCTGAAACTGAACTCAGTATCTTTACCAACTATACTGGCCTCTTTTCCTGATCTTTGTACTGCTATCTCTTAGGCCCAGGCCTTTAATAACCCATTCCTAGTTCATATGGGGCAGAGGCCAAGAACACAGGCTCTGGAGCTTAGCCACCTATGTTTGAACAAGTCATATCATCTCTCTATATTTCCATGTCCTCATCTGTCAAACAGAGGTAATAATGGTACCCATCTCATAGACTTGTTGGAAGATTAAATGAATAGATATATGGAAAATACTTAGAATCATCCTGCTACATTATAAACACTATTATCAGATCGGGTGTTACTGTTTGTAACTCTGCATAATTTGCTAACTGTTCTATCTGCTTCCCAACTATTCTTCCTACAGCCTGCCAGTACATCTCTGCCATCTTCCTAAAATACTTCCATCATGTGCCTCTCATTGAGAGTCTACAGTGATTGCTATTTCCTTTATTTACAGGAAAACTGGTCTAGTTGACTTTCAAGGCTTCCATAACCTGGTGCTATTCTGGATGATCACTCGTGTTTCTCACCACTTCTAAGCATTATCTGCACTTCTGTTTCCACTTAAATTCCAAGCATGGTATGGTGGAGAGATTGCAGGGGGAGTAAAAAACAAACAAACAAACAAACAAACAAACAAAAAGTCATGTTTTACATTTCATAGATCCAATTTAACTTTAGCTTCAGATATAGCTTCCAATCTCAGCTTTTGTGTGACCTGAAACAAGTAACTTAGTCTCTACGAGCTTCAGTCTCTTCATCTGTAAAATCTGGAGAGTAATAATTCTGTATGGTGTTGTTATGAGTAGGAAATGATATGATAGTAAGTTAGCTACTTCAAGTCCTTATTAGAATGAGTCTGGATATACACAAAATACATTAATTAAATGAAATATTATCGATAGAATGCTAAAAGTGAGCTTTAAACGTGTGCAAACCAATGGAATATATACAAAGCCTCTGGGAACATATGTAGGGTACCTGGAAGTTACGTTAACTTACGAGATGTATGTGAAGAGTTGACATGAATTCATTCCAGGCTCGTTCATTCTCATTTTTTTGCCTTAGTTAAAACTGTTACTTGCTTTTAAAACTCATCTTAAGTCCCTCTGCCTTCCCATCCTAAAAGTCCAACTTTGGTGCTGACATCTGAAGGTTGCCTTTTTTCAACTCAGCGCTCTCTTTCTGCCTTCTAAACACGTACTCTCTAGACTGCTGATTTAGGGTTTACTACGATCTCCCCTGCATTGCTAGTTAGAGTCTTGTTTGTATGTCTAGTCTATTTGGCTAAACTGCTTGTGCTCTATGAGCACAGAAACTATATCTTTATATTCCCTCAGTACATAGAACAGAATTTTGTGCACAGCAGCCCCCAGGTTTATGTTTTTAATTTAATGTGCTGTGGAAAAAAGGAACCTCTGTCATGCCAACTTGTCCTTTCACATGAATAGCATGAGCTCATGGTCATCTCTCCTGCTCTTTGTAAGGAGCACCATGCCGCCCTCAGGACGGCTGGGCCTCTTGAGGTCATGTTGTGAATGCACCTTTCAAGCTATCACCGGTATTGTGTTCCTGTAAGTCTGGTGTAGGTTGAGGCAGAGCATGTGAAATCCGATTGCTCTCTACACAGATTGCAACTGCTTTCTTTTTGGTAGTAGCATTTAAAGTGGGCTTAGAAGAAAATCAGATCCATCAAGAACAAATTCACTGTAAATAATACATGAAGCATTTTTAAAACAGTCCCTAGAAACTGCCTGATCTTTCCTCATCTGGCAACTTTGATTTGGGTTTATATGGATTTTATTAGTTTAAAATTAGATGCATTCATAGAGCTCTAACTTGCCTCATTATTTATTACAAAGTGCAGACCACATGGATTTTGATGTATTATAAGTAATCCTCTTATAATGTTTAGGTGGCCTGAGCTAATTCAGGCTTTCTGTCCAAACACATTACAGAAACAACTCCTTCCTCAAGAAATGCTTCAATGATGACAGTGGTGCCCTGGGCCCCAGTCTCGGCATAGCCCATTAGAGAGTAAAAGGGGCCATTCTTGACATGCTTTGGAGATTTATTCTATAATGAGGTTCAACAGTTATTTCAAAGTGCCCAGGGCCATGTGAGGAAATTCTGATCCGCAGACTAAGGAACTCGAACAGAAATGGTTCAACCCCTGCTTTCAAGGCCTTGTTACCAGCCTGATCAAATACTAGATTTCTAAAACCAATGCCTTGACTTTATCATAACCTCTCGCATTGATCAGCAAGTTGAGGGCTTAGCACTTTATCAACTAGTTGGAGAAACAATGAGGCTAACACAGGTGGACCATTAACTCCATAAAAATAGTGTTCATACTAATACTAGTACGAGCTCCATTTATAGAGCCCTCTACCAACCATTTGACATATTTTATCTCGTTCTGTCTTCCCAGTAACCCTACAAGGTAGTGGAAGACCAAGGCTCAAGTAAGTGACCCGGTAATCAAATGTCAGGGATATTATTTGAAACCAGGTCTAGCTAGCTCCAAAATTTCTTCCACCATATATTATATTGCCTGAATGAAGATGTTTTTTGAAATAATAAATGCTTTGGTGGCTGAGTCTTTGAATTATTGAGGACAAATTGACTCCATATAGTTTTAAACAGTGTGTTAACTTTGAAGAGAATATTTCAGTAATACCTAATAACAATGGAGAATTTAGCCACATGGTGAAATGTGTGTATAAATCTTTTGAAACCGATTTTTAAAGATTCTGACATTCTACCACTTACCTTTCTGTGTGTGTAGGTAACAAGAGGGGGACATGATTGAATAGTAAGGGGCACAGGGAGTTAGAAATGTTTTTCTTTTGAGCTTGGCAGTGTTTCAGTGGGTGCATACTTATTTAAAAATTCATTGAACTGTATACTTAAAATTAATAAACTATATTTGTAAGTTATGTCTCAGTAAGTACTTTTAAAAATTAAAATGCTTTAAATATTCTGATTTCATTTTTATTTGGTGGAAACTTAGATCACCAAATTCAAGACATTTCTTCTGCCCTGCTGGTGTGGCTCATGGGTTGAGCATTGACCCATGATCCAAGAGGTCCCTGGTTTGATTCCATGCCCAGAGTACATGCCTGGACTGTGGGGCTCAATCCCCAGGAGGGGCAGTGCAGGAGACAGCCCGTCGATGTTTCTCTCTCATTCATGTTTCTATCTCTCTATCCCTCTTCCTTCCTCTCTCTCTAAAATCGATAAAAACCATAAACTCATAGGCATCTCTTAAAAAAAAAAAGACATTTTTTAAAAATCATTTCTTCTATTCTGAGCATTTTATGCTACAAATTTCCCTTAAGCACTGTTTTACCTGTATTTCCTACATTTTGAAATATTGTGTTGACATGCTCATTCAGTTTAAAACATTTTCTATTTTTCCTCATAAATTCTTTATTGATTCATGAGCTGCTTAGTAGTGTTTAACTTTTAAATAGTTGAGGATTTTTCTATTTTTAATTTTTAGTTTAATTTCATTGTGGTCAGAAAACATATTCTGTATGCTTTCAATCCTTTTAAATGTGTTTTATGGACCAGAGCATGACGTATGGTTTATAGTATATGTGCCTGAAAAGAATGCATATTCTGCTGTTGTTGGATGAAATGTGCTATAGATGTCAATCACGTCAAATTGGTTTATTGTGTTGTTCAGGTCTTCCATATCTTTACTAAATTTTTTTTTACTTGTTTTTATCAGTTACTGAGAGAGAACTATTGGAGTCTCCAACTATAATTGCATATGTGCCTTTTCCCCCTTGCAGTTCTATCAGCTTATATAATTTAAAGATCTGTTTATAGTATTATTATGTCTTCTTGATTAATCAAACTCTTTATCAATAAGGACTGATCTTCTTTATTCCTGATAATATTCTTTGCTAGTAATCTACTTTGTCAGCTATCAATACAGCCACTCTGACTTTCTTTTCATGAGTGTTATAATGATATATCTTTTACCATCTTTCACTTTTAACCTATTTTTGTCTTTATAGTTAAAGTTTCTTGTAGGCAGCATATAGTTGGGCCTCACTTTTTTTGCCTAATCTGACAATTTTTATGTTTTAATTGGTATGTGTAGACCATTTATATTTAATGTGATTACTGATATGATTACCTTTAAATCTACTACACTGATATTTGTTTTCTAATTGTCTTATCTATTCTTTGTATCTTTTCTCCTCTTTTTCAGGCTGCTTTTGAATTAAGCATTTTTTTGTTGGTATATTCGCTTATTTTAGTAATCAATATACTCAAGAATTTTAAAACCATCTGAACTGTCTCCCCATTTACCTTTTGTGAGGGAAAATCACAAAAAGCTTTTTGGCAATATTATCACTAGTACCAAGAACCAATGTTAAACAGTTCACTTGTATTTCAATTTATATGTGATTAATTTATATATTTTTAGAATAAACTAGTGAAAACGTTATGTCATTTAAAATCTACCTACTTACCACCTTCAAAATTGTGTGTGATCTCACTCATATATGGAATCTAAAGAACAAAATAAACTGATGAACAAAATGGATCCGGAGACATAGAAGCATGGAACAGACCGAGGGATCTCAAAGGGAAGGCGGGGGTGGATGGGTGGGAAGAGATAACCAAAGAATTTAAATGCACAGATGCATAACCTGTGGACACAGACAATAGAGTGGTGAAGGCCTAGGGTGGGGGGAAAAGAGGGTGGGTGCAGGGAAGGAGTCAACGGGGGAAAAAAGAGGACATCTGTAATACTTTCAACAATAAAGATAAATTTTAAAAAATAAATTGAGTATTTTTATGATTCAATTTTATCCTCACATTTGTCTTCTTATTTATAGATCTTTTTTTAAAAAATAGTGGTTGCCAAACATTTGCAATATACTTATTTTATCAATTACAGCTTGCCCTCAAATAATATACTGCTTCAAGAAGGGTATAAAATCCATACAGAAATGTAGTGCCAGTTGTTACCTCTCATCTTTTGTGTTATTGCTATCATACATTTTATATTCTATGTTGTATAAACCCACAATATATTGCTACTTTTCATTTAGACGGTAACATCTTTTAGAGTGATGAGAAATAAGAAAAATGTCTTTTATATTAACCTTTGTTTTAAACATTCTTAGACATCTTCCCTTCTTTATTTAGATACAAAGTCAATTTGCTATTATGCTCCTTAAAAATGTTTTTTAACATTTCTTGTAATCCATGCTTGTTGAAAATGAATTCTCCTAGTTTTTGTTTTCCTGAAAAAGTCTTTATTTGCCTTCATTTTTGAAAGATATTATCACTAGGTAAAGAACTCTAGATTGACAATTATTTTCTTTAAAGCTTTTAAAGATTTCTCTCCACTGTTTTCTTGCTTGCATCGTTCTTGGTAAGAAGTCTGTGGTAATTCTGATCTTTATTCCTCTGTAATATGTCTTTTTTCTTTGGTTTCCTTCAGGTTGCTGTTTATCTTTGGTTTTCAGAAGTTTGCTCTGATGTGTTTAGGTAGGTGTGTATGTTTTGGTATTTGGTGATTGTTCTGTTTGAGGTTATCTGAGATTCTTGGATTTGTGGTTTGATATATTTTTGTATTTTTGGAAAATTTTCAGCCATTTTATCTCAGCCAATATCCATATTCTCTCTCTTTGGAGGGGCCTGTCTCTCTTTAGACTTCAGGCTTGTTAGCTGCCTTGCACAAGAAAAGTTATGATACTACAGTTTATTCAGTTTTTTCTTGTTGTTAGTGGAAGCTATGTTGTTTTCTAGAAAGAAGTGGAATTCTCTTTATTATTTGAACTGGAAACTTCAAATCAGTATCTGTTTGTTGTATAAAACTGTTAAAGTTTTGAGATTTTTACCTTACTTGCAAATTAACTATGTATCCTGCCTTCATTTTATGGATGCTGGCCAAAGGATGAGACTCCTGAGTCAGATAAAGGTTAGTTTGTTACTCATATCAATAGGCGTATTCTCCAAGCACCAATTTCCATAGGGCAATAAACAGGGGGCCGGGTGATACCTCCACATGCAGTGGGTCATATATCAGGACAACTTTGAGTTTAAGGAAACCAAATATTTTATAGTGGGCAGTAAGTGTATCTGCCCTTTGCTGTGGAGGGAGGCACTATTTCTCTTTGTTTGCTGCATAAATGTTCTTGAAGAGATAGTCCAGAACAAAGGCAATTAGTGTCTCTGCTCCCAAGACATACAAAAATGTGAGATACCTATGGAGAATTGATTCCCAAATAGAGAAAGCATCTTATGAGCTGATTTGTTTTCTCAATCTACATTTTCATTCCAATTACATTGATTACTTAGTTCTAAATTTTGTGTCCTGGAATCCATTTCTATTCATTTTAATGATATTTATTTTGGACCTCTCATGTACCATCAAATGTGCCAGGTGCTTAAGATACTATAGTGAACAAAATAAACATGCTTTATATTTATCTCAGCTGATAAGCAAAATAATTGGAGTTTTTCAGGGTTTCACCCAAACCATACAATGTCCCAATGGGCTAAACTGCCAGTGATGGGAGAGTTTAGATATTCAGACAATAATACCTGAATGCCATTTACATTTTCATTCCTAACCTCATCATAATTCCTTTTCTATTATGTATGTTCCTGTAGGAGTTTTACTGCCTGACTGTGAAATTTTTAAAAGCAAGAAATGCATTTTATTATATTCTGCTTTGCTGCAACTTCTCATATACTTTGTTACCACATAGGAGACATGAAAAATGCTTTTGTGAATTTATCTTTAAAGGTGTCCTCTAAGCCTCACATGTTATTTCATTAAGAAATTATACTTTACTCTTCCACAGCATGATAAATAGCCAAATAAACTTTACCTGGATGTTTGCCACATCAAAAAGCTTTGAATCTTTAGGCATAATATGCAAATTCTGATATTTTATCTCCAGCAACCTTTCCACCTCCTAAAAGAGATATGGTGCTTCCTATTTCTGTATATGAAGGTGAGAGATAACAAAACTGAAGGAAGTTTGGATTTGCAAATGACTTGGAACCATATCTTGAACACTGTTTTTATCACATGTCCTTTTCAAAACAGATATAAAATGTAATGTTTTCTTCTTTTCTTAATTGCCAGGAATAGAAATATGATGGCATTTCATTTCTGATAAAACATCACAGGGTTATCTGTTTCCCCCAAATAATGCCTTTGAACTAGTTAAACTCAACCAATATGTTTTCCTCTTGATTTTTAAGTTCCATAAATGTGTATGTATATCAATCAATCTCCACTCCCCCCTCCCTTTTTAAACTATAGCTTTTATTCATTTATGCTTATTTTATGTGTCTTGAATACATGTTTCTCTGCCTGAGGTATCTTGTCAAGACACCTTTGTAAGTGCTGACCTTTGAACCTAGGAATTATGTTTTACCAGCACTCAACTGGGTAAGGGCCAAAGTTCACCTCTCAACTCTGTGTGCGCTGCTTGATTTAAATGTGAAACTTGGCAGGGAGTGTCTCTCTGTGCCCGGTTATTATTCTTGGAATGCAAAAGGCACATGTTTTTGCAATTCTCTAGGAGCTCCTCTATAGCTTTTCCAGAACCAAAGTCAGATTTTGCTTCCAGGGGTATGTTCCAAGGCCTAATTTCATTATTTACCAGCTCTCAGACAGAGGGGTGCTATTTTTGAAATCCATACTGGCTTTCCTGTCTGCTAGGTCTATTTAATGGTCTATGGTACTACTGCAGAAATACATTTACTGCACTTGTTCATCCCTTGCTGCAGAGAGGGTGCCGTTTTCCACCTAACGTACCGAGGCAGTCCGAAAGAGCAAAGGGAGAGCAAACTCATTTGCAAGTGAACTTTGCTCAGCATTTCTGAACTTCCACAGATTCCATTTCAACATTAATTTGGAACCTCAGGCATCAGAAATAATAAGACTAGGGTGCTTGTTAACTACCTGTAAAGCCTGGGAAAAGGAAATAAAAATGACATATACACATATGCTATGAAATTTATAGCTGGTGTATTCTTAAAAGAGTATAGGTAGATTAAGGTTTGGAAAATTAAATCAAATTTTAAATGCACTAGGAAGGCATATCAGAACAACATCTTAATTAAGTAAAAAATCACTTCTGTGTTAAAAGGATCAGTTGACGTACATTTTATAAGTCCTGTTTTGGGAATTATGACCTAACCTACCTGAAACTCACCTATCCTGTAATTCCTTCCATTTAGAACATGACCCAGATTCACAAAATAAACCAAAGGTGTTGCTACAGGCTAAAACTGAAATCCCAGTGTTTACCTACTGAAGCCCAGGAACTTGACTCAGAGGCAAGCCCCACTTCAAGATGTATTTACTCATAGCTCATGTACAATTCTAAAGCTAGCTATTTCCATGTCTCATTTGTATTAGTTGTCTAAAGCTACCATAACAAGTACAACAGGCCGATTAAACAGAAGATGGATTAAACAAAAGAAATTTATTTTCTCATTCCTGGAGGCTGGAAAGTTCAAGATCAGGGTGTCGGCAGGGTTGGTTTCACTCTGAGGCCTTTCTCCTTTGCTTGTAGATGGCCATCTTCTCCCCTCTGCACACAATCTTTCCTCCTTGTGCATGACTGTGTCTAATTTTCCTCTTTTTATAAGAATACAAGTCATATTGTATTAGGGCCCTTAAGACCTCATTTAACTTAATCCCCTCTTTAAAGACCTTATTTCCAAATACAACTGCATCCTGAAGTACTGAGGTTTAGGAATTCAACATATGAATTTTGGAAGATGCAATTCAGCTTATTGCATTATTCATAGCAACTTTGAAACAGAAAATAGAAACAGTGACTGTAGAAAGATATGGCATTAGTCAGTTAAGCTGATAGTAGCAATAATCAATAACCCAACAGCAAGAAGGAAGACAGCAAATTAATTTTAAAAGCATATGTAAGTATATTGAAAAGCACAAAAGCCTGGCGTAAACATCCTTTTATCTCTCATCAGGATCATCTAGAGGCTGGTAAGATTAGAGGCGTGTTAATCTCTGACATTCAGAAGAAACCATATAACCTGATGAGTCACAGAACACATGTAAATTGTGTCAAGAAATATGCCTTTAAATGCTGTCAATAATTTAGTAACCATAAGAAGCCCAATGCCCTCAGCCTTTCTCTCTGTCTAATGTCCTGAGAAGAAGATCCTTGTCCTAAATGGAAGCACACCTAAGAGTTTCTTTTTGCATGAAGACAATAAGAATCCACCAGATATTGAAATAATTTCTTTAATCCCTCTACATAAAGCACTTAAGGATTTGGGGATGGCACCAGAAGTGTCTAGCAAGTAAGCTCTTTCTCAGGCTCTAAGTGATTCAAGGTTGGACATGTGAAAATAGCCTTCATAGAGCCCATGATCTAAGAGTGAAAGTACTGATACCAGAGATTTAGAAAATAAGACAGTGCCTCTGCAGCAGAGCCGACAGGGATATAGATTTTGAACCCCCAAGGGCAATTCATATTTAACATCAGCATTATTCATCACCCCAAAACCAAGTTGTCTTCTAAGTCATTGAAGCCGGAATTAACTTCCTGTATCTGATCAGCAACAAGGACCTACTGATTCCGTGTCCTATATATCTTTCAAATTGATTCTAATCTCCTATTTTTATTACCTTACCTTGGTTAAATGTCTCTGCCTCTAGTCTCCCCAACTTCTAGATCATCCTTTACACAATAAACAGATTATCTAAATAAAATGCAAATTTAACCATATCACCTATCTCCCTACAGCTGCTACGTAGTTCCTCATTTTCTTCAATAAAAGCCCAGGCTCCTCAGAAGGGTGTCTAAGGCCTCTCTACTTACCCCCCTTTGATAGGCCACTCTGCTCACTTCCTTCCTCATTTCTCGTTTTCACCCTCCCATTTGAACTTTAGAACATATCAGTTCTAATCCATGTGTATCTCTTTACACATTGATTGAACATGCACCATATTAGAAAAGCAACATAAATATTGATCATTTTACAACATAAATATCTTATGATAACTTTATTGATTTTTCTGAAACAGATAAAGTTCTAATTAAGTTTAAATGGTAAAAGTCATTTTCTTTCACCAGAGCATCATTTACTAAGCTAAATATTAAAGTTTTATGATATTATAATGAATTTCAAACCCTAGCATAAAGAAAGGTAATAATAGCAACCTTGATAAACCAGCAAACTGTTCTCTACTTTGCATCTTACCAGGCAAAGTTATATTGAGTGAGATAAATTGATTCACAAGTTTAGAAATAGTAGGGGAACAATCCAATAGTTCTTTGATTTGGCTTGTTTAGAGCGAGCAAGGCATTTCTTTCCATAGGCATAATCATAACTGATATTGGGGTGCAATGGGGAAGTAGTGGAAGAAATGAGAACTACTGTCCATGGTCCTGATGCACAAACACACATCATGACCTGGTTCCTCTCCTGCGCCATGTTCCTCCTTCCCCATTTCTGTCTTACATGAGCATCAGAAAGATACATCAATACTACTGACCATAGTTTTTGAGAAAGTGGGCGATTCAAATGAATACTATTATAGGTTGAATTATGTCTTCCAAAAATATATGTTAAAATCCTAACCCCTGGAACCTGTGAATGTGATTTTATTTGGAAACAAGGTCTTTGTAATCAAGTTAAGATGAGGTCCTACTGGATTAACTGATATTGTTATAACAAGGGGGAAATTTGGACACAGATGCTCAGTGGGGAAGGCCATGTGAAACAGAAGCAAAGATCAGAGTGATGGATCTACAAGTTAAGGGACAACAAGGATTGCTGGCAAACAGCAGAAACTAGAAGAGGCAAGATAAGATTCTTCCCCTAGAGCCTTCAGAGAGTGCGTGACCCAACCAACACCCCGATTTCAGACTTCTTGACTCCAGAACTGTGATAGAATACATTTATGTTGCTTTAAGCCACCCAATCTGCAATAATTTGTAGGGCAGCCCTAGGGAACTAATATAAGTACAATATAAACATTCCTTTGGGTTTTTTATTTTGGTGTTACTTTACGGCCCAAATCTTAGCTCCTTATCTTACCTCAAGCTATAAGTGTGATGCATTCATTAGTATGTATAAAAAATAGTAGTGTTCAGGACTAAAATATGATAATCCTTACAAGGGGGGGAGACCACATTGTCAACACTGAGTCAGACTTTAGGTCTTACTTTAGGTCCATGATACTGCCCTATTTCTACTTCATTTCAGGCAGCAGGGCAAGTATATCTCTCTCTTAAAAGAATAAAATACAGTATACATGTCCATATTATTAAAAATTAGTGGTGATTCATGAGTAATTTGTAGAGATTTTGCTTATCTACTTTTTTTTCCCTTTGGATCTTCACAGTTTAAGTATCTCTCTGAATGGTAGCAGTGATTAATGTGTCTATTTACTTTTTAAGACACTGTTAAATAAACAAAAAAGGAGAATTGTTCCTCGAAATGTCTATTTTCCCGGGTCTCTCTTGGACATACCATGCTTTACAAATCATGGAAGCTCCTGGTGACTTATTTCCTCCTGTCTGCAATGATAACGGGTTGCTCCCCCCGCCTGCCATGCCTACAGTCAGTGGCCAAGAAGGTTATCTTCATCTGTTTCTTGTGTGTACCCTGTTTTGTTGCCAATGAGAACACAGTAGAATTCCTGCCTTTATCATCTTTTCATCTGGGATGTGTATGTGACCAGGAGGCGTGTGCTCAGTGCTCTGCTTGCTGATGTTATCAAGACATCCTATAGGGCATACTGTTGAAGAGTTTCCTGTTCCGTTAGAACAGAACAGTCAGATTAAGTTTCGAGACAATGCGCTCTGGGTACATGGGGCTGACAGGCTGCACGTTAACTCAGAAGGGGCCTTTTGCGTGGTTGGCAACACGGTCTCTAATTCTTAGATTGTTATTATTCTTTTCTTTTTAAGGGAGTGAAAATTTTCCCATTGTAATCTTCCTGTATATTTCAAAACTCATTCTGTGTCCCAGGATAAACACAGAAGATGCCTATGGGGGACAACTTACTGAGATGAATTTTCTGGAGCGAGGGCTGGGACTGGCATTGAAGTACCTTGTATAGAAAGTTGTCTTCACTGGAGCTGCCCTCGGGGTGTGGCATTGTTTATCAGACTTCCGTACTGAATCAGAACTCTTGCTAGACTCATTTATTTTATTTTGATCACTTGAAAATATATACGGTAAAACCATGAACTTTATTTTAAGATTATTTTCATAATTGTTCATTGAGATAGGCAGTCTCTTAAAGATAACTGGTCTTAACTTGTGAGATGTTGGTTCAGAACCTTATCCTCTTTAGACCACTGAAATCATGGAAACAATTATTATTTTCTTCTCAAAACCCTGTGCCATGTAAACTAATAACTTATTTAATAAAACTATTTTTGAGGAGAATGGTGAAGATGGCAGAATAACAAGACCCTGAGCTCACATTCCCCCATGGACACACCAGAACCACAACATATAGAACAGCTGTCTCTGAGAATGGCCTGAAGACTAGCTGTAGTTGAAAAGATTTTCTGCAACTTAAAACATAAAGAAAAAGCCACATAGAGATGGGTAGGAAGGGCCAAGATGCTGTCTAGTCAGAATGCACATCCCCAGTACAGCATCCCAAAAGTGGGAGGGATGTCACAACCAGGGAGGCCCCCTAAAGAGTGAGGGAAACAGCCAGGGAACCTCCACCAGAAAGAGGAGCCCCCATAACATCTGGCTTTAAAAACCAGCTGGGCACAAATCCAGGAGAGCTGAAGGGCTGTAAGAAACCCAGACTTTGCTCTTAAAGGCCTTGCACAGAAACAAACTCGCTCTGAGTTCCAGGGCAGAGCCAGCAGTTGGAAAAGCACCTGGGTCACACGGGGAGGAGATACATGGACTACTTTTCGGGCAAGTACTGGAGGGGCGGGGATCTGTTGGAACTTACCCTGGGCACAGAAGTGCTGGTGGGTGCCTTTTAAAAAACTCTCCCTCCACCTAGCTGGTCCGGCACTGACAGACATCATCTGTGACATTTTCCATCACACTTCCTAATACCGTTCACCTCAGTCCGGTGTTTCCCTGAGTGCTCACCCCACCCAACCTGCCCATCCTGATCAGTGCCTCTCCAAAGCAGTCCGCATGCCACCACACACAGCGGATGACTTCAGCTGGCACTGGTACTCCTCCTAAAAGGGCCAGCCCCCTCACACCAACATACTCCCAACAGTTGAGACCAAGCCTTACTTCCAGCTGCATCAGAAGCTAGCACCACACACCAGCACATCCACAGCTATCACGGAGGGGCCTCGCTGACAGTAAGAGGGGGACCAGCCCCAACCATCATCATGTCTGCAGTGAGCCTGGGCCAATGCAGGTTGCCCGCCAGTGTGCCCACAGCAATTTCAATCTAATCACAACAGAAGGGTGCATAAAACCCACACCGAAGACACTGCTAGATTACCTGGCACTGGTGACCAGGGAGAATTTATATGGAACCACAAAAGACCTTCAATAGCAAAGCAGTTTTTTAAAAAAATATATGTTTTTATTGATTTCAGAGAGAGGAAAGGGAAGGGAGAGAGAGACAGAAACATCAATGATGAGAGAGTCATTGATCGGCTGCCTCTTGCATGCCACCTACTGGGGATTGAGCCCGCATCCAGGGCATGTGCCCTGACGGGGAATTGAACCACAATCTCCTGGATCATAGTTCAATGCTCAACTGCTGAGCCACACCAGCTGGGCAGCAAAGCAGTTTTGAGAAAGAAGAACAAAATTGGAGATATCATGCTCCTTGATTTCAAACTATACTACAAAGCTATAGTAACAAAATCAGTATGGGACTGGCACTAAAACAGACACATAGGTCAATGGAACAAAATAAAGAGCCCCAAAATAAGCCCACAGTTATCTGGTCAATTAATCTATAACAAAGGAAGCAAGAACATACAATGGGGTAAAAGACAGTAGTTTCAATAAATGGTGTTGGAAAAAGTGAACAGATACATGTACAAAAATGAAACTGGACAACTCTCTCACACCATACACAAAAATAAACTTGAAATGGATTAAAGGTTTACATGTAAGACTTGAAACCATAAAACTCCTGGAAGAAAACATAAGCAGTAAACTCTATGACATTGGCCTTAGAAATATTCTTTTGGCTAGGCCTCCTCAGGGAAGACTAACAAAAGCAAAATTAAACAAGTGAGACTACATCAAAATAAAAAGCTTTTATACAATAAAGGAAATCATCAACAAAATGGACAGGCGACTTATTGAATGGGAGAAGATATTTGCAAATGATACTTTCCATATTAATATTCAAAATATATCAAAAACTCCCACAACTCAACATTAAAAAAATATTTCAATTAAAAAATGAGCAGAGGACCTAACTAGACACTTCTCCAAAGGAGACATATAGGTGGCCAATACACACATGAAACGATGCTCAAAGTCATTAATCATTAAGGAAATGCAAATCAAAGCCACAATGAGATATCACCTCACACCTGTCAGAATGGCTATTATCAAAAAGAGAACAAATAACCATTGTTGGCAAGGATGTAACTTATGTCTCCCTGTTTGATCGCTCTCATCTACAAAACAAGGACAGAATCTATAGCGTTTCTTGCATTAGAAAGATGACTCTTCCAGGGTGAAAACTTGTGTATAGTGACAATCCCCATGCTCTGGGATGTGTGAGGCAAGAAAATGAATCTTGTGTGATTGCCAGGAAAGTTGAAACTAACCTATACTTAAATAATAATAGAGCTAATAAGCTCAGCATGAGGTAAATACCTAGAATGTTCTATGATTTGGATATTGAATTTCAGCAAGGCATTTGACTAATTCTTATACTATGTTCATGGACAAGATGCATAGTGACTGTTGCACAAGCTAATTTACATTTAGGCTGCATTGAAAGAAGTATAACACTCATAACAATGTATTGGTGCCACCCAGATCTGTCTTAGAACTTCCTTGGAGTGTGGGCTCAGCTCTGGGTGCTATGCTTTAAGAAGATATTGACTACTTGCAGTGAATCCAGAGAAGAGAAATTAGTAAAAAGATTAAAAATCAAGTCATTTGAAGGAAGGTGAGTAAATTCAGGATACTTTGCTTGAATGAGAGAAGACATGGGAAGAGCATGAAATGCTAAACAATAGGGCAGGCCAATACGTCAAAGAAGGGCTTATTCTATGTGGCTCTTTGACTTAGAGACAGCAGGGGAGAGAAAGAAAGCATAAGGCCTTAGAAGGCAGAACTGGCTTTGTAACACTACCCAGCTGTGAGGGCATGGACAAAGTTTTTAAACTATTTAAATTTTAATTTTATAATCTGTAAAGGGAGGAGAATTATGTCTACTTTGGGAAAATTAAGACAGTTTTTAAAAACTGCCTGGCATATGGTAGAGTTATGGACTGAATGTTGTGTTGCCTCCAAATTCATATGTTGAAACCCTAACCCCAAACCTGATGGTTTTTAGAAATGGGCCTTTGGAAGTTAATTAGGTTTCGATGAAATCGTGAGGGCGGTGCCCTAATGATGAGATTAGTGCCCTTATAAGATGAGGAAGAGACTAAAGAGCTCTCTCTTTCCTCAAGTACACGCACTAAGGAAAGGCCATGTGCGCACACAGAGAGAAGGTGGTTTTGTATGAGCCAGGAAGAGAGCTCTCACCCAGAGCTGAGTCTGCTGGTGCCTTGACCTTGGACTTCTTAGATTCCAGAACTGTGAGAAAATAAATGTCTGTTGTTTAAATCACCCACTCTATGCTATTTTGTTATATAACCACGAGGTGAGATAGTAGGTACCATTATTTCTAAGAATTAGATCTAATATCTAAAGGATATTGGGAAGTAGTTTTATTTCACTATAAAAAGCTTTCTTATGCTAAAGCTGTATTAACAGGAGAGGGAAGGAGTGAATTCCTTCTTTCAGAAGTGTTCAGAGTGGATGGTAACCTGACTGGTCCCTGTAACCTTTCTGCCCACCTCTCTGCATGACTCCACCTTTGCTATTTCCTAGAAAATCAAGGCACAAACAAGTAAAAATCCATATAAAGGAGAGACTAACTTGAAAAAGAGCTTTCATTGTTCTGATCTACTTGATGGGTTCGTAACTCAACCTTCTTGAAAGAATTATTTGTTCATTTATTTCTAATTTGGATGTGTTAATTTATTTTAACCAGCTATACTTGCAAAATTGTATCTTTTAATATGACAGCAGTTACTTCCAACCAAACAAATGAGTATTTATTCTCTTAAACTCGGAACTTAGAAATCAGTTTTTATTGCTCCAAACAAAACATACACTGTTTTCCAGTAGGGAATTATAGTCTGAAAGAGAATAAAACTGAAATGCAAGAATACATTATTTCTATTTTCAGAGACAAGATGAAAACTGGGACTCTCTGTGCCTTAGAAATGTAGAAATGTATAAATGATGCTCTCTAAGGCACAGAGAGTCCCAGTGGAGCACTGAATCTAAGTTATGACACCCTGAAGTTGTGTAAGTGTAATTTATATGTCATTAATGATACTTATGTGAATTTCATTAATATTAAAAAGTAAATTGTTACTATTTCTGGGTGGATAAACTATATTTCTTTGGTGGCTTTTGAAAACTGCCCTGGGTGCATAATCAGAACTCTCATGGGAACTGAGATTGTGTGTATAAAAATTAATGTGCATAGATCATCCACTGTTGGCAGCTAATGTTATTTCTCAGTGTAACATACATTGATAAATTAAAATAGTATCAAACTAATAGAATAAAGAGAGGCAACACTGTAGGGCTTTTTAAGGTTCGTTATCAACTTGTTAAATGCAATAAGAAGAAAGATTGTAAAACTTGGCTGAAGGTGAGAGTCATTCCAACCTAAAGGAATGGACATTTTAAATTCTTTTCTGGACAACAAATTTATTCTCCAAATATAACATGTATTTTAAGAGTTTGGGGAACTTTATCAAAAAATCAAGATAAATTCATCCACGTGTTTGGTTATGAATTATGAGAAGGGTATGATTAGATGATTTTTTTTTTTTTTTGTAACAGAGAAATTCATCATATTTTCCTCCTCAATCAGGAATGGATTGAAAATCATTTGAGACATCCCTTGGCTGACAAGTTGGCCTTTCGAAAGACATTTTTTAAATTCTTCAAGATTTGGTGAGCTAGGTATCTCAAGTGCCTCGGGTAAGGAGAATCATTCTAAGGCATGAACAGATAAATCCACCCAGGTATTAACCTGTTCTACTTATTGTGCAAGTATGTCAATCATTTCCTTATAAAGAAAACATTTAGAAATAAGAATAGAATTCTTGTGAGCACTATATAAAAACCTATGGATATATATATTATTTGCCTCATTAATTTCCTCACACTTTAAGAAATGTTATTTTAATCAAATCGAAAGAGGAATTTGCTCTTGCTTTTGTATGTGCCTCAGGAAATTACAAGTGGCTCATTTTGAGGCTTATGAATATGTGTGTAGTAATTCTCCGAATTCAAAAGTGGTCTTGAGTTTACAGAAACTAAGTAATTTCCCCATGTGTACAACAATAAGTGGTAGAACTGGAACTCAAACCCAAGTGAGGTTGTCTGCAAACACTCTCCTTGCTTCTCTCAAGAAACATTGCCATCCCCTTTGCTGACCTCACCTCCTTCATTTCATTTCTAAATACCAGAGTTATTTGGGGTTCTAGACAGAGATTCTTCTCTCAATCTTCTCTTTACCTGGACAACCTCATCTATTCCCGCATGCACAAATGCCACCTGAATATTGACAATTTCCAATTTTCATCTCTAATTCAAACACCTTTTCTGAATGCTAGGTTTATACAATCAAATGTCTTATAGTGACTTACTTCATACTTAAAATTTTTTAAGCTAGCTTTCTCCACAATTCAAAATGTGCCATCTCCAATATTTCCATCTCAACAAATGGCACGTCCACCCATTTGACAGAAGCCAAGGAGTTAGCGTTGCTTTGTCTATGTCCCCACATTCAACCGACTGCCTAACTACGCTCTGTTGAAATGTTCCCGAAGTCTTCATTGCGTCCCTCTACTTGTCTCCATTGCCTGGTCATGAGGGTCGAGAGAGTGGCTGCAGATTCAAAAACTCCAAGTTGATATCATCTCATCATAAAAAGGGTAATGGGTTCTACTTCCCATTTTCTGGAATTATGGTCATGCACGTGCTTATTTCTATCAAGAACTTGTCTTCCTTGCTTTAACACATTTTAAACTGTTTTCAATTTTTTGGCAACAAAAATAATTTAAAAGTTTTTTCTCATCTCAGCGCCTCCTCTTGTCCTTTCCACATGTGGCATTTTCTATGTTTTCTGGAAGCCCTTCTGATCCTCACTGAGGACTTTTTTCCTTAATTATTCCTCCAAGGGATTTTTTTTGTCCAGCCAGTCTCCAAACCCTGGTTCCAAGGGACTGCATTCTAGTAACTGTTATTTATATATGGATATGCTTTATATAGCCAAGTATGTGAAAACATTGCATTTTAAGGTTTCCCTTATTTTAAAAATATCACAAAGTGGTATTCTTCTATTCTAGAGAAAGGACAAAAAGAAAAGTCCCCAGATTTTGCCACAGAAGATATCCACTCTAATCAAGCTTGAAAAAACATCACACACGTTTTTTTCTTTACTCCACCAACACTCAACCCCGTGTCCCGGTTTCCTAGGCAGAAGCAGCAGTGTGCACGGCCAGTGGCTGGCACCTCCTGACGGCAGGCCTGCTTTCTCTCTAAGGGCATACATAGCTCACGGAGACGAAGGGGGCCAGAACCCTAGCTGCTGCTCTAGACTCCAAGGAGAGGCCCAGGGGTCTTTCCTACCAAATAGCAGCCCGCATTCTGCATTGGCCGGGCTGGCTGATTTCACCAGCACTCTCAGAATACTTGTGAGACTTCAGAAAAACAGAGATTTTTAAACTGTTACAATTCTGTTGTAAGGATGGTTTGGTTTTATAGAGTCCAGAAATAAATATAAAAAGAACCAACTTCTGAGAATGCAAGACAAGGCTGGATATGAGTTTTGTATCAAGGTCTTTAGGGATACACTCGCAGGCCTGGAAACTGATAGAAACCACAGAATGAAAAAATGGATTTTTGTCGGTATTTTATCTGGAACGATGTCTCTAACAAAGTTCGCATTAAGCCCACCTCTTATTTTGAGGTAGTTAAATGAAATCCTACATTATGGCATCACACAAAGTTTGTGTTCCAGATAAGGCAGGAGGAATTTCTATTTTTTAAAAAGGCAACAGTGAAATTTGAGAATCAAAATCCTAGAACCAGGAAGATAGATAATGGTATTGTCAGATTCAGCCCAAGGCAAACAGAGTTCATGGGCTTTAGAGTCAGGGTCCTACTTTGCCACTTACTAGCTGTGTGAACTTGAGCTAACGATTTTAACATCTTTCCTCATCTTTAAAATGGGGATCTCTTCATAACACAGTAAATATTCATTGAGCATCTGTGACATGCTAGAATTTATGCTGGATAGGAATGAGGGTGGCAATGGAGATACAACAGGCAAACAAATATTTTCCTGTTTTTAAATATTAAATAAATATTAAATAAATAACCAAGGAAATAAGTACCTAGAACAGGTGTGATTAGAACTATGAATTAACAGAACAGAACAGAACAGAACAGAACAGAACAGAACAGAACAGAACAGAACAGGGTGCTTTGAGAACCTGTTACTGGGGTTAACCTGATAGAGTCTGGAAATAATAATAGCACCTGTGACAGGCTGAATACTGATCTCCCCTCCCCCTGCCGAGATGCCCATGTCCTAATCCCTGGAACCAGTGAGGCAAAGACTTTGCAGATGTGGCTGAGTTAAGGGTACTGAGATGGTGAGATGATGCAGAATTATCTGGATGAACCCTAAATACAATCCCAAGCATCCTGTTCAGAGGAGGCAAAGGAAGGCTACAGTCAGAAGGGGCAGTGTGACCACTGAGGCTGGGGCTGGAGGGATGCAGCCACAGCCAAAGAATGCTGGAGCTCCCAAATGGAAGGGGCAAGGAGCAGATGCCCCCCGAGCCTCTGCAGGAGGCCTGGGCCTGCTGGTTTCTTGATCTCACTAGATGAAACTGGTTTTGCACATGAGGCTTCTAGATCTGTGAGGTATTCTCTTGCTCAAAGCCACCAAGTTTGTGGTAATTTGCTACAGCAGCCCAAGCAATTCACACAGTTCCCGTGTCACAGGACTTGCCAAGAACAGTGCCTGGAGTGTTGTAAATTCTCAGTGTTTATTGTTGCCATAAACCACCGAGGTTAGTGGGAGCTCTTGTTCGTGGAACACAGTTGGCCTAAATTAGACATTCATCCTTTCAATAGGAAAACTAACTGCTCCCTAGTCTACAGGCTGCGGGCGCCCGAATTCCTTCAGCAGTCTGCTCACCTGTCAGACACACCAGCGCTCACTGTCTCAGACTTATACTCACCCAACGTCCACTCATTTGCCTCTGTTCATTTATTATCATTAATTATTATTATTATTTTCCCCTGAATTAGAGGATGACATAGAGAGCGTTGGTGACAATGTGGATGTTACCAGAGTTGGTTTTACTTCTTTCTCTTTGCTCTACATTTTCTCTCCCTGCAAACTAGTCTCTTGACTATCCTCTCTCTTTCCATGTCCCCCTTTCTCCCTCCCTCTCTCTCTCTGTCTCTCTCTCTCCCTCTCTCTCTCACACACACACATACAGAAGGTGCCTTACGCTGGCTCTCAAACCTTTGGGTGCTCCTTAGCACATTACCGATAAAGTGCGTAAGTCCTGTCCTTGCTTTTTGTAGATTTAGAGGCTATAGAGCCTTCATGGCTCACAGTCACGTACAGTTTTCTTTCTTTTGTGGGGTAATTGCAATGGAGTCATGACTCAGTCCTTACTGAAACACCGCATTCTGAGGCTGACAGATCCGGAAAATACTGGAACTCCTACCCTCACCAAAGCTGTCTTTCTGGTCTCGGATTCCATTGTCCCTCCCATCAGCTGCTGTCCGGGCTTGGAAACTCTCTGCCCTACTTAATTTAGTTGCATGACTAGACGTAATGAGAATCCTAAGTGAATTACAGATTGGGAATGAAAACAAATAGTGCTCCATCTTCGGAGTAAATTAGTTTAAAAGAATCTCTGCATGCGAAAGACTGAAAAACATCAGAGTTCTGGGAAATAAAATAATGTTGGGCTCCTTGGATTGTAATTAAGTGGTGTATATGTTGGCCCATTTTAAGTGGTCTTGGTTATATACTAACCGGGTTATAAAGCTTGGACATTTATGCTTTTCTCTTGATTAAACCCCATGGCTTGTGTGACCCTCATCATTTCCCCATCCTGAGAGGATCAGTGCAATTTTACAACACAGTGAGATCTGGGATTGGGTTGGAGAGCTTCTGGCCAGGTCCAAGGCAGCACCGTGCAGGCTCCATTGGCCTCATCATGCCAGCCAGGTGCCATTTCTCTAGCATCTCCCAATGCCCATCAGTGCCCCGTCTGCCCCATCGCCCACGGGGTTCTCAATCCAGGTACTTATTTCCTTACAATGCAGAATTATACTCATTTATTTCTGTATATAGTGCCAACTAATTGCTTGTGACCTTTATCCCTATGTTTTCCCCTGTCACTCTCTCTCCATGCATCCCCTTCCCCCTTCCCAGTCCCTCTTTCCTCACTAAGGAAAGGGATGATTCTAGCCAGACCGCCAAGATATCAAGTCTCTGATCTGCTTCTGTGAGGGTGGCACTGGACTTTGCCTTGCCACCTCCTTGGATACTCCTCCAGTTCTTACTGTTTTGATGTCAGAGCTCTTTGCACCTTTGAACTGGCTGGAAGCCTGATATTTTCCCTGTAACTTTGTGCTCTCCTCTCCATGAGAAGCGCTATGCTGTCGCCTGGACTGAAGGCTGCCTTCTGTGAGCTCTGCCTTCTGTGTCAGTCCTGGCTGCGTCTGGCACAGCATTTCTCTCTGCACTTGCTCTTTGGCACTATAAGGGAAGGTCCCTAAATTTATAGCCTCTGAGGGATTCCACTGTGGGCCACAGGCCGATGACTTCACTCATCACATTCTTAATTCTCTCCGGGTCCATCCTGATTGCTTTTAGGTGTTTTTCTGGTCCCCAATCCCACTGAGCAGAGTCTGGCTCTGAAGCCAGCTTGGCTGGAGTCCATACTGAGCAGCTTGGCCTCAGGACCTTGGTGGCCACATACTGGTTCTCAGATCACTGTGGTCTTTTGTGGCTGCATTGGCTTCTCTCAGAAGTCTGCAACGCTGTTTGTCTTTTTGAGCAGAAAGAAGTAGCTTCTTGGCAGTTGGGCAGTATGGAGACTTGTTCTCCAATGAAGCACAGATTCTCATTCCACGGCTTCTTCCTGCTCCTAATTTCAAACACTTCCCCAAAGCCAGGCACATACCCCCTTCTATGGAACCCAGTCTGCTAGCCGGGTCTAAAGCAGAAAGCATTAGCTCTTTCTTGTCTGCTATAGGAGTGAACACTTTTGCATAGATTCTTATTTTGATAAGTTTTAATTCAATCTAATTTGGAAAGCCATTATTATGAGAACAAATAACATTCCTTCATGCAGTATAACATTATTCCAGATCTAAGACAAGATGTGATCCTTAGTTTCAGGCACATAAATTTTCTTATAAACACATACAGTAAAACACACATACACTCTCTCGCGCACACACAGTATATACCACTATAAAAGTTGAATACACACTCCACAGCTTTCATTCATACATACACCAAGGGAAATTATTCTCAAAATAATTTTTAATTCAACCAAGTTTCTTTTTGAAGACTGAACATTAAGTTTTAAATACTGCCTTGTCATGTTCTTCCAGAATTCCCTGCATGTACAGATTTATTTAGTGTTTCTAAGATAAATGTTTTCCCAACTATTTACTCTAGAAATATCTGACTCTTTTCTCTTCCTGTGCTATTTCAGGTCACACTTGTTTCCCTGGAAAACCTCAGTTACAACTCTAAACATAATGATACTCTACCATGATTTCCCTTCGATTCTCACTCAAAACAAATGGTTGTGCTCCCCTTGTTTCATAATCAGGTAACACTTTGTACATTTGTAACACTTTAATGTATTCGCACATCACTGCCTCTACATTATACTGTGAGCTCCTTAGAGGAAGGTGCTGTTATTAGTAATCTCCAGGGTCCCAGCACTTAGCATAGTGCCTAAAACATAACAGACCCTTAACGATCTTTCACAGACGTACAAATTGCCCATAGGTACATAAAAGGGTGCTCAATATCAGTAATCATGGCAACATAAATTAAAATCACAATGATATATCACCTCATATCTGTTAGGATGGCTACCACCCAAAAGTCAGGAGATAAATGTTGGTGAGAATGGAGAGAAAAAGAAATTCTTACACGCTATTGGTGGGGATGTAGATTGGTTCAGTCACTATGGAAACAATCTAAGTGTCCATTGACTGATGAATGGTTAAAGAAAATCACACACACACAATGGAATATTACTCACCCACAAAGAAGTCCTGCCGTTTCTAACATGGATGAATCCGGAGGCCATCATGCTAAGCGAAATAAACCAGACAGAGAGAGACAAATAACATATGGTATCATTTACATGTGGAATCTACAAAACAAAATTCATAGGAACAGAATAGAATGGTGGTTGCTGGGGTGCCAGAGGCTGGGGGGAGGAGGAAATCAGGTGGTGTAAATCAAAGGGTACAAACTTTCACTTATAAGAAGAGTGAGCTCTGAGGGTCCAAGGTAGAGCATGGTGACGATAGTTCATAGCATGATATTGTAGCCCTCTCTCCCCCTTCCTCTCTCTACCACAAATCAATCAATAAAAAAATGTTGAAAAAATAACATGCTATTGTACACTTGCAAGTTGCTGAGAGTGAGATCTTAAGCATCTCATCGCACACACACAAATGTTAAGTATATGAGGTAAGGATGCTAATTATCTTAATCTTGCTAATCTTTCCATAAGGCACATGTATATCAAATCATCATGTACACTTTAAACATATACACATATTTGTCAAAAATATAAATAAATACATTTCCACTGAATGGCTGGCTAGTTGACTAATTAAACTTCAACTGAGTTGCCATTTTAGTCACGCACTCAGACATTAAACAACAGTGGGGGGCAAAACCCGAAGTAATGATGATGATGCCCTGAGGGTCACCATGGGAGAATTCTACCCGGAGAACCAGCTGCATTTCCAACACTGTTGCTTGATCATGTTGATGTTGTTGACATGTTCCAGGATACCTTTAGATTTGATTAATTAGTTAGGGTCAGTCCTTTTTTAAGTTTAACATTTTCTCTAAGTGTTTGGTGGACTAGTTCCTCCAGTTTTCTTTCCCTCAGCAGTCGGTTGGGGAAATTTTCTTTCCATAGGGAAATCGAAGGCCCTGTCTGTCAGCGTGGCCGCTCTGATGGGGTAATTGTTTTGCAAGGCAAGGACTAAGGACATTTAGTCATTTGGACATCAAGTATTTTTCTTCTGTCATTTCAGTGTAGGAGTCAATGAAGACATCTTAGTCTTCTTTATAAGTTACAGATAATCTCTCCTTGCATGCATGCTTTCCTGCTTCTAGCTTGGAGCAAAATGTGGCTCACGCTGAAACGAATGAAGCGTACTTGTATGTTTTATTGTTAACTCTGTTTTGGTACCTAACACAACTTTGTAATTCATATTGTCGCCTCTAGCATTTTGTACCAAACATGCACTTTCTTTCTTCTCAGTCTTGGCTGTGGGTATCTTGTCTGTTTGTGTAACATATTCTGTGTGGGTCTCTGTCGAACTCCATGGATTTGGCAATTATGAAAATTCAGGCCACAGTTTAAATTTGCACTCTATAAATATGAGGTTTCTTAAATAAACTTTAAGAGTAAAATAGTTTAAAGAAATAGTGAATCTATTTAAGAGAAGAACTTTAAAAGATATAGCAGTTGCTTGAAAGCAAAGAACCCTTCTAATCAGGTGTCATTTTCTTTAGTCAGGAATAAAAGCTAGCCTGGAAACATAGTGTTAAATTTGCCTGCATTACCTTATATGTATAAAAATAATAAAACTCATTTAAAATATATCTGTAATTCATGTTTTAGCTTATATTGTCTTTTCTTCTATTAATCCAAGTGGATGCTTCCACAGTCCTTAGATTTTAATGGAAAGATCAGAATACAGCAACAGCGGGGGACTCTCACATTATACTACACACTCTCCATTTCTCAATCACTTTTTCTTTCAACCAAATCCAGGGCAAAGGCCTCGTCCAGGATTTGCAGCTGAGATTCCAGAAGGGTGCTGGGAAATAGGGCAGGAGCTGGCAAGTGTATTCTGCCACAGGTTTGCATAGAGTAAATATTTTCCACTTTGGGGGCCATAGACTGTCTCTTGCGTATTCTCCATGGCTTTACTGCTCCCCCTCCCCACCCTCAACAAGGCTTCAAAAGTGCAAAATCTCTTTTTAGCTCATGAGGCCCCCCCAGAACAGGCACTGGGCTGGTTTGGGCCTCTAGGCAGTTGTTTCCACACCTCTGGAGTAGGGGATTGCGGATTCCTTCAGAAGGCGTGTAATTGTGAATGTTGTGAATGTTGAGTGTGTGCGTGAGTTCACGTGCGCACTGGGAGAGGGGACTTAGAGGGTGGCCATGGAAAGCCTGGAAAACATTTTTTTTTCGTTCTCTTTTGGTCTATGAAATATTTCAGTTTTTTATTTCTTGATTTAGATTCTTATAGTCACCTAAAACTAGCCACTTTCAATCCTTGACACAATGAAGCAGGGTAATAATACACAGAAATACATCGATGAGTTGAAATAACACATTAATAACCTTTGCAATAGACTTGACCACCTAAAAGCATGTAGATGAACACAGTTCTCTCTAATACCACAACCCAGCAAAAATGTTATTTATTTTTATTTTCCTCCAAACTTTTTAAAACATATGTGTTTTTATTATACACACATATCTATACAGAAATGTGTGCATGTGCATAGAGCTATGTATATGTATATATATGCATACAAAATTCAGATAATTTTATGTTAATTATTTCATATCCATCTATTTTCATTTAATCTGAATATTTTGTGGTATAATCACTGATCCTTTGCAAACATAATTTTAAATTACCAGGCAACATTCTGTCTTACCAAAATACCATCATGTATTGTTATTTTCCATTAAGTTGTTTTGCTATTATCTGTCACACTATAAGGAACATCTTTGTATTTGCAGTATTTGGGGGTATTTTTTAGAAACTGGCAGTTTTATCCTCCTAAGATTTCACAAATACGTAACTACATAAAAGGATGAAGCCACATTAAAATTTTAAAAAGTTATGTTGATAAGGAAAGGGAGTACAGAAGTTTGACTGTTTCTTACTGGGAAGTAAATGACCTTCAAGAATTTATTATGTCTGTCTTGCTTGAAAAGATATGCCAAGTTCTTCATGGTGCTTCTTTACCCAGTTTATCTCTTCCATCTTCAATTCTTTTTTCCACCTGACAAGCTCCAAATTCTCCATGAGCCCCTTAGGCTTATGCTTTGTATAAGGTTTACTAAGAAATGAGAAGTTAATTGCTGCTTAAAGGAGCATTTTCTGTTAAGTAATTTAACCTAGAGTAGGCCACAACTCTCAGATTATAGTGAAATAAAGATTATTTGAAACGTAAAATTCATCTTAGTGTTTGTTTTTATATTGTTTGCGCCTGCGGAATTAGTTTTGAGCTTTATGGACACAGAAACGTCTATTAACAGAAATTGCCTTGTATTAAATGTCAGTTAAAGTTTTGATAAAAAATGCTAAGTTTCAACAAATAGCTTATATACCATAAGTGCTACAAAACATTAGCCTAATGTTTTATCTACAAGGATGAGAGTATCTAAATTTGAAATATGCATAGTATTCTCTTTATCTAAAAAAGTTATACACAGTCAGCAAAAGGAATGAAACGGAGCATTGCCTTTGGACAGGGATAATGGGCTGACTGATAATATCCAGGGATCTGAAAATGCACAGAGCCTTGTTTGAAAGAACAGATGGCTCCTTTAGAGGATATTTTCTGAGCTAATTCTATCTCCTCTCCATAAAATTTACTTTGCTCAAAGGCAATTGCCAGGTGTTTTGGAAACCTAGAGGGATGGAGGTGATGCCTACAGCCAGATGCTAATTCTGAGTAAGTCTGCCATGACCTTCTTCCACTCACTGTCTTCACTCCATTTGGTGGTTTACAAAGCATTGGTTTCTGTCATTGTAGGTGAGGAAACTGAATCTCAAAGAAGGTTTGCTCCTTACCAGGGTCTTACACCTGAAAAGGAGGGTAATTGGACGCTAGCTCTCAGATGTCACACCTGCTGTGTGACAGAATTGGAAGAAACTGGGACATTTCCTTGTCGAAAGAATGTTTCTCATGTACATGTCTCAATATTTTCCCATTCTGCTAAGAGAGAGACTATTCTTCTGGCTTAATCACTTTTAGGGATAAAGGAAACATCAAGAATTTGTGGAACAATCACAATGGTACCTTTTATGTGCTATCTCTAAACTTTATGAAAACTGCAAGGTAGATTCTTCTTTCCAACTTACATTTTTAAACATGTGGTTTGGGGCAGTTAAATTACTTGTCGTAGGCCCCGCAGCTAGAGATGGCACACCTGGCACTCCAATTGAAGGCTCAGGAAGAACCTTTCTCCCTTTTCAGATTAAAGGCCCAAAAGAGAAATTTCCTTCTACAGAAATTATCCCCCTGCAGGGATGATTGGCCATAACATTTGATGACACTCTGGCCGGGTTGCTCAGTGGGTTGGAGCATTGTCCCTCGCAACCAAAAAGGTTACAGGGTTTGATTGCCAGCCAGGCACATACCTAGGTTGCGATCGGATCCCCAACTGGGGCGCATATGGGAGGCAACGGATCGACGTTTCTCTTCCACATCCGTGTCTCTCTCTCTCTCCCCTTTCTTCTCTCTCTAAAAATCAATAAACATGCTCTCAGCTGAGGATTAAAAAAAATAATTGGATGGCAGCTGGAAAGAGAAATCCAGAAGCAGGGGCAGCAGATATAAATGACCTGTGGAAATGACAGAGCTTGGGGGGGGTGCGTTTGGGGGAGAGCGTTGACGGCATGGCCAATGGCTATAGCACACTGCATCCAACGCAAGGTAGGTGACTCCCTTTCATATCAGATTGTCCTCAGCTGTAGACGTAATAATTCCTGTCTTCCTGGGTTGCAGCGAAGAAAGGAAAAAGGAAGTTGTAGAGTACCAGGCATAAACTGCAGCTACTTCAAAATGTCCCCGCGCCAGCCTCAACAGAACCTTTTCACTCTCTACTGAATCTCTGTCATAAAAACAAAGCTAAACATAATTTCACAAACTGTACTTGGTCCCATTCCCCCACAGCTACTGGGCCATTTCTTTGATCCTCTTAGCAAAAAAGTCCCTTAAAAATGTAGTCTGTTCTCACCGTGTCCAATTCCTCTCCTCCTAGTCTCTCTTAAACCAACTCCGGCTCGGCTCTCATCCACTCACTGAAGCTGCAGTCTCACCTCCAGCTTGCTAAGTTTCATGGTCCATTCTCTACCATCGCCCTACTTGGCCCACCAGTGACACAGAGTGGCACTGCCTTCACCTTTAGAAAATTTTAAACTTAGTTTATCAGACACGCCACTCTCTTGGTTTTCCTCCTACCCAATGGTCACTCTTTCTTTATCACCTCTGCTGGTCCCTCCTCTTCTCCCCAGATACTGGCCATTGAGTGCGGAGGGCTTCAGTCATCATATTTTCTCTTTACCTACTCAGTCCTGTTGCGATCTGATTAAATGTCATGGATTTAAATGCCGTTCTATCTACTGACAATTTCAATCATACAGGCCCAAACCAGACCATATCCTAAGCTCCAGCCTCACTGAGTCAACAACTGTCTACTGGCTATCTCCCCTTTGATGTCTAATTGGCATTTCAAATTCAACATGCCTGAAACTAAAATTTCAACACCACCCCCATGTACCCCATCTGCTTTTTCTGTACCCTTCCCCATCACAGTTGATGGCAATTTGTTCTTTTACTAGCAACCATTCTCTCACTCAATTCCAAGGGAGACGTGTGATTTTTTTTTTAAAGTTTAGCTTATCGATTGCAATAGAAATGTGTACCAGTCGCCTGCAATCAACATCAAAAGTAGTTAATGCAGACTTTCACCTCTAGAAATGGATTTTTTTTTTTAAATTAAACAACTGTCTATATACAATATTTACACAGTCAGTGAACTCAAATCTTATATATAAATAGTAGTGATCTGAGAGTCTGATTTCTTTTAAGAATTTCCTGTTTCCCAAAATATGTTCCTTGGAACCCGAAATCTAAGGGACATTTGGTGAAAGAAGTGCCCTAGGGTCCAATAAAATAATAAAATGACTCATGGTATGTTAGAGCTGGCTCTTGCTGGCTTGTAAGAACCAAATCTGCACATCTCTTCCCAACTCCACATCAGTAGCTTGATCTGCTGTGTGGAGAGTATTGGCACCATGGAAACAGGCAATTGGCAATAAGCAAATGTTGTAAATCATTGGATTTAAATAAAATTTGAATATGTCAGTTGTTAAACATTTGCTGCTAAACAAAATCTACCTTTGCATGCTAAAGTTGTGGAGATGTCTGGGGAAAAACTCATTTAACTTTATCTTCTAGTCTTACTAAATGTGCATAATTGTGGAAATTGTTTTTGGTTGGTTGGTTTGTTTGGATTTTGAGTGTGTGTGTGTGCGTGTGTGTGTTTACCTTGGAACACACATTAGTACTCTAGTAGAATACCCTTTGTAAAATGCTATGATAGTGGGAATTACATGGAATTTTTGAGTCTAAAACAAAACTAGGTTTTCAAATGTGTAATCTTGGGCAAAACATTCTTTCGTGCGTACTGAAGGAAACAATTTGCAAGGTTTTAGAAAGGCTTAAAATGAAACAAAACATGTAAAACTTCCTGACATATATTAGGCACTTGAAAATGTTAATTTTTCTTTTCCCCATCCCCATTTCCCAACCTGGTTTTTAAAAATGTAAAATGATACTAAAAAACTTTCTTTCATGAAAATGAGAAGTATCATCCAGAATCTTAATTCTTATTATATAATCAGATATGCAAATCCATAATCAAGAATAAGAAATTTCTTGCATTCACTGTTTTATTTGTAACACTATCTTGAAAGGTATTTATCCTGAACTTAGATTTAAATTTAATTCACCATAAAATAATTTGTAATTTTACTATAAAATTTTAGAGTTTTTGGGTTGTTTGGGGCATATTACCTGTTCTTCTCAATTTTTCACCGATGAGTTTTCTTAAACCCAGGGATCATGGAAATGTCTTTGTATTTTATTTCTTTGTAACAGTTTAGTCTAATCCAAATTGTAAGTAAGGACTTTGAGTACAAGAAGATTCAGTTATGAGTGAGTTATCTTTATATTTGGTAGGTATGTTTTCTCTAATAAACAAATTATTTTCCATATGCTGACTATACATTACACAAGGCATTGTAAAATCTTCTTAGGTAGAATAAATTTAGTATTTATTGTGAAAACCAAATGGATAATTGCAGTAGTTTCTAGGAAACGTCCCTTCCCAAACAACCCCAATCCCAACTCAAATAATTGTTCTTTGCCAAAGTCAGCTTGCCTGGTACTAAATGGTATCAAGCAAAACCCTAATTTTCATGTTAAGAAAAAAAAAAAAGCCTTTTTTTTTCTGAAATGGTATTTCCTGTGGGAATTTAGTCAGGACACATCATGACTGGAACATGCCATGTGACTTCCATGGACACCACTCTCCAGTCTCCAAAGAGGCTGAGTGAGCAGGAGAGTCACACATGTGCCAATGGAGAACCCCTTGGCACTAGTGACAGAGCTTTTACAGATATTGAGATCGGGATCCAGATGTGTAAAAAGTCCTAACCATTGATGACAATCTGAAAGAATCTCCTTCTTTGGTCACCAATTGACACATGAAATAGTAATCCTCAGAAACAAAAAAATCAGCTCTAGTCATTATGGGGCTCACAAACATTTTTTCTTTCCCATTACCTCTAGGAATGCATTATCTTTGGGATCGTTTCAATGTGTGTGCACATTTCTGTGAAGAGGGAATGAGCACGTTCAAGAGTACCCATCGGCAAAAGGCCTTCCAGGAGCTCCAGCTGTACTTTATTACATTGCGTTGATATTGCCACAGCCAAGATTCTTGTGCACTAAACAGCATTTTGAATTCCACTTAATGCATAAGCAAGAACCTTTGCCAAGGGGAGACTATAGCTGGAACATAGACATTAACAAGCTACATAACTAACAACAATAGAAGCTAAACTATTCTTTCCTCTATGCGTCCTTGCTAGCATTTGCCAGGATTACCATAAAAGACTATGAATTTTGTATGTAAAAATCTTTTAATTCTTTTCTGTAATTATTAGTGAAATTAAGTGTTTTTCCATGTTCGTAAACTATAGTTCTACCTTTTAAAATTTTGTCCATACTTTTTGCATATTTTTAATTGAATTTTCATCAATATTTATTATATAATTCATGTGAA
The DNA here is from genome assembly GCF_054644295.1 of Miniopterus natalensis. Lineage (NCBI taxonomy): Eukaryota > Metazoa > Chordata > Mammalia > Chiroptera > Miniopteridae > Miniopterus > Miniopterus natalensis. The sequence goes on along the minus strand of NC_142089.1, from coordinate 69,611,383 downwards.
CACTGTATAAGATAAATTGACCCTTTATTTGTTGAATATCTGAATTTGTAATACCCCTCAATTTTGATCATATTTTTTGTACAAAGAGAAGTTTAAAATTTTTCTATAGTCAGATCTATCACACTTCTCCTGTCTTCTTTCTACTGCATCTAATCTTATTGCATTCATTCTGCCTTGCAATTTACTAAAATATACCCTTATTTCCTCCTAGCTTTTTAAGGCTTAACTTATATTTAATTTCTTAATAAGTCTAGAATTTATTATAATCCCTTGTGTGAGTTAAGAACTCGACTGATGTTTTTAAATAGTAAATTAACTAACCAAATGTTTACCAAATCATCCTTTCTTTCCCCGCTGAATTGTTAACCTTAGCAAGACGGGTCGCACAGGGCAAGGAGTGTTCATCTGAGAACAGGCAGGCTTAGGTCCTACTCTCAGCTACTTACCAGCTGTGCGATGCAGGGCAAGTCCCTTTATCCCTCTGGACCCCAGTGTGCTTGTCTGTGAAGCAGGGGTAATGCTACCTAACAGCCAGAGTCACTGCGGGAAAATGCAGCACAACTGTGGAACTAAGTTCCTGGGACATAATTAGAGCCACTGAGACCTCTGACCGGTTGTGAGAGGCAAAGCCCTTGAGATGCCCTGGTGGCCCCGGCTTTTCCTGCTTGCCCCACCTAGCCACCCTCTGACCTCTCCCCCCTCAGCTTGCCCTGCTGGCTCTGAAATAACCCTGTCTCACGCCCGTACTCTTGCTCTCCTCGCTCCCTGGGTATTTTCCCGGTTTCGCCCCTCCGCTTTTGCAGCCTTTGCTCAGCTGACGCACTACAGGGGCCTTCCCTGAGCAGCCCGTTTGCAGCTGGCCCTCCCTGCAGCACTCTAGAGCTCATCCTTGTTTGCCTTTCTCTACGGGGACACAGTTTATGTGTTTGCTTACGGTCTGTCTCCCCCACCCTGGCCCGCGACAGAAACCTCCATGGGGTCAGGGCTTTCGAGCCGTGTTGCTCGTGAGTGTGTCCCCACGGTTGGCAGTAGTGTCTGGTGCATGGCACGTGCTCCATACATGACTGTCGAATGAACAGATTACTGGACACTTTAGCTTATAGTGTTGGCTTCAACTGGCTAAGGAAGGGGGAGAGATTATCAAACCAGAGACTAGAAATGAGGGGGAAATCTTAAAAATTAAAAAAGCCTGATTCTTATATGTTACCTATCTTTCTATACACTGGAAAACAAAACAAAGTGTTTGAAAACCGCAAGTTGCATTGTCTTGAAACTATCATTTTTGTGACATTCTCTGCAGGACTTGGGAAAATTATATTTATTCTTAGCTTTCTGTTTACACAATCAGATAAAGACTCAAAAGATGTCTTTGCACTTCATTCTGATGTTCTTCTGTGCATTGCATTTACCTGTGAGAACTGCAGTAACCTCCTAAACTGCATGAACCGTACTACCAGAAACCTGTTGAATAACCTCTTCTCATTCCTATAAACTCCTGGGCATGTGCTCCCAGAGGGTCACCACAACGGGAGTGATTTTCTTTGTCTTTGTCCTAACTTTTTCCAAGCCTGTGTAATCTTGTTTACTGTGCCCTTTTTCCGTTTTTCCTATTTGCAAATGATTCAGAGTGGAACTCCTTGACTTTCTTCGTCGGATATCTATCTCCTTGCATGACTAGCAAAGCCTCGCTTGACCTTACCCACAGCAGGGGGGAAGGAATGGCTTCATTCTCTAAGCTGCAACTCTTTCACAAGCCCTCTCGAGCCTGAAGCAGAGCCAACCTGCCTGCCAGAAAGAGCATTTTGATGTTGCCTTGGCTACCTCCTGACTCTGACTACGAGCTGCTCCCAGAAGGCCTTAAATAGCTGAAGCCCATAGAGCCGCTATCAGAACCCCCACCTTGGCCCATGTTTACTATTGAGCACCCAGTTGAAATGTGTCTTTGGATAAAGGTAAGACAACCAGTGGCCGCTTGCCCGTACACAAGAGACAGGAAACCCAAAATCAGGAGGCCCTACCCCGCACAGCCAGGGATGACTTAGGTGAGGTGGATGTGGAGGAAAATGCTCCTTAAGATTTTATAAACCAGCCAGCAGCGTGGTGCTCATTTCACTGACAAAGAGGTTACCTGTGTCACATTGATTAATGCAAATTTGTTCTGTTCTCCAGAAACAATAAAATGGCCTAAAATGTTTTTGTTCTATCAATGTTCACAATAGGCACCTAAAGTTTTTATAGTTTAGGTCTTGCCTCTACCTTCAACTCTTGATTGTTCATAGTTAAAGAGGAATTTATTAGTAGAGATTATCCATCAATAGACATTTACTGGGTTTCCTATTCTTTGACTGTTATGCTCAGCTCTGTGGTGGTTGCTGTGAAAGACATAAAAGAACTACAAAGTGTTGTCTTGGGTTTCAGGGCAGCTGTGCTCCAGGTATTGGTGGAGCAGTAGCCTCAAGGCCTATTTGCTTATTGATTTGCATGGGGGGGGGAGGGCCTTTGAGGAGCAGGTTTACATAGAAAAGCTTGGAGTTAGCGTGAGGAAAAGCTAGGCTTGGAGAATGCATGCCTCTCTCCCAGCCTGGCCCACGGACTAGGTGAGAGCTTTCTCAAAAGAGAAAATGAAGATAGGAACTGGAGAGGGGACTTTGAGAAATACAGAGGCTCTTGGAAGGCTGCTCTGAGGTCTCAGTGACAAAGGGCAGCACATAATGGAGACAGGGTTAGAGTGCGGAGAGGAACAGTCTCCCCATGTACAAGCTGGACACAAACAGCACAGTGCAGGTGCCCACAGGCCTGCAGCCGGCAGAGACTCAGGGTTTATCCTCTGGCAGTGGGTCCAGGTGCTAATGGGCACAGGCAGGAGCGGGCATCACATGGCCATTGTGGACCAAGAGAAGACTCTTGGTAAGCACGTGTGAGAACCACCAAGGAAACCCCAGAAATAGCAGCGAAGGATTTAGGGTGATGGTGTGAGGTCCTCATTGTGCAAATAGATGCACCAAGCCAGGAAAATTTGTGTATTACTCAGCATTACCTTGTTTGTACCCATATGTTGAAGATTATTTTCCTGAGATGCTTTTTGGAGCCTCTCCAATACTTAAGAAAAGAACATTAGGGAGGAGGTTGTTTCTAGGACACAGCTAGCTGAGTGGAGAAAGAGGAGAGGTTCGAAGCCTGGTCAGTCCTGCGAAAGGGAGGTGAATGCTGTGAACCTCATTTCCCAGTTCCCTTCTCTTTACCCCTAGTAGAGGAGTTTTCGTTACTAAAATGGCTTCAGAGGTTATAAGCCCCTGGACTGATAGAGAACAGCGGCAGAAGGAAACATTCTAATGAAGGTTAGTCAAGTGAGGTACTGTGCCCACATGGCACAGCCCATTGACTTGGAAGGGAGCTCTCCAAGCGACCCCACACTTGCTCTTCTCCTGCCTCCTCAGCAAGGCAAAGGTGGGTTGGCTGTGCGAGCAAGGTAAGCGATGAAATGGAGACTCTTTAATACAGGACATTCTTAATTATTGACATCTGCACGTGAGCAAGCTTCTTCTAATCAAAAGATCACTACGTGAAGATGACTATCTCTTTGAACAGTCCTGCCATCTTCACCGTTTTCTCTTTTATTATCTGACATTTGATCCAAATCTTACTTATGTTAACACAAGAATCAGAAACCTGGAAAAACATCTGCAGGTAGCCCTCTCCTATTTGTTGTGACTTCCACAAGCATGAAAAATGCTTGGAATTGTCTTTTGCTGGCATGTTACTTGCTTTCAGAAAATTTATCGTAAGAAGATTAAAACCAATATGGCAGAAAAAACTTTTATAGGTTACATCCTACCCAGCTGCCCTTTGTTACTTCCAAAAATAAGTGGTTTTAGGGATATTTCATTACTGGCTTTTTAGGATAAAAATTCAATCGTTAAATTGGTGTATTCATTCTTCTCAGAATATGATTTAAAATAAAATAATAGATCTCATTTACAGATAAAATCATGGAGAAAATATTTAATGTTTGGTTTGTTTTTAAGAGTACCTATTCAAAATGAAATTATTTTACATATCCCATATGTCAGAAACTGTGATGATCTAAGGTTTCACCTTACTTCAAAGCTGACAAGTTAGTCTGACATTGTTACCTGGATGCTGGCAGAAGACATGAGATTTTTGGGTCAGAGGCAAAACACTTTGTGACTCAGAGCAATAGCAATAAGCCAAGTAGTAACATTCTCTTGTGCCATTTCATGGCCCAGGTGCAATTCAAAGGGAGTCAGGTGACATCTGTACACACAATGAGTTACATTACAAGATAGAAGTCCTGAGCCCAGGAAATCAGAATCTTTTATAGTAAACGTGCCTGTCTTTTGCTCCAGAGAGAAACAACTTTCTTTATATTCAAAGGCTATTTATTCACTACACAAACATCTTTGAAAACTGTCCAGATCAAAGGCAGTCAATACCTCTGCTCACAACAAGTGCAGAAGATTAGCTACTCATTGAGAATTATCTCCCATGTCATGTCAAATTATATAAATTAAATGTTGTAATACCCTCAAACATTGCAATATGAATTCTACTTTATAATATACAATCTTAATTTATATGATTAAATTCACTTCCCAGTTAATATTTTTATAAATATCAACATATAATGGTGATAATATTAAAAGTCACTCTTTTCTAAAGTGACAAATTTCCATTTGAATTGAGGTCGTTGTTTGTTTGTTTTTAATGTATCTTTATTGATTTCAGAGAGAGGAAGGAAGAGGGAGAGAGAGAAACATCAATGATGAGACAGTCATCATTGATCGGCTGCTTCCTGCAGGCCCCCGACTGGGGATCGAGCCGGCAACCCTGGTGTGTGCCTTGACCGGGAATCGAACCACAATCTCCTGGATGCTCAATCGCTGAGCCACGCCCAGCAGGGCAAATTGAGGTGTTAAATGAAGTTAGAAATCAAGTGGAAAACCAATTGGAGAATACTTTTGCAAAATACACTCCATTGCAAGAAAATTTGGAAGATAAATAGATGTTGTCTTTTTTAAGTATTGATTTGTATGGAAAAATATCAGTATAAATGAATAATGAAAAGTAAGATTACTTGTTCTCCTTGCTGGGAAGGAAGCTCCTGAGCTGGGCATTGGGCAACTGGGGGACACAGCTGATAATGGGAGGTAGTTGAAAGCCTATTTGATGGCAAAGGATACCCAAGGAATGAAAGATACAAAAAAAGGAATTGGTCCAATTCAGTTCTCTCAAGTGATGGATAAATGCTAGTTGATCAGTGGTTTTGTTTTGGTTTCTTTCTTTCTTCCTTTCTTTTTTACTGCTAGAAATACTTGATTTCTGAAATGCAAGTTCTTATCTTCTGTTTCATTTTTTTATTCATTAGACTTTCCCCATCTCAAAACAGAAAAGAAAACAATCCTGTAAAACCCAAATGCACTGATACTGAAAGTTTCCGTGGGTTATGCTTGCACCCTCCAGACCTTGATATAACTTTAAAGACCAGCTTGTTGAAAAAAAATTGAATTTCATCTCTTCCACTTACTGATATAAACATCTATCCCTTTGGCTCTGGCATTTTTAGATGCTCAGACAATATCTTTATGACCCATGATGATGTTAACATTGACCTGTGTGAACAGTCTTACATAATATAACTTGAATGTGTTAGGAAGCTGTCCCTTGCAATTTTTCCCCAACCTAGTGACCAAAAATAAATAAACATATAAACAAACAAATACAATTTTATTCTGGCATCAAAGTACATAAGTTTGTAAGTGGAAAATTTTTACCCCACAAATGATAAAAGTATTGATTCCGGAACCATACTGTTCAGGTCCAAATCCTCGCTTTGTCACTTATGAGCAGGGTGACCATGGGCAGCTGGCTTCACCTGCATGTGCCTCAGCTCCCCCAGCTGTAAAATGGAGGTGATGCTGGCTTTCACCTTCAAAGGTTGCTTTAAAGATTATGTGAGTTAATATGTGAAACAACTTTATAATAGTGCCTGGCACGTAGGAAGCACTTTATAAATGTTCACTATAATTATCTCAAAACTAGCATTTTTTCTCCTTTTTTTTCTGATCAAGTGAAGTTACACTTTGGCAAAAATAAATATTTACATCAACATGAATTCCATGAGCACTGCGTCTGGCGCGCGGTTAGCATTCAGTAATTGCTTGTTGAATGAATGGTTATATTAATTAAATACAGAAACTGATGACGCTCACATTTTCATCTACTTATTCTCATTTTATCACGAATCCAATAATTATATTGAAAATTAAGTGAAAGGGGGTTGGAGAACAATCCTGAGCCTGAGCCTGAGCCTGAACGGGTGCCCATGGGAATCTGTTGTGCCCCTGCCTTTGTCTACACTGATTTCCTCCCTTTTGCAGACAGTCTGATGCAGTCTAGATCAGCACACATCCGCTGCTTCCCTTCTCACTGTGTTAACTGTCATGGGGACCTTCTGGAAAGAACAAGGCGGATATGTGCCCTAAGCTAAACTGGGTCATTAAGGGGGAAAGTAAAATGCACCCAGTCACATAATGTCCTTTGAGATTATATGGAATAAAAAATAAAATTATATTCAACTGCTCTATGTCTGATATTTAACACTCAGAGTCAGGGCATTTCATCCATATCAGATCCACTGATTTCACCCTCTGTCACCTTTGGGTAAAACCTATTTGTAGTGTCATTTTGTCAGAAAGCTCTTGAACAGAAAAGGTCGTCTCTGGGGTGTGTTTTATTTTTAATTCTACCCGATGACTCAAATTGTTCTATTTCACTCCCTAGTACAGTAACTACTGAAGTAACTCAGCAGATATTTTTTGACGTGTCTTGACAATGTCCCGATGCCCCACCAAAAACTTAGCCATGACAAAAAACCAAGTGTAACTCGGCCCTATTTGGAGTGGCCTCAGTGTGGGGAAGTGTAGGGGCCCAGCCCATGAGCATCCAGGACTCGAATAAGAGGCTGGGTGGAGCCTCAGCAGATGTTAGAAATGTCAGTGACCTTTCCAAAGCTGGAGCAGCACTGCTGTTTCTATTAGAATGTGAAGGACTCGTTTTCTCCTTAAGAAAAATAAACCTGTTGGGACAAGTTCGCTCCTGATATGGAACTGACATGGAAGGAGAGGGCACAATATGTGTAGCTTAGGTTTATTTTAGAGGTTATTTATCTGGCAGCAGGAAGAAAAACATTTTAAAGGAGACTGTTATGGGCTGAACTGTCTCCTCCCTGCTGCCAAAATTCATATGTTGGAGCCCTAACCTCAAGTGTCTCAGAATGTGACCTTATTTGGAAACTGGGTCTTTATAGAAGTAATTAAGTTAAAATGAGGTCATTAGGGTGGGCCTATATCCAATATGATTGGTGTTCTTATAAGAGAAAATTCTGAACCAGACATGTAAAGAGTGGAGATGGGAAAATGCAGAGAGAAGGAAGCCATCTGCAAGCCAAGGAGAGAGGCCTCAGAAGAAACCGACCATGTCCAGCAGTTGATATCAGGTTTCCAGCCTCCTTAACTGAAAAAATAAATATCTGTTATTTAAGCCACTCGGTTTGTGAGAATTGCTAACAGCAGAGCTAGCAAACTAATACAGAGATGAAAGACTGAAGACATTCAGAGGCTGAAAGGCAGTGACTCCAACTTTCAAGTCACGAAGAGGGTAGAAGGTTTTGGTGCACAGCAGCAGTGCAGCATTTTCACACTCAAGTCTCCACTATTTACTTTTGTACAATCAAAGTCAGCCTAATCTCTGAGAGTTGATCGCTCATCTCTAAAATGGGCTATAAGGTCCTTGAGGCAAACAACGGGGGAGGGGGGGTTCCATCTTTTTAATATGAATCTAGCCCACAGAAAACAATATTTTTTTAATGAAGGAATCAAAGATTCTAGAAAAAGAAAGCAAAGGAGCCCACCCTTCTCAAGGCGTTTACTATTTGTAAGCACTGAGTACTCAAAAGAGCCAGGGCTCTAAAGCTCCCAGAAGGAGAAACCCTTGAACCTGGGAAGATCTGGGAAGGCTTCAAGGAGGAAGTGGATTTTCTCTTTGAAAGTTGAGTGGAGTCTGAATATGAAAAAGAGATGCCCCAGATAAAAGCAAAAAGGTAAGAAATGCATTGCATGTTATAGGGACAATAAAAGGAACAGTTTGCCAATGTGGAGCCCTTTGCACGCTGGAGAGAACAGCTTTAGGTGGCAGTGTTGTAAGTTAATTCTTTCTGAACCAGATCTTATAAACAATTAGGTAATTTGACTAGTCGTTGGAGGCTTGTCCGACTCTTAAAATCAATCAGGGCTGTTGTGAATATTATAGCAGATAAATGTTTCATCCTTTGACCTGGAAAATAATGCCTCACTGCTCTATTCCATCCCATTGACACTTGGGCTATTTGGACAGGGACTTCACTACGGTTACCTTTGCTCCATTTAAGAAGGAAATATTTGCCAAAGAAGTGAGTGGCATAAACAACACTCCAAAGGGAATGCTCCCGGAGTTTTAAGATACGAGTTTCATTCCAACTAGTCTTCTAATTATGAATCCTTCTAAGCTTTCCATCAAAACAGAAACCCAGAGGATTGCCATTTGGCATTGCCTTTGGGCCTAGTTAATCCATTCTTTATGTCTTTGAAAGCATCGGCTGCATTTTACAATTTAAACTTTGAATTCAGATTGACCTTTACTATAGTTATCCAAATGATTACATTTTACTGTACTGTCAATCTTCTACAAATTAAGTCAACAGAAACTTATTGAACTTCTACCACCCTCAGAATTAGCATTAGAGAAGAAATAACCCTAAAATAATTGATGCTGCTGTTGTGTGATGTACATGTTTTCTGTTATGGCTATTTAGGGCTCCAAAACCTTGGCAGTTGATAAATTCTTTACTCAATCTGAGGTAAGAATTGGTGGAGAGGTTTGGATTTTGAATATGATGAAGTAGATCATAGATTTATTGAGAATGGTGTTACTTGGTAAAAGATGACAGTTCTGCTGTTATTAGCATCTTTACAGATGAAAGGAGGGGAGATCAAGTGAGAATGAAATCTAACTAATAACATGTCACTTCTTTTTATCCACATGGGCTAGAGCTTACTGAGTATTGCTGTTGAAGGGAGTTTTATTGGAAAAAAAGATAAGGATCAAAGAGAGAAGTAAGTATTAAGAGAAGGGCAGGGAGGAACCAGCTCATAATCTAGAGTCTGCCTTTACTCTTTCTTTTTTAATGTATCTTTACTGATTTCAGAGAGAGGAAGGGAGAGGGAGAGAGAGAGAGAAACATTAATGATGAGAGAGTCACTGATTGGCTGCCTCCTGCCCGCCCCGCACTGGGGATCGAGCCCGCAACCCGGGCGTGAGCCCTGACCCGAACCTAATGGCCATCCCCTGGATTATAGGCCCATGCTCAACCGCTGAGCCACTCCAGGGGGCTTGGCTTTACGCTTAAAGGTAATGGAGGGCCACTGGTGTCCCTGGGCTAGGGATCTAGTAAGATCTGAGTTCCATTTGGTAGAAATTATTTTAGTAGCTGCCTTCAGAATGCATTTCAGCGAAAGAAGCCAGAAGGGAGGCTACATGAGATTTTGATCAGCTGCCTAAGAGCTGATTGTAAACCGCTGTTTGTAACAGGGGTGAGGGGGAAGAAGGTAAGAGTAGTGAGGATGGCATGAAGACCCGATGGGACAGCGCATGTGGGGAAGAGCGAAATCAGCAGACAGGGGCCTCTGGGAGCTGGCAGACCTGTCGCGTAGAAGGGCCGCTGATAGCACAGGCTGTTTCAAAGGTCATTTAGGGTAAGTTCCAAGGAGAGGGGTAAGAAACACAATCAGCTGATGTCATAGTTGTTACCCAAGTCTTACAATGGTTTCAGAAGTTTATGTGCACCTACGACATGAGCAGAAGTTAATCAGAGCCTAGAGTTTCGGATTCCTTCTCTCCCACTGACAAAGATGCTAATGAGAACGGAGGTGGGTAAAAGCTGTGATGAAACATCATCCTGAACAGCTATGGCTTTACCTCTCGCGGTCTTCAAAATCCAGTTCTCTATACCAAGACTCACCGTAACTTGAGGACAATTGGGCACTTCCTTTGTGTGTGTGAGAATTCACACCACCCAAGGTGCATTATTGAGTTCATGCCACCAGATTAGGGGACCGAGTTAGGAGCTATTTTAAAAAGTAATAATAATAATATAAATACATACCTACATACCCAAAGAGGAATATACCAACTTCAGAATATATCCTCTCTACCTTTTGCAGCCAGACAAGAGCTATGAATTTCTTTTCTCCCGAAGGGTTAAGTTCCAAGAGCTGACAATCTGTGCAGTGAAGAGAGAAAAAAGGCCAAGTTAGATACACAAGACCTGGTTTCCAGTCTGAGTTTTGTCATTTCTTAGGTCTAAGACCCTAAGAAAGCTACACAGACACCTGAACAACACTCTCCACCTCTGTAAAATAGGATTGTACTTATAAAACTTATGAGAAATTTCTTCCTATGGTCTAAGTAACAAATGACATTAGTTATGACTGTTATTACTTTGTTGTTACTTTTATTGTGCCGTGCCCTGCTGTGAACATGGGCTGTGTGAATTTTTAGCTATTTCTGGCACTGAAGGGGAAGGAGCTCAAGTCAAAGGCTTGTCTTAGGTTTTGCCTATCCCCTACTCTAACTTCATGTCATTTTATTTTTATGGAAGATTGAGAAAGGAGAGATTTATTTTGGTGAAAGTACTTTATAAACTATAAAATGCCTTGAGAGCAGTCTTTTGATAGGAGCATTTTGTTGGGAGTGCAGAACTTCGGGAGTAAAAGCAACGGATGGCGGTGTATAAGGACAGTGGTTAGGACTGCCTTGATTGTTGCTTAATTCACTGACCTTAATAATGTCCAATAATGACATACTGGGATGAAAAAAAAAAATTAGGCTTAACATGAGTTGTATGAGTTTGAACCAAAATCAGGAAGCTTTCTCCTCAAACAGGAGAGTTCCATGTGGGTTCTTGGCCCTTTTTCTTAAAGCAGTAGTTCAACTTTCCAGTGTGGTCATTGAGCCATACATCACCCATGGACATTGTCAGATAAGCAGTCTACAAGCTGATATTTTGGCAGAAAATTACATTCTGGGTAACAGGTCTGGTATCTGTAGGAATCTGTTCTCTGTCCCAGTTTGCTCACCTTACCTCTCTCTCTCTTTTAAAGAATATGGTTGTGTGTTTTTGAGTTTAGAGAGAGAGGAAAGAAGAGGAAGGGAGACAAAGAAACATTGATTGCTGCCTCCTGCATGGCCCCTCCTGGGGATCGAACCCACAGCTCGGGCATATGCCCTGACCTGGAATCAAACGGGCCACCTCTTGGTACATGAGAGGATGCTCGGCTGACGGAGCCACACTGGCCAGGGCTCACCTCTCTTTTTAAATTGAACTTATTGGGGTACTCACCTCTCTTGTGTGACTAAGTCTCCATCCACAGCTGAAGTGCATGCTTCTTGAAGAGAAGTGGTGGGTGCGCTTCTGGTTCCCTCAGGCATTTCGTAACCCATGACAAGTCACAGAAACATTTCGTGACTTAGAGACGAGTTACTCCCACTTTCCTCCCTCTGACAGGTGCTGTCAGAAATAGAAAGCACTGAAAGATCTTCAAAACATAGTTATATTTAAACTAATAATTATAATTAATAATAGTAATTAACTTTCATCACAGGTGAGTCATCTATATATTAGAGATTTGGTGATCATTTATTTCAAAGTCACCCCTTAACATTTCCTTACTTACTCAGCCACACTCATCCTAAAAGGTAAGTTACATTTTATTTTTATTATTTTTTCCAGCTTTATTGAATTATAATTGACAAACAAAAATTTATGTATTTAAGATGCACAATGTAATGTTTTACTATATGTATACCTTGTGAAATTATCACTATGTACAATCAAGTTCATTAATACACCCATCACCTTATACAGTTATCATTTGTGTGTGTGTGTCGTGAGAACACTTAAAATCTACTCAGCCAATTTCAAGTATACAATACAGTGTTGTTAACTACAGTCACCATGCCATACATTAGGTCTTCAGAGCTCGTTCATCCTGCCAAACTTTGTATGCACCCTATGACCAACATCTCCTCATTTCCCCCACGCTCCAGCCTGGCAACAACCATTCTAGGTTACATTTTAAGGAAAATATTCTTAGCTTTTGAAGAGAGCAGAGAGAAGTTTGCCCATCTTATATTTAATGCATGTGGATGGCTGATTTTGGCAAAGTAATTTTTTCCTTAAACCACAAAGAAAAAAGGGTAAATGTTTTCTAAAGTAATCTGTAATTCTATATCTGTAATTGTGTCAATGCTGATTTTTTTGCTTTTAAATTCCTTTAGTATTCAACAAGGCAGCTTATCTCTGTGAAACGTTTCCTTCTTCCCCTGTCCAATAACAAATGGATGGGAAGTTCAAACATTTGTACTCTTTCTTTGAAGCGATTGCCCTAAGCCAGTAAAAGCTGTTTCATCAGCTACAACTTGGAATATTTTTATTTCCTCCTGACAAAGTTTTAGGTCTGTGTTCACGAACAAGATATATAACCGTCAATAACAATCTTTTCAGCAGATAAAATTTGTTTATTAAACATTAAGCTGCTCTCCTGGTCTTTCCCCACCATGACATACTGCCCATTTATTTCCCATCTTTGTGTAAAATAAACATGTTAGGTCTGCTGAGATACTCCCATGATTATTTACCATTCAAATTTAATGAGAAGGATGGGGATGACCTTTCCTCCTAAGACAGGAAACAAAATTAGACCTGACAGTGATACATTATCGGTTTTCACGGCTATGAAAATATTTCATAAAACCAGCATTTCTCTGCACTTGGGTGACTCTTCAAGTTGGCCAGTGAAGTCATAAAACCCAAATCCTTTTAAGTTCCTTCTGAGTGAATTTTCCATTTACTTGCAGGGTTTCATTTACTCTGGCAAGATGATAACCATGCATAATTATGTCAGCTTTCTTCCTCATCAAATTCTACATTTCTCAGGACAGTAAGAGCCTCTGCTTCTCTTCTTGATGCAGGTGAAAAGAGCATGGGGACTCCGCAAACAGGTTTAACGGAGGGACATGCCTTGGCAAATTAACATCGTGAAACTGAGCCAAATAATTTTATCATCCTGTATTTCCATTTCTCATACAATCAAAGGCAGCATCAACAGATTCTCTTACCCACAGTGTTGTAACCACGAAAATACATAATAAAGTTAAAGACAACTACATCCCCATATATGGGCCAACCAAAAAATAATAATAAAACTCTGTTGGCAATGCCAGGAGAAATGTCACACTTTTAGACTTTGTGTGTGTGTGTGTGGTTTATTTTATTTTATTTTTTCCATCACCATGTATCTCCTCTATGCCCTCTTCTACCTCCACCCCCCCCCCCCCCACCAGTGCAATCACCACACTTTGGTCCATGTCAATGAGTTCTCTCTCTCCCACCCCCCTCTTTGCCCAATCCCTCCACTCACTTTTTTTCTATTTGCAATCTTGGATTTGGTTTCGCTGGACGTGGCCTTATAGCCAGAGGCATACTACTTATATGTGCAAGGCAGTCGGGGGCAGCAGAATTTGAAAATTCAGAAACATAACGTTATTTAGAACGAAGAAAAATATCTCTGTACCTTGTACAGACACTGCAAATTCGGGGGCAACGGGGGAAAGTAAAATGAGCAAGGAAAAGCTCTCCTCTGAGAGCTTAAAGAAATAGAGATACTTTTTTCAATCCTCAACACTCTCCCATGTTCATCTCTACAGCTGTCTTAGCTTGAATCATAGTTTTGTTTTGTTTTAAAGGGGATGGATGTTGGGGGAAAGAATGGTTACTGATTCCCAGATTTTTAAAAAATACAACCCAGGAAGAATTCTGATGAGGGGACCCTAATGGCTGGATTCACTCTTTTTCTCTCTGGATGGTGGTTTTGTGATGAGAAGATACAACCCTGTAATTATCACTCTCTTTTCTAGGAGTTTCAGCATAAAGCAATCTATGCATTGTATTCAAGCGTCATGAAATTTGGTGTGCAGAAAAGGAAATTGGCAAAAGAGATAAATGTGAGCTATTGTATATAGTGTTTAGGTTGAAGCCTATGAAACAAAGATATGTATATGCTAAAGTCAGATTTTCGATATGAAGGTTTGCATTTTCATGGACCAGGTGTTAGATTTCAATATTGATCCTACTTAGTGAGGAAGAAATCCAGGTTGAAAGTAGATCCAACACAAAACATACCCTAGTCCAAAGAAGTCCAGATTTATTATTATTACTTTTAATTTATTACTATTAAATAAATATTTCTTAAACATTATTAACAACAGAGTGAATCAGGATGATATTTTGAGGATTATGCTTTCATGCTTTTAAATTCTAGAGAATACATTTCCTTGTATTAATAAATATTATTAAGAGCTCTAGAGTTTTTCCTCATTTTAATCTTCCTCTCCAACATTTCCCTCCTCTCATCACCACATTGTTAGCATGTCCCTAAATAATTTCAGGTATAAGCCAAGTTTCTCTTGTCTGAATGAGTAGAATGCTAAGTTCTCTTTGGCAACAGATTTACACATTTTATTTTAAAGTTTAATTTTTGATTGTGCATTTGTATTTGCACTTTAGATTTCAAGATTATAGTTGTTTTCCTTCCCAAGTAAAGTTTTTCTCGTTGCTAAAACACCCTGATATCCTTTTTAAAACATCTCAGTAAATAAATTTCTGTCCATTGCTACCCTGAGTAAACAGCTTTCCTTCTTCCCCTGAGTTAGTCATCTCATCTGTCAGCGATTGAAAGTTACCATATACTAGAGGTTCACACCAAGACAAAATAGCCTGTTAGGCCTTATGCTTCACATTTTCCTTTACTTTTTGTTTTGTTCTGTTTTGTTTTTCACTCAGTTTTATCTTGGATAAAGCATTCGAGAAATTCTTGATGGAGACTAAATTCTAGTGTGGTTAAGACTTACTCTTTCTTGGGATGAAACAACCACTAAGATTCAACAGAAAGTTTCAGTCAGGCAGCAGTAATGTTTTCCAACCCACAAGCAACCAAGTTGTTTGCACCCTGGAGCCATCCCCCTGTTTGGGGGGGGGGGGGGAGAGGGAACTGTTTCAATTTTCAGTTCTATTAGAACAGGGTCTTTTCTCACATGTGGCTCATTGGCCTTCTGAGAGAGATCTCCAGTGAGCAGTCTGTGCACTTTCCAACTGAGGATTTGGCTCTCAGCAGGGAGAGAATAACTGCTGTCAGTTCTCAGTGAAAAATAAATAACTCCAGAGAACAAAAGAAAAACAGTCCCTTTTCAGTCTTTGTCATGAGTTTTACACACAATCAACTTTCTAACAGGTCATCTGAGATACTGGCAAAACAGGACTTTCCTTCTTGGTTAAGCCAGATGCCAAGAGAGAAGGAAGGGGTCTCTGGAGAGACCTGTTTCCTTCCACTCTGCTTCCCAGTCTCTTTCCTGATGGGATTCTAACACAGTGAGTATGGGAGACACACACATGGAAGCAAGCTAATCAAGAATGTTCTTTGAGATCTCCAGGGATCTCAGGCAGAATTTTTTATGACAAGAAACCTCTCAGAGGAAATGCCCTTATACCCGAAACTGTACACTCCTCTGAGACTTTTGGTAACTAGGTATAAAACTCAATCTACCTTAATAAAAGAAAAAAAGTTTTGCAAGTGTAGATGTGATCAGGTCCTAGATTTGAAGGCTGTTCTCAGCAGTGCTTATGCTGGTTCTACTCTTGCATTCACACACATGTTCCTAGCAACCACTCGCCTACATAGACCTTTGAACTTCTGACTTCACAGGAAGAGATACCATCTCTTCCAATAGCTCTGTCAAGGGTCAAGAGAAGGCTCTGATTAGCTTGAGTTGGATCAAATTACCATCCCTAAATCAATCTTTGTGGCCAGCAAGATGAGTGGCCAGAATTGAGCCAAGTGTACATTCCTAAGATAGGGGGATGTGACTGGGGTAGGGATTGGACAGAGACGGGTGGTTGGAAATTACCCTGAATCACTTGGGCTGAAAAGTATTATTAAAGATTGAGGGAGAGTTGGTTCCTTAAGGAAGTATTGGAAACACAGATAAACATATGTTCACTGCACACATGGAAATACCTAGATTGGCTGTTCATTGAAGGAGGCGATAAGCTTCTCAGTACTTGGAGAAGAAGTGGGTTCGTTAAGTCATAATGTGAATTGGAGAGTGGGGCTGCAGATTGAGTTTTAGTGCACTCAATTTTAAATAATTTCATTGTACTTTGCTGGTTGATCTAGTCCTGGGTAAGACTATGAACTCAGTTATCTTTAGGTTTGGTGTTTTATCTCTTATTTATATGGTCCATTTTCTTTCCCTTTCTACCCACTACCTACCAAAGAACTTACACTTCTCAAAACACCTGGCCCTGATGTCCCACACCTAAGTAATGACATAAACATTCTATTTCTCATTCTTTCCCAAATGACCTACCCTATGCTTTAAACTCTATTGACCTTCAGGGAAACTGATGATTAATATAAATTAAAATGAGTATTACTTGTAACCAGACAAGATACTATTATTTTTTACTTTAAATATTTTTATTTTTCAATTACAGTTGACATACAATATTATATTAGTTTCAGGTGGACAACCCAATGATTAGACATAGTAACTTACTAAATGATCATCCCAACAAATCTCATATTTTTCTGACACCATGCATAGTTATTACAAAAGTAATGATTATTTTCCCTATGCTGTACTTTACATCCCCATGATTATTCTGTAACTACCAATTTATACTTTTTTAAAAAATATATCTTTATTGATTTCAGAGAGAGGAAAGGAGAGGGAGAGAGAGATAGAAACATCAATGATGAGAGAGTCATTGATCGGCTGCTTCCTACACACTGGGGATAGAGCCCGCAGCCCGGGCATGTGCCCTGACTTGGAATCGAACCCTGATTGCCTGGATGGTAGGTCAATGCTCAACCCCTGAGCAACACCCAGCCAGGCTATACTTTTTAATCTCTTCCCTTTTTTTCACCTATCACTCCAATTCTGCTTCCATCTGGCAACTGTCAAAATGTTCACTGTATCTATGAATCTGTTTCTGCTCTGCTTATTTGTTTATTTTGTTTTTTTAGATTTGTTGATAGATATGTATTTATTGCCATTTTATTATTCATATTTTTGATAATTTTTCTTCTTCTTAAAGAAGATCCTTTTTTCAAAATTTCTTTAAAAAAATTTTTTTTTTATTGATTTTAGAAAGAAAGGAAGAGAAGAGGAAAGAGAGATAGGAACATCAATGAGAGAGAGACATTAATTGACTGCCTACTGCATGTCCCCCACAGGGGATTGAGCCAAAACCCAGACATGTGCCCTGACAAGGAATCAAACCAGGGGCCTCTTGGTTCATGCATCAGTGCTCAACCACTGAGCCACACCGGCCAGGCAAGAAGACCTTTTAACATTTCATGTAACACTGGTTTGATTGTGATGAACTGCTTTAGCTTTTTCTTGTCTGGGAAACTCTTTATCTGACCTTCAATTCTAAATGATAGCTTTGCTGGGTAGAGTAATCTTTGTTGTAGGTCCTTGCTTTTCATCGCTTTGAATATTTCTTGCTAAGCCCTTCTGGCCTGCAAAGTTTCTGTTGAGAAATCAGCTGACAGCCTTATGGGAACTCCTTGTAGGTAACTAAATTATTTCCTCTTGCTGCTTTTAAGATTCTTTCTTTGTTTTTAACCTTCTGCATTTTAATTATTATATGTCTTGGTGTGGGTCTCTTTGGGTTCATCTTGTTTGGGAATCTCTGTACTTCTTAGATTTGTATTTCTTTTTCCTTCACCAAGTTAGGGAAGTTTGCCATTACAAATTTTTCACATAGGTTTTCAATTCCTTGTGCTCTCTCTTCTCCCAGTGGCACCCCATGATGTGAATGTTGGTAGGCTTGAAGTTGTCCCACAGGCTCCTTATACTACCCTCATTCTTTGGATTTTTTTCTTTTTGCTGTTCTAATTGGATGTTTTGTGCTTCCTATCTTCCAAATCTCTGATTTAATCCTCTGCTTTATTTACTCCACTGTTGATTCCCTGTAAGGTATTCTTCATTTTAGTTAATGTAGATTTCATTTCCTACTGGTTCTTTTTTATGTTTTCTAGTTCCAATTATCTTTCTGAGCTTTGTTCTGTTCTTTCATTTTGGAACATGCTTCTTTGCCCCCTCCTTTTGGCAGCCTCACTCTTTCTCGTATTAGGTAGATCTATTACCTCTGCAGTTCTTGGTAGGGTGGCCTAACATAGTAGGTGTCCAGTGGCACAGACTCCCCAATCACTCAAGCTGGGCACTCCAGGTGTGCCCCTCCCATATAGGCTGTGTATACCCTCCCATTGTAATTGATCGTTGATTGCTATTGGCACATCAGTGGGAGGGATTTACTCCCAGGTTAATTGGTGGCAAGGGCTGTTTGCGATCACCCTGGAGGATTGTCAGTGCAGTGGCCCACCCCACAGAGTAAAACTTACTTCAACAAGGCTCTGGTTCCTGCTAAGTTCACCCCTTGAGTGTGTCACTTGTGGAGGTGGTTGAGTGGTGCTTTGACATGGTCTGAAATTGTCCACCTGGTGCGCTGTCTCTGGGGCCTCCAGGGAGGTGAAAGCCAAATTCATCACCATCTGGGTTCTACTTGTGGCAACTAACATGAGCTACAAAGCAACTGAAGATGGCTGCTATTTGTGCTGGGCTTAGAGGTGCCCAGGAGAGGCTTATCTACAAACCAGGGCTGGCTGCTGCTTGAGAGGTATGGGGCGTGCCAAGGGCAGATATTGTTTGTTTCAGAGATTTTAGGAAAGTCTGAAGCATGAGACAAAACAGGTTATTAGTATTGAAAAGCTACTGGAAATAGCTTACTTGGGCCCACAAATTGGGGGGGAGGGGGTAAGGTTGATTCTCAGGGAATCACTGAGGCAGGGCAAATAGTGATGCCCAGGTTGATGGAGACTAAGATGGCTCCCACCTCTGGCTCTGTGGGGGAAGGGCTCATCAAAGGAACAATGGACTCTGCCAGCACCTCTGTCTGAAAGAAAGCTGCCCCTCCAACTCTCACCCTGATGTCAGACAATTCACGTCCTCTCCATAGGTTCCTTGCACCTTTCAAGCTGTTGTCCCAGTGCTGGAGCTCAGAAGGAGGGAGGGAGTCCCAGTAAATCCTTGCATACATTCTTTAAGAGCAACTGCCTGGGACTCCAGCAGCCTCTGTCTCCCTCAGCCACAATCCCTGCTGGCTTTTATAGCCAGAGGTTATGGACACATCTTACCCTGGCACTGAAATCTTGGGCTGGGGGACTTGATGTGGGGCTAGGACCCCTCACCCCTCCAAGGGAACCTCCTCAGTTGAGAAATTCATCCTGATTTTCATTCGCCACATGTGTGTGTGGGACTAGGCTGTTCCACATCTCAGCCCCTCCTACCAGTCTCAATGTGGCTTCTTCTTTATATTCATCATTGTAAGACATCTGTTCAGTTAGATTTCAGCTGGTTCTGAATGATGGTTGTTTTGTAGTTCAGTTGTAATTTGATGTGGTTGTAGAAGAATGTAAGTACTACATTTACGTATGCTGTCATTGTGACTACCAGACAAGATATTTTTGATGTTTCAAGAAAAGCTATCCCTTAAACTTGTGAGAAGAGGAGGGGAGGGAAGAGGAAAACGTTAAGAATTGGTTTTTAGCCTGGCCGGGCTTGGCTCAGCGGTTGAGCATCGACCTAGGATCCAGGAGATTGGGGTTCGATTCCCAATCAGGGCACATGACCAGGTTGCGGGTTAGGCAGCCGATCAGTGACTCTCTCATCACTGATGTTTCTATCTCTCTCTCTCCCCCTCCTTTCCTCTCTCTGAAATCAATAAAGGTATGTTTAAAAAAAAAAAAAAAGAATTGGTTTTTAAACATTTTATTTTGGTAAGTTAAGGTCTTTAAAAATAACCACAAGAAAATTTTTATTTACTATAACAAAAATTTCATAAAAGAAAGGATATTTTAGTACCAAAAAATTTGGAAAGGACTTAATTTCATATTCAAAGAAAACCCTTAGATTTTAAAAATTCAACTTTTTGGAAAATTCATTGAAATGTCCTGAATTAGCCAGAGACCATTTAATGCTTCATCCGAAAGCAGCCCTTGCTAAAGATTAAGGTTTGGGATCCTCAGAATGGTCCCTGAAGAGTTTAACAGTGGGAGTTCTGAAGCTGTGGTTCATCAGTGAGAGAATTTTATGGCCATCATTCCTTCATCCCATGAAGATAAATAATTTTTCTATCTATAAAGATCTAGTCTTGGTTCCAGATTATAGATTCTGATGGAACTTACACAGATCAGAATCATTTTTGATAGGGGCCTTTCATCACTTAAGAGAATGTCCTCTCTCTTTGTAGAAAGGGAAACTGAAGCTCAAGGGGTAAAGAGACTTGGCTAAGGCCACACTCTGCTAGTGAACCCATAGCCAAAGAAGAACTTTTATAAACCAAGACTCAGCTGGCATTCAGACAGAATGCAGAAAGAAGGGTCAGAACCTGAGACTGAACATGTCCCTGGACAGGCCCACATGATGAGTAAGTAGAGGTGGCCATAGGTGATGGCGAAGATTCCAGACCAGCAGGTGGAGCACTTCAGCAAAAGACAATGGTGTCAAGGAATGGATCTCAGCATGGCCATCTGGGAGTTTGTATCTGAGATGTGCAGGCATGAAAAAAACCCAGACCATATGTAGAACTTGGAAGTTTCCAGGCAGCCCCCATGAAGTCTAAACAAGACCCCACTCTCAGAAACACTGGATTACAAAACAGGTTTGAGTGCCCTGGAGGAAAACTCAGAACCTGAGTCCCTGGAAACAGGAGTGAAAGTAGGTGGAGCAGCTTCAATATTAACTGGGTTGGCTTCAGAATGTCAGACCAGTTGGATGGACAAGCTAATTCTGATAGGATGATTAGAATGGTAGCAGCAAATGTGGGATTTGGAGAGAAGAAATGTGTAGACTTTTTCTCCCTGTAAAACACGTTATTGTGAATATTTTCCTGTCCTTGAGCCCCATTGCTGACAAAGGAAAGCACATATCAAGCAACCACTATGTTAGAAAGATATGGTCATATTTGTATGTGGAGACATTTTGGTGAGATTGTGAACTTATAAGGTATTTAGAAAGAAAAAGGAAATTTTAGTAAAACCATAAGAAAAGACAAAGACTGGCTTTTCAGAGAAGTGGAAATTAGCTAAAAGTAGAGTGTCAGTTTTGTGCTCACAAAAAAATCTCAACATTAGCGAGGGAGAAGGGCAGTTGGGACTAATCAAGCTGCCAACCGGATAGTGTACATCATGATGGAGACTCAACCTTCTCAGCTAGTTAACTGATTTGAAATCTGGTAAAACCATGGAACGCTCACATGTCTACTAAGAGACACCAAGGGCAAGCTAAATCCAAAAGAGGTGGTTCTGAGCCATGAAGTAGGAATCTTATAACTTTTTGAGAGACTTAGAGGCTAAAAGAGAAAGTTCAGATTGAGTTCCAAGGAAAACATACAGTGATCAGTGGGCATAATCCCTACCAAGGATAAACAGAACAGGAAATGCCTAAAAGTCTTCAGTACTTTCAGATCATAAGAAGCTGCACCTCAGCATGACTACCTCAGGGTTACTTCAAAGCACAAGAAAATTCAGTTATGTCACTTTAAACTGATTGATTTAGGCTTAGGGAGTGTGGGGTAGAAAGTGTGGCATTCCCTACCTATTTCTCCTGAAACACCACAGTCCCCTGGATATGGGAAATCAGCAATTGAAACAAATGAAATAACCTTGCGACATTCATAATTAAATTCTTGTATCTTCTAGAGAAAAAAAAAACACACCAAAAAACAAAAAACAAAAAAAATACTCGGAGCACAGGCATTACTGGAAATTCATGATATGAACCCTCTTTTTTGGGTCAGTGTTTACTACAACCCTGATTGTTTCAGAAAGAAAACTTTATGAAAGGAAATCAGAGCATTTCTCCAACTCCACAGGCACTGCAATAACAGGAAACAAAACTCCTATTTCTGTAGTTTGCCAGATAAGAACTGAATAGTAGATTTTTTTGAAGGCATGTGGCAAATACTGTTAAAGACATATAAATTACTGTCTAGTGCACGGTCTTGGCTGGGTGACTTACACTGTAGCTTCTATTTCTGGTGGAGTAGACACATTTGTCATTACTCCAGAAAATGGTAGAAAGTGACAAGTTGGCAAAAGAGAAATTATTGTTAAGAGTATGGACATGTCAGCTGTGTTCATTAGGTTAAGCCCCAAGAACATTCTAGGTAATTAATTAGAAGCAAAGCAAGGGCTCAGTGGTTGAGCATCTACCTAGGACCCAGGTGATTGGGGTTCGATTCCTGGTCAGGGCACATGCCCGGGTTGTGGGCTCGATCAATGACTCTCTCATCATTGATGTCTCTCTCTCTCTCTCTCTCTCTCTCCCTTTCCTTTCCTCTCTCTGAAATCAATAAAGATATATTAAAAAAAAAAGTCAGAGTGTTATTTAAGACACGAATCTCTCAAAATACACCTTCTAAGCATATATCGATATTGAAATATGTACACTGAGGGGGTTTTTAGGTTTTAACGCACAGGTTCTCTTCTGGTCGCGATTTTCAGCTTTCTCATCGTGATAACTGATTATCAGTTTCCTTGTTTGCTAAGACATCGCTGATGTCATCCATCGTTGACAAGGCACAGAGAAAAGAATTTTTAATACGTGGTTATGTCAATTATTGTGAAATATTACTGAGACCAAGTGGCAGAGAGTGAAATTAGTACCTTTGTTGAATATATTACTCTCACCACCAGCAGGGAACTGTAAAGATGCAAAATAACACACCACAGTCCAACATCCAAACTCAGCTATAGTCGCGGCAAACAGGTTGATATATTTTGCTATGTATTTTACTTTTTATCTACACTAGAGCTCATTGATCCACAATTTTGCATCCTGATTGTATTCCACTTAACTTTATTTCATGATTAAGTTCCTATGCTATTAAAATTCTATGTAAAGATTATTTTTATAAATGGATCCATTTTACAGGGAAATACCATATAGTAGTTGACAAGGTTGTGTGCAGCGTTTCTGATTATAAATAATTCTGTGAAAAACATCCTTGCAAATATATCTCTTTCCTTATTATTTATGATTACTTCAAGAATCTTAGGAGTGAAATAACAAGGTCAAAGATATAAAAACATTTTTAGAACTCTTGATATATATTGCTGCATTGCTTAACAGGAAGGTTATACTAATTTATACCCCAACAGAAGTTTATGAAGATAAGCAGGAGAATGCACTTAGTTTTCTTTAATTTTTTCAGGTTCTATGAAAATTTATACAATGGCAAACAGAACATTTGTTAAAGACAAACTGCTGAAATGTTTTTGTTTAAGATAAAATGAAGGAACAAGGCATCTTTAAGTTACTAGTAAACGCTAGAAATTTAAAAATATATCTAAAATTAATAACTGGGGAAACATTGCAGAAAATTTTTGAAGTCCATTTTTTAAGAATAAAAATAATCCTCCATATTTGCTGCTTGCTTAACAGTTTAGGAATGCTTTCATCGATTATCCCTTCTAAACCATTAGAAATGTTAGCAACTTCTGCAATAACTCTGGCCTACCAGAAACCCTCAAATGCAATCACATTAAAAAATATACCACAAAACTGTCTTGCATTTTAAATGTACTTTTTGCAATCATTTTAAAATTTATGTTCCTGAGAAATATCTCTGCTTTGGGTAAAGAATATATTCTATGGCACAGTTCTTTCCCTTTCAAGCGGCACAGGAAGGCAGGTCCACAACATCGGCTGGCTACTGTGGACATGCCCACAAGCCTTTGCATCACGTTGAAATCAATGAGGGTAAGAGGAAAGTTGCTGCTCCCTGAACACGGCAGGCATGCCCCCACCCACCTCGGAATCGGTCCACCTGCTGTTGCTCCCTTAGCCTGGAGCTCTGCCCCCAGGTGATGTCGTGGCGTCATCCCTCCCTTCCCCCAGATCATTGCTCAGTGACACCATCTCAGCTGGGCCGCCCTGCATAACCCTACTTAGAATTACAACCACGGCCGTCGCCCCTGCCCCCAGGCATCTGCTCCTTTTCCTCGCTTCATTTTTCTACACAGCACTCCATACCATGATTTCTGTTTGTTTTCCTTAATTACTTGTTCTGGTGCCTTCTCACATAGAGCATAAGCCCCATGAGAGCTGGGATTTCTGTTTGCTGTATGCACTGGCACATCCCCATTACCTGGCACAGTGTCTGGTGTACGAGCACTTATATGTCTTTGTGGAAGGAAGGGGCGACTGAATGAATGCGGAGCCTGGAACTGTCTGACAGTGTTCCTGGATAAGCTGTAAAGGAAGACAGCGCTCTTCAGAAGAACCTCAACTTGGAGTCCCTCGCCTCTGGTAGCTTGACACTTTCCCAGGGATAGCTAAGGAACAGAGCCAGCATGTGTTAAAATGCAGTCAGACAGATTCTGTGGAGTCAAACAGTCCCAGGTTTGCCCCTTCCTTGCATGTGACCCTGGACAGTCGGTCACCATCTCCAGGTTTCAGCTCCCACACCTGTGAGCTGAGAATGGGGATACCTGCTTCTCGGGGCTGCAGGGACGATGCAATGCGGTGGCGCAGGCAGAGCCTGGCTCATGGGAGTGGTCTGTTAGCCCTTATAATGCAGATACAGAGCTAATAATGTAACGTACATTATTATACTCAATTATCACAGCAACGTTAGGAAGTGAATAAAATCTCCTGAGTATGTATTCTGTGGGTCTCCAAATAAATCTGGATAGGAGTCTGTAATTCATATCTCCCCCGGAGATTCAAATTATGTATAAACGTATCAAGAATGTCTGCAATAAAGAGGCCCGGTCAACTTTAATTTGAGTTTAATCAAGCATTACCCAAAAGATGCTTGCGGATATCATTTTCTTCATGTCACAGAGGAGGAAGCTGAAGCTCAAAACTTCAGTGACTTATACAACGTCACATAGAGAACAAATGGAAGGGCAGATATCCTAAGGCCGGTCAACCTGATTCAGGGGGCGGTCTTCTCACCACCTCACGCCATGTAACTTGGTTATGATTCTTGCACATGAAGATGACAGGACAACACAGCTGCGCTTCTAAAATTATTGAAAATCCAACTCCCTGGAAAATGGACTTGAGATAAGATTGCATTTTGTGAACCTAAAAGAAACATGTTACATGAACTCTAAGTGCTTGGCCTTGGCTTAGTGCTACCGATGACTTTCTTCTTTCTGACATTAATGTTGTAGGCAGGCAAATAATAGTAAGGCATCAAAATGACATAATTAACTTATAAAGATTAAAAAAGAGAAATCAAAATCAGTTAATTAGAAACACACTGGTATAAATATAAACTCTGAAGTTATTTTCTTTTTGTCTAAGAGAAAACCGGGAAACTTTAAGAACATTAGATGGGAAAAGAAAAAGTGAACTTCAAAATAGGTCTGTGTTGGTGTTTAACCAGGCCTGAGCCTCACACACAGAAATCCCAGCTAGGTGGGCAGCCTTGTTCACAAATAGATGTGGCTTGTCTGTTTTGGAGATATACTTACGTGGTTTCTGAATCAGCCAAAGATTTCATATTATGTAATTATTTAGGCTTTTTCAGAGTCTGACGAAATGAGGTCATGAGGTTCAGAGATGAACAGAGAATGCCCATATTTTTGCTGCTCTTAAAACTTGTATTTCATTGGAAATAAAAGAGGAAAAAGTTCATAATAAATAGGGAAATCATGGTGTTATCTTTATTATCAATCCCCCCAAAGGATCTTCAAATGGAAATGAGCAAAAGTGACAGACCAAATGAAATGAGATGCCAGAAAAACACCACGATTGTAAATTGCATCTAGTGTCAAGACACATCATCTCAATTTAGTAAGTCGGGAACAGTTTATCTGCCTTCCATCTAGCACGCAACATGAGATAAATAAGACTGGAAGGGGTGTCTTAAAGATTGAATCCTATATCCATCGAAATCAGTTTGTTTTGTAACACTGTCATTTTTATGCCCCACAGTGTCTGTCAATAACAGTACAGAAAAAGGAATTGGTAGAAATACTCAAATTGTTATTTTCTTTTATCCAAACCATGATAAGTCTACCCAGGTATCTGCCCAAACCCCAGACTGATCCACTTGTATTTCTCTTGAGACACTCCAAGTTCACATTTTAATTTGTCTCTGGTTGTTAAGACAGTGGACGTGTCAGTTCTAAGCATGGCTTCTTGGGCATGCTTCTGTGCAGTGACATAGTAGCAAAATAATTCCAAGTTGTTATCAGTGGCAACACTGATTACTAGGAAGAACATGACATTTTGCCTCTTAATCACAGTTTTTCAGAGTCCTATAAGTGACAAAAGGGATGGGACCCAAATGCTTGGTGGATGATTCATTGCTGTCTATGGTAGAGTGTTCTTACATATGCCCTTACAGGCAGATTAGCAGTCTTAGAATCAGGACAAAGGGATTCTTTAGGTTCTTATGGTGTTTTTTAGGGATAATAGTATGCACATTTCTAGCATGTCACTCTTTTGTAAGGATTTAGATCTTGCCAAAAATGCATTTGAAGCAGGCCTTGCAATGTCAACCACGGAGGTCTGTAGGATGCCAAGTGTCTAGATTTAGTGCAGCTTGTACACATTTTGGACAAAGCAGAGCTATTTATTTTGAAATTAAAATGTCTCCAAGCAACCAGGTATGACAAAATATTTTAGAAAGCCTTTAGGCGGTGGCCAGGGAGAATTTCCCGTATATATGAATAAGTATGTGGAGATAATGGGCATAAAATCTCATTTGCAACTTCTGATTCTTCTGGGGCCTGACTTCACCATAGAGAGAAGCAGCGGCAATCAGGCTGCATGCATGCAATGGCCTGTTCTACTCAACATGTTCAGAGCGCCAATTTTTTTTTTTTTTTTTTGACATGTGAAGTACTTACACATGATGTAAACAAGACCAATGCTAAGGTTTACTTCAGGGAGGTATACTTCTAAATCTGCATTTCCAGGTAGTTAACCTCTGGGGGAAAGTGCCCTTTAAGACAAGCATTTCCTGCTCTTTTCCTGTATTCTTTGACAAATGGAAATGCCTATTTGAGAATATCTATCAAATCCTATAATGGTAGAGACAGGTAAGAATAGAAGCCATAAGACATGAAAACTATGATTATTATTTATTAGTATATTTATGTGGCACTTGCACGTGCCATTTGTAGAACTGTATCACTCTGGTTGACAGGGGAATGGAGATTGGACAATATTGTCTATTATTGGCAATCATACTCTTCTTTTTTTTTTTTGGAACCCTCATCCAAGGACATGTTCACTGATTTGAGAGAGAGAAACATCGATGTGTGAGAGAAAGAAACATCAATCAGTTGCTTCTCGTAAGCACACTGATCAAGCCCACAATCTAGGTACGTACTCTGTCCAGGAATTGAACCCAAAACCTTTTGGTGCATGGGGATGATGCTCCCACCAGCTGAGCCACCCGGCCAGTGTGGCTGTTACGCTCTTCTTGCTCTGCTGTTGCTGGGGCAACTCGTAGTCAACTGGCAAGGCCTAGTCTTGGGGCTCACTTCTGGTTTGCCAGCGCCCCAGGGCATTGGTTTGTATTTGGATTTTTTTTCTATCTGACCATGAACATTTTGAAAACCTTTCTTTATCTGCATAGGGATCATCTTGTAGTTGAAACTGTGTCTTGACAACATTCAGTGTTATACCAAGCAGAAAGCAATTACTAAGTTAAGTATAATTCCAGTTTTATGCCTCAACAAAAGTTCTTGGGAGTCTTGAAAATAAGTACATCATTACACACTGAAATCCTTGCTAAGCTCAGACCCCCTCTATTGAGAGCTTGATATATTTTAATGTTCAGTTTATCTAACTCATCGTGTTTTGAGTCTAAGCAAATGTTGACTGTGATTTGTCTCCCCATGTAGGTCTGACTCCAGGGAGAGATTTCACTGATGCCAGCAGGGGTATTCCAGTTTCATGACAGTTCTGTTTCTCATTGCAAATTAATGCATTGGATTCACATAAACAATGTTCTACATTGGTTACTTTGAGTTTGCCTGCTCTTGTTGCCTTAACAGTCCAGTTTCAGAGTCCACAGGCTGAAAGTCAGATGCAGGTTCATGGTGGGTGATGTCTCCAGGCCCTCCTGTCCTGTCAGGGTGCTTGTCTGCTCCTTTGGAGGCAGTTCTCAGATGTCACTATGTGAAACTTTCAAATTCCTACAGTCCCCTTCGTATTTTTGTTCTAGGGAAGTTTAGAAGCCATGCAAGCAAAAGTATCATGGGATCGGAGGTGCATTTGGGGGAAATTGAGGTGATAATAGTGTAGAGGGAATACTTGCTTTGAAGGGCCAGGCAAGAATAGATGCCATACCCTCCTGTAGAGTGTCCATGACCTTGCTCTCACACCAGTGTGAGGGGAAAAGAAAGGCTCCCACAGAAGGAAATGTTTATCCAACGAGAGCCAAATTATGGAGGGTGAGGAAAATAACAGCTCCCTATCTATATTACCTTGGACTTGTCTCTACCCTTTATCATTAATCACTGCTCCAAACAAAGTGAATGGGAATGTTATGGCTCCATCTCTGTGAACTGGGGAAGCTTATCAATGGGGCTGCCACTTCCTAGCTACTCATGGAATTTATCTGTGTTGAATGAGTTCAACCAGGGATGTCACACACATAAATTCTATCCTGCCGGATGGTGAAATATTACAAAATAATCACACACATGTAAGGGGGAAAAAAGAAAGTTTCTAAAATCCAGTTTTCCTCCATTCTACCCTGAACTTCTTGCTCAGAAAACTTAAATGGACATTTTTAACTACCCACAGTGTAAACATCAATGGAACTTAATTATATTTTAAACCCAAGTTGTTTACCACATAGTTTTTGAAACATAGGTTGTGATTATTTAAGGACACATCCTTTTAAGAAGAAATACTATAAAAATACATAAATGATACATTGGAAACACAATAGAAAGTTGCTTTCTGAGAGAAAAACTACCTGAAAAGCTTATAACCTACCAGAGACATTCATATTTAATCATATGGATGTATGAAGTTATTTTATTTTGTTACTCAAATAGTCATAGCAGCAAATCCTTAAGAACCCTTGATTCCTTCAGCAAAGAAATAAGATCACATCGAGGACACTGTAGCTGCGTTACAAATAACTGCAAAATTCTTACCTAATATGACATAGAAAACTAGTTGTAGAGCCAATCTTCCAGTTAAAGATACATCCACTAAGTTCATCAGACTACTCCGTATTTCAATTAAATTATGCCTTGGAGCAAGAAGAGTGAAAAACCAATGGT